>NC_057719.1:47988129-48032345 GCF_004010195.1 Chiloscyllium plagiosum
ATCTTCTTCCTGACCTCTCCGCCCCCACCCCAGTCTGACCTATCACCCTCACCTTGACCTCTTTCCACCTATCACATTTCCGACGCCCCTCCCCCTAGTCCCTCCTCCCTACCTTTTATCTTAGCCTGCTGGACACACTTTCCTCATTCCTGAAGAAGGGCTTATGCCTGAAACGTCAATTCTCCTGTTCCCTGGATGCTGCCTGACCTGCTGCGCTTCTCCAGCAACACATTTTCAGCTCCTCCTGTTCTGGCCCCAGGTTACAGGTTCCAAGATGGGCTTGCCTCCTTTAATTAGTCTCTGGATCAGTTCAGCTAATTTTGCGAATTTGGGTATAAAGCTCTGACTGTAGTTGAATAGCCCTGTGACCTTCTGACTTCCCTGACAGCGGCAGGTCGTGGCATCTGTTGGATTGCCTTCTTACGGTCATTGGGCATTTCTTTGAGTCCCTGGAATATAAGGTGTCCCAGATATAACACTTGTGTTTTGCCAATCTGTGCCTTTGTGGGGCTGACTTTTAACCCTGCAGTTACCAATTTCTGCAATACTAGCCCTAAAGCTTCCTAGTGCCCACTAGCATCTCACATTCCCTCTCTCCTATTACTGCAGGCACGTAAATTCTCCCCTCTCCCTTACCCTCGCGAATGGGGGCAGTTGATTGTCAGCTCTGCTGACCTCGGGACTCCACAATTCCGCAGTATTCTGGGTGGTGTTTGGGGGTGCCCCATGCTTTTCCCAGCACACTACTTCTATGTGTCTTGTTCCTTTGCAGTGGCTGCAGTATTTTACATTGATCCCTGATCTATCTCCTGCTCATGGGACCCTACACTCTCTAGCAAAGTTGTGGCAGGATCGTTTTATTCTATTCTTGCCTTCATTCCAGGAGGCTGCTTTGTCAGGTCTTACCCTTGCTGCAGGAGCTTCTGCATCCTGCACCTTGCTAGCCCACTCGACAAGGTCATCATAATCCTGGGACATTATTACTCACATTTTCAAGATGGCTTGGTGGCCGCTAGAGAGCCCACCTTTGAAAGCTTGGATGAATGCCTGGTTCCCCCTGATCTGGGTTTGCTTGACCTGAGCATTCTTGATAGATCCTCCTAAGTAGTCATTCCCCATATTCAGAGGCTCCTTCCCCTGTTAGTTGTTTAGTGTTTGTGATCTTGCTCCATTTGTGGGAGCATTTTCTAGCACCCTCTGGATTTCTTCTTTAAAGTTGGTGAAGGGGGGCAGCTGGGCATCTATCTCTGTTGTGAGGGCAATGGCATGCGCCCACCGCCCTCCCCTAAAGTCTCGAGCTGCTGTGGCATCGGGTCTGCCAGCTACCTGTCTCCACTTGTCTGCTGGGAAAGCTGCCTGGACCAGCTGCTATATGTCCCTCAGGTGTAGTTGGTGCCCTACCCATGCACTATCTAGCTCTTCCCAGAAGCTGGTGTTTACGCTCTGGGGCTGTAATTTGCCCAGGGAGGCCATAATCTACTGCCTCTCCCCTGGAGTGAAGGGTTTATAATTCGCTTTAGGTTGCGACTCTGTGCCTCCTCTGGTAACAGGTGCTAAGGTATACTCCTGCATGGTTTGTCCAACAGAGGGAGCAGTTGGCTCCTGCTGGACAGTTTTGTAGGAGGGGAGACAGTCAGTTTCTCTCTCCACTCGCATTTTTTCCAAGGTGAATTCTAAATTTTTTATTCCGACCTCCAGTTCTCCAACTTGCTCCTGGTCCTTTCTCCACCTACTCGTGTAGGCACTCATTCAATTCGGCCTGCTAATTGGTGTACTAACATTACCCCTATCGTTTTAGTTTTATTCCGTTTCTGCTTATCTATCCACTGTCTCTGTTGTGCTAATGTCTGGGATGGATCCCATCCACTCTTCTTCATTTGCTCTGTCAGCCCTGTCTATCTGTCTTGTACTTCTCAATAAGGGAACCAGCAGTATCCCTCTGAGAGCTTTGATCTGCCATTTAGCAGGTTGTGTACTCACGGATACCAGGAACAGTAAAGTGTTCCTAATCCTCTGGGATTTCTCTACCCCCTGGCTGTACGGCTGTAGCAGCCTCCTAGCAAGGTGTGCTCTCCACCATTGGGACTTCTCTATCCTCCCGGCCACCACTACTAGTCGGTACCTACCGGTCGGTTGGAATGCCGGTTCAATAGAGTGTGCTATCTACCAGTGGGACTCTATACCCTTCCGGCCACCTCTACTGACCCAATGCCTCCTGACAGGCCCAGAAATCTACCTCTAGCCCAGTGTGCTCTCTACCAATGGGACTCTTTACCGTCTCGGCCACCGCCACTATTCAAGCTCTGTTGTTCTACTATGGGCTGACAGGGTATCATGGTTACTCATAGTGTCCACGCTCCCCACCTTGGTTACATGTGTTCCACTGAGGTTTGGCTTTTGGTCAGAATTGAAAAATGTGTTGCTGGAAAAGCGCAGCATCCAAGGAGCAGGAGAATCGACATTTCGGGCATAAGCCCTTCTTCAGGAATGAGGAAGGTGTGCCAAGCAGGCTAAGATAAAAGATAGTGAGGAGGGACTTGGGGGAGGGGTGTTGGGAATACAATAGGTGGAAGGAGGTTAAGGTGAGGGTGATAGGCCGGAGAGGGGGTGGGGGCGGAGAGGTCGGGAAGAAGATTGCAGGTCAAGAAAGTGGTGCTGAGTCCGAGGGTTGGGACTGAGGTAAGGTGGGGGGAGGGGAAATGAGGAAGCTGGAGCAATCTGCATTCATCCCTTGTGGTTGGAGAGTTCCTAGGCAGAAGATGAGGCGCTCTTCCTCCAGGCGTCGTGTTGCCATGGTCTGGCGATGGAGGAGGCCAAGGACCTGCATGTCCTTGGACCTCTCCGCCCCCACCCCCTCTCCGGCCTATCACCCTCACATTAATCTCCTTACACCTATCGTATCCCAACGCCCCTCACCCAAGTCCCTCCTCCCTACCTTTTATCTTAGGCTGCTTGGCACACCTTCCTCATTCCTGAAGAAGGGCTTATGCACGAAACGTCAATTCTCCTATTCCTTGGATGCTGCCTGACCTGCTGCGCTTTTCCAGCAACCCATTTTTCAGCTCTGATCTCCAGCATCTGCAGTCCTCACTTTCTCCTTTTGGTCAGAGTGGTCAGCTCCAAATCCTCACCACACTGGAAGTTACAAGTACAGACAGCACCCAACTTTAGAGTTCTGCCCCTACAGAGTCCAATGTTACCTGACTTTGCCTCTGGTGCTTCACAGCTCCGAGTGCACTTGGCAGCTCAATTCCCACTTCAAATCCCAACCTTTGTGTGTGGGGGGGCTACCTCTCTTAACAACCGGTTTCGGGCAGGGCTTTTGAGACAGGCACTACCTTGTCCTCTGGCTGTTTCAGCACAAGCAGCAGGTTCTTACAGCAGTTAATACAGTCACACACTTATTCTCCACAGACATGCATTTAAAAACATTTAACTCAGTACTGTAGCAAATTAGAGATTACAATAGCTATAGCTTTTAAACTGTCCTTAGCCTGGTCTGACTTTTCCCGTTTGCAGGTACAAAGTGGTTTTTACCCTGGCTCCCCGATTGTGGCCATCGACCAGGGCACCAGTAATAAGAACCCTGCTTGCAGTGCCAATTGTTATAGGGAAAAACACCAGTCTCGGAGTCAGAATCGGGGTTCAATGACAGAGTTTATTGCACAAAGAAATACTGGAGCTCTGGGGAGAGAAAGATACCAACAGCACAGTGGTCAGCTGTGAGTCTTCTCTCGACCTGGAGCACATGTCAAGAAACATTTATACATCTTGTGATACAATAGGCCTGTGATGGGAATATTGTCTTTGTAACATGGTTTGTTTATGGCAATCATTGCAGAATTGTTGATAGTTTCGATACAGTTTTTGTCAGTTCCAGTGCAGCTTTTGTTAATTTCTGTGTGGTCATTGTCAGTTTCAGTGTCTGCATGGAAATCCATTGCTGTAGTAATGGGTGCTAATCGCTCTTCCTGAGAAGGACGGTTACTGTAGCCCTGGCTATTAGCATTTTGTATTGAGGCTGTATCAAGTTGTTAGCATTTCTATAAAAGGTGTTGGCTGGACCCAGATACTTTGGCGGGCAGTGTTTGTTACTCATGTGTATTCTCTCCCCCACCCGCCTTAAACTAATCAACTGGCTTGTGAGTGCATTGTGCTGGCATTCTGGTGGTCCTAGACAGTGTCTGTATCTGCTTAGCTGTTTCTCTCCATATTGTGATCTGGCAACCATCTTGTGTGTCAAGTTGGCCATTGGTGGCTCAGTGGCCATCTTGTGTGTCCATGTGCCTAGTGTCACCCTGTCCCGTGCCATCTCCCTCTTCATATGTCCAATCAGATGCCTTTTAAATGTTATAATTGTACTAACCTCCACCACTTTCTCTGGCAGCTCATTCCATACACACATCACCCTTTGCGTGAAAAGGTTGCCCATTAGGTTCCTTTTAAATCTTTCCCCCCTCAAATGCAGGAATTTGTTTCCAAGTGGCAAGAATGAAACCTTTATCATTAATCCTGACCCATTCAGTTGAGTTTCATGGATTCTGTTGTTGTCTGTAGACTGTTACTCAGAGGATTGTATGAGCAGAGAATCTGAATGCAGACTGGTACAACCTGTACTGTATTATTTCATTAAAATGAATGATTTTAACATTTACTTAAACTGTGCTATCAATTGTTATAGGTTAACTACCATTTTTGTTTCAATTTTTACTGATATTTTTGGTAGTCAGCCCCAATCCTGTTTTTCACATAGGCCCCATTATTTCAATTGCATGATTCTCTATAACACGAGATTGCATGAGAATGTAATTGCGTTTTAACAGAACAGACTGGAGTGCGCCTGTTTTTTCAGTGGCTATTACTGAAATAATGATTCCTGAATTTATAGCGGTCCATTAGTAGCCTAAAGACACAGGCAATCTATTGAGTATAATTGTACTTCAGTTTCACTCAGATGCCTTCAGCCAACTGTGGACACAGATTGGGATAAGCAACTCTTATGTACCATGTCTTAGAGCCATCAAAAAGTCCTTTAGTCTTCTAATATATTAATATTTGCCATATACGCTACTTTGATATGTTACAGAAGTGTGAGACCTTCATTATATAGATTTTAATTGAATGAATGTGCCGACTTTGACAAGATATTTGTGTATACATATTAGTGGAATTGGATGGCATACATGTCAAAATATCAAAGGACCTAGTTCTCTTTTCGGAGATCTTTTGTCTTGTAGAAGCGGTTGTGTTTGGATCTAGAAAATGTATTTAATGGTTTTTTTGCAAAGGTACTTAAACAGGACCTTAAGGAACAAAGGCGTTGTGATTTATCAAGGGGGCTGGGTTTGTAAAATTTGTTCAGTAATGTATTATATTCTCATGCAGCTTATTTAGTTATCTTACAGAATCCAAGATGTAATTTACCAAGGTTTCCCTGAAATTTATCAGAGTTTTTAAAAAAACATCTTTTGCTAGTGCATCTATGGAAACCAGAGTGGGAAGAATGCAAAACACCAAACAGTTTAAAAAGCTAAGGAGGGGTTAGGCAACAAGCCAGTTTTTATGATTGAGAGTTTGATTTTCTTTTACATAAGGGCGTTGCTTTTTTGTAGATGTGGGCAGTGGAATTTTTTGAATGTCAATAGAGAACAAGGCAAATAATGTTGCCAAAGTTCACGAGTACCATTATTACAATATTGTTTTAAATAAATACTTTAAATGGTACAACAAAATATTGTATTTATGTAGCACCTTTATTCCAGTAAGATGGCCTCAGGTGCCACTCAGCTACAGAGGATAAATTAGAACAGATAAGAAAAGCTTGTTCGAAAAGGTAGGTTTTAAAGAGTTTATTAAATCATGAATAAAATGTGGTTGTCACTAGCTAGCAATTATGGCCAAGTTCCTTAAGATAATGGCAGTTAACTGCAGGTTAGGAGTAGATATACCCACAGTGCTACTTGGAAAGGGGTTCCAGAATTTTGACCCAGTGACTGTGAGGAACGTGATATATTTCCAAGACCATCTACATGGGTTAGAAGGGAACTTGCTGGTGATTGTGCTCTCATGTATCTGCTGCCCTTGTCCTTCAAAATGGTAGAGGTCACAGATTTGGAAGGTGCTGTTGCAAAAATGCTTGATGACTTGTAATTGTGCATCTTGTAGATGGTACACACTGCTGCTTCTGTTCATCAGTGGTGGAGGGATGGATGTAATTCCAGTCAAGTGGATGCTGTCAAGCTTCTTGAGTGTTGTTGGAGCTGCACCAATCCAGGAAAGTGGGAGCTATTCCATTACACTTCTGACTTGTTTCTTGTAGATGGTGAACAGGCACTGGAGAGACAGGAGAGAATTTACTTACATTAGCATGCCTAGCTTCTGAACTGCTCTTGTAGCTACAGTACCCTGTATGCTTGTGTGGTTCAGTTTCTGATCAGTGGGATTCAGGAAGTTGAAAGTGGGGAATTCAGTTATGGTAATGCTATTGATTGTCAAAGGGTACTAGTTAGATAATTGTATTGTTGGAGATAGTCATTGTCTGACAATGGTCTTGCTGCATTTGAACATTGTTGAGACCTTCATTATTTTTATTTTCATCATTTTGGTTTGAAGATGAGACCTGAAGGTGACCTTTGAGTTATGAACATCAACTTGTTTTAAAAAAAAGGACAAGCTGTTATTTGTTTGAGGCCAGGCCTGGAACTAGTTGTAGGTTGATTTTTGTTCAAAGTACTTAATAGCCATCTCAATGTATTATGCCTTGCAAGGAGCTATGATGTCAATCAGTCTACCAAGGAAAGCGGTGGGAAAAACAGAAAGAGAAACCAAGGTTTGAACAGAAACAAAAACAGAAGTTGCTGGAAAAGTTCAGCAGCTTTGGCAGCATCTATGAAGAGAAATCAAAGTTAACATTTCAAGTCCGGTGACTCTTCCTGAGAAACATTAACTCTGATTTCTCTTCACGGACCTGCTGAGTTTTTCCAACAACTTCTGTTTTTGTTTCTAATTTACAGCATCTGTAGTCTTTTGGTTTTTACAAAGTTTGAACAGGTTTTAAACTGTATTTTAGTCAAGAGAATTGTGGCTGCCAAAGCTACAGGATGGCATCTGATTGCTGCCCGGTAATTCTCTTATTATCAACTTATCGGAAGTTCAGAGAGTAGAATCACTGTTTTCGGTATATTAGTGAATATTAATCAGAGCCTACTAGAAGCTCTTTGCATTTACTGGTGTCTTCAGAAACCAAGAAAGATGTAATCCCACGTGCCTGTGATATGATGGATCATGGAGAATGCTCAAGTCAACTGACAGTTACATCTCAGTTATTGTTCTTTTGATTTATCCCTAACATGTCTGTTTGTCTGTCTGTATTTGTATAAGTGGGGGATAGAAGTATTAGATGAGAATGATCATGCAAAACCTTGATTAGTTTTTGGACTGCTCCACCAATTTGGACACAAACTCCCAGATGCTAGTAAGGGTGAGTTTGCAGGGTAAAAGTGCAGAGTTCGCAACCACCAATTCCATGTTAACACTATTCAGATCAATGCCAGGTAGTTAATTAGGTTTCATTCTTTTTCTTCAACTGTATCATAGTTAGATACAACTAAGTTTTTAGAGAATATTTAAGAGTGAATCACATTACTGAGAGCCTGGATTCACATGTAGGTCAGGTTAGACTCTTCCTTAAAGGATATTAATGAACTAGATAGGTTTTTTACAATAGTCCACATGGTATCATTGTCAACATTAGCCTACCTTTTCCAGATTATTAATAATTAATTGAATTCAAATTTCACTAACTATGAAGGTGGGTTTTAAATCCATATTCTCAGCATTCTCATTACAACAGTGTCCTGTTACTTAACTGGTTTGATTCCAGCAGAAATGTCCTTAGGAACTGAGTTTTAGAGAATAAACTTTTTTAAGGATTGAACATTTCCAGAGAAGTATAATTTGTGAGTTTAAAGAATTACTGTTCATTTCAGGTCCAGGTGACGATGTGAACTTTGGATCTTAAACAGATAACTCAAAAGAAATATTAAGTTAGACTAATATGTTTTACATTGTAAGGTGTGCCCTGAACTGTTAGACCCAGCCTGTTACTGATTATATGTATATCTGTTGTATTACATTCAGAGGAATTTACTTCTTTAACATCATTTGAACAAAAGTCACTTCATTTTTGTTCAAAATGTGTTTCAGGGTAAATAAGGCCAACAACACCTCCGCTAAATATCCATGCAAATGGTTAAATTTATTTCAAACATTTTTTGTGTGCTTTGAGACAGAACCAGCTGCTTCCGCCTAGGAACCCTCCAACCACAAGGGATGAACTCAGATTTCTCCAGTTTCCTCATTTCCCCCCCTCCCCTCACCTTGTCTCAGTCCCAACCCTTGAACTCAGCACCACCTTCCTAACCTGCAATCTTCTTCCTGACCTCTCCGCCCCCACCCCCACTCCGGCCTATCACCCTCACCTTAACCTCCTTCCACCTATTGCATTTCCAACGCCCCCTCCCCCCAAGTCCCTCCTCCCTACCTTTTATCTTAGCCTGCTTGGCACACTTTCCTCATTCCTGAAGAAGGGCTCATGCCCGAAATGTCAATTCTCCTGCTCCTTGGATGCTGCCTCATCTGCTGCGCTTTTCCAGCAACACATTTTCAGCTGGTTCAATGCTTGGTATGGGTAAAAGTGGCAGAAAGACCTAAATTGTACAATTTTATGAACATGAAGTTAAGTTCCCAATCCATTAATCAGTACCTTTTTCAAGTCTGTATCTACTTCATTTTAACTGTGAATCTAACTACTTTATGTTTACCAACCCAATAGTATGTTGTATCTTCAGTCTGTTTACTTGTCCTCTGTAATTGCCTAAACTTAAATCTAACAATGGAGTATTTCCAGCTGGACCGATAACAAAATGACTTAGTGAAAAGGCCTGAATATAAATTCTCTGTACTTCTACCACAATGGACTTGACAGACTGCATAGCCCCTGACCATCTTGTAGAATTATGTGATTCATTTGGCTGCATTTTATGAATCCCTAACAGTATGTTTGAAGATGGAGTCTCATAAAATGCAATGCACAGTCTTTACACAATTTTCTCTCTTGCTGGCGACTTTTCTCTCACTTTACAGTGGGCAAGAGAGACATCATGCAGCCTGTCCACACTTGTGCCTATGGAAGTACTTAAGTGGCAATTAGCTCTGGCTAATATAAATGCTGAACAAAGAGACCTTGGAATGCAAGTTCATATTTCCTTGAAAGTGGGTCTTTGGGGTGAAAGTGTAGTGAAGAAGGCATTTGGTATGCTTTCCTTTATTGGTCAGAGCATTGAGTATAGGAGTTGGGAGGTCATGGACAGGACATTGGTTCGACCACTGTTGGAATATTGTGTGCAATTCCGGTCTCCTTCCTATTGGAAAGATGTTGTGAAACTTGAAACGGTTCAGAAAAGATTTACAAGGATGTTGTTAGAGTTGGAGGATTTGAGTTACAGGGAGAGGTTGAATAGGCTGGGGCTATTTTCCCTGGAGGGTGAGTGATGACCTTATAGAGGTTTATAAAATCATGAGGCACATGGCTAGGATAAATAGACAAGGTCTTTTCCCTGGTGTGGGGAAGTCCAGAACTAGAATGCATAGGTTTAGGTGAAAGGGAAAAGATTTAAAAGGGACCTCAGGGGCCCCTTTTTTCACACAGAAGGTGGTGCATGTATGGAATGAACTGCCAGAGGAAGTGATGCAACATTTAAAAGGCATCTGGATGGATTTCTAAATAGGAAGAGTTTAGAGGGATATGGGCTAAATGCTGCCAAATGGGACTAGATTAGATTCATATAGCTGGTCAGCATGGATGAGTTGGACTGAAGGGTCTGTTTCTGTGCTGTACATCTCTATGACTCTAAATGCAGCTTCTAGACAGCACAAGGAGCATGGAAGCCTAAATATAAAGCTGGCATCACTCATTAGTTATACAAGCAGTTGTTTTATTCCAGTATTTAACCCGTGATCAGTATCCTGTTCAGACTGGAGGCCACCATGACTACCAGGCACCAACATCTCAATGCACAAGCCAAACCCACCCCAAGTTCACGGACATTGGCCTCAGACATTTGCCAGTCTTTAGCAAGACACATGGCACCTTTTGATCCAATTACAGTCCAACTTTGAACTTTAGTGTTACATCTTGACTTCACTGGTAACAATCATTGTAAAGCTGCTGCAAGGACACTGAGTGCTCAGGGGATGCACCAAATCAGGCCTTACCTGCAGGCTCATCACTTGCTTTCACAGCAGTTATTCAGTCTGGGCCTAATTGGATGCTCACAGCATCCTTGGCCTTGCCTTTTTGCCTTGCATCTTCAACTGAGTGAGTAGACAGCATAGAAGACATGCAGAATTAGTGGTGTCAGGGGCTAAGGTAGGGATGGAGATGCAGGCAATAGTGAGAGTGATGAGACATTGGTACAGTAGCAGTGAGTGAGTATGAAGTATTGGAGAGAAGATGATGGCATGTACAGTGATGGAGTGGAGACATTCATTACATTTTTCCTACACTGCTGGGCACTCCCCAAGATGGGTGAGACTGCAGTGAACCCAGGTTGGCATTGTCTGATGTGACCTCCACTGTTGGTCTTGGCACATTTGGAAATTCTGTATCAACACCACCCTGTCCAGCAGGACCTCCAGGTCATTGTCCGCTTTGTGAGGTGTCAATTTCCCTCTGTGTGCCATGTCTGGGACAAATATCAGGAACTGTACAGGGCTTTTCTGGATTAACACTGCTTGTCCAGATGGTCAATTGGCTTTTAAACGTGATGGTGCACAGGGTATGCTGCTCTTTCAGTTGCTTGGCAAATGTTCTTGGAACAGCATGTGGTAAGATGGGGCTAAAATCAAATGTGAGGGAAACCATATGCGTGGGTTAGGTGATTAATGATCCATATTTATACATCATGATGCAGACAGTGATAAAATCATGCTGGGCATTGCGGTGAAAATCCCTCTAAAAAAATCTTAATGCAACTCACACTAAGAAACATAAGGTAAAAACCTATCACCTCCATCCCCACCCCCATTCACCTATTGTACTTTCTCCCCACCCCCAACCCCCCCCTCTCATTTATGTCTCCACTCTGCAGGCACCCCGCCTCTATTCCTGATGAAGGACTTTTGCCCGAAAGGTTGATTTTCCTGCTCCTCGGATGCTGCCTGACCTGCTGTGCTTTTCCAGCACAACTCTAATCTAGACTCTAATAAACATTAGGTTCACCCTATGGTCACCATTAGACTAGCTTTCAATTGCAGACTTTATTAAACTCAAATTTCACCATCTGCACTGATGTGACTAGAACCATATTCCCAGATTATTAACCTGGGCATCTAGGATTACTAGTCCAGTGACATTACTGCTATGTTTTCACATGGAGTTTTATGAATCTTTGGAACTCTCTATTCTGTGAAACTGGCATCATTGATTTTTTTTTGTTTATGAGGGTATTGATGAGCAAACAGGAAATTGCAGTTAAAGCCCAAGATCAGCCATGATCATATTGAATGGCAGAAAATATTTGAGAAACTGTATGGCTTCCTCCTGTTTTGTATTTGTTATGTTCTTATTATTTATACTGGAAACAACGCGCACAGTAGAGTGTTTGTTCCTAATGCAAAAATGGCTGCCCAGATCTATTTGTGCATGCACAGCTGCACCCATTCTGTGGGCGTGAATCCCTGTTTCAGAACATTCCTTGAGGGGAAACATTGCATTTAAGCTTGAATCGGAGATGAGTGTCCTTCACTGAAAAAAAGCCGGATTGAGTCTTCTAATGTACTCTGCTTTGTAATAATCCCATTCTGGCCTGCTACTCTGAAGAAAATCATTGCTTACAACATGATGAATCAGTAAACATTTCAGAAATTTGGGTAAGGACTGTTCCCACTAATAGCAGCTATAAATGCAGTCATTTAAGAGTTGTGAAAATAACAGGATAATCATTTGCAGCACAAAGGGAAGGCAGATTAGTCAATTCTGGGTCAGTGTTTGATTATGGCATTGTCAGGAACCATAAACACAGCAGTGGGAGATTTATTACATTGGTTAGGTGTAAATCTCTCACATCTTGCACTTGCATGTTGCAGCATGCTACCAATCAGTGACAAAGCCCCATACGCATAGCCAATGTACATTGCAGAATAATGTAAAGTCTCTGATTTAATTCAATTTTGGAGTAGTTCAATGCGGAATGCTTGAGCTTCAGAGCTATGTCCAATGCAGATGCAGTTTCAAGTACTTTTTCTAGGCAGACAGAAAGTTCAATAAAGGTGGAGAGGTAGTGCTGCTAATTAAGGATGGTATTTATCCAATAGATAGAGATTACCTTGGCAGTAGTCATTGAGGCTCACTGCATGATTTGTCTTTGGCACTGGGATGATGGTAGTCTTCTTGGATGCTGGTGGGGACTTCTGATTGGAATAAGAAGAGGGTGAAAATGTCTGTGAATACTCCCAACAGCTGGTTCGCATAGGATGTGAGTGCATGGCTGGGGACTCAATCCAGGCCGGTCACTTTCCATGGGTTCACGCTTAAGAAGGCTAATCTAACATCCATGACGGTGACCAAGGTAACAAGTGCATCCCTGGGTGATGGGATAGGTGATATCATTTCACTTCCCTTTTGTTCAAAGTGAGTGTAGAATGCATTGAGCTCATCGGATAGGGATGTACCGTTCTCTCTGATTCTGATCGACTTTGCTTTGTAGCCTGTTATGTCATATAAGTCTTGCCACAAACAACGGTTGTACATGTGGTTAGTTTGAATCTCAAGCTTGGTTTGGTATTGCCTCTTGGTATCCCTGAATCCCTTGCGAAGGCCATTGTTCACTGGGCCTTCAAAGGGGAACAAGATTGTCCTCTTACACATGATACCTTGGCAATAGAGACATGCAGTGTGCCTCCCCTGGCCATCTTGCCGTATTGACTGTCTTGGTAGCTCCTCCCTATTACTATCAGAGGTACACTGCTGCAAACACAGCCAGCTGAACAGTAGGTGATGGTGAAGAGACAGCTGCCTTAGGTGTCAGAGTGAGCTGATGCCATGTACATACATTGTTACCCCTGCTCCCACAGAATGTATTTGATATTCATCTTACATCTCCAATCACTGCAGCTCATAAGGCAATGGAGGCAGGATCATTAAATATTCAATGGGAATGTAGAATTTGAAACACAAGTAGATTATCCATAATCTTATTGAATGACTAAGCAGGCCCAAGAAGCTGAATGGTCAACTATTTTAATTAGTATGCTTATGCATACAATGAGCTTTAAACTTGAAGAATGCTGTTGATGAGAGTTTGGTGACAGTCCTTGTAAGAGGACTGTGTCGCTTGTTTCTTCTGCCCTGTGACACTAACCAACCCATTGTCAGCCACTAATGGTCCCCATTAACAGCTCTTCATTCTCTCCGGCTGAGCTTTACCAATTCCTTTGTCAGCCCAACTTTTTTTCTGTCTCTCTGGTCTCCATCTCCACCTATTATTTACTCCTACCCCCTTCCCACATCCCATCTTCAGCATATATAACAATATTTTCCAAGTTACATTCTGTTCTGAAGATGGGTCACTGGATCCAAAATGTTCATTCTGCTTTTTCTCCACAGATGCTGCGAGACATGCTGAGTTTTCCCAGCAATTTCCGATTTTGTTTCATTTCCAGCATCTTCGGTTTTCTTTGCCATTTTACATATTGAGGTATGATAGCAATTGCCATGTGAGCATAATCAACCCATTGATTATGATAGCAATTATGTGATTGACTGGTAACCAGAGACACAGAAGATGTAATTTCATTTCCCATCTTTGCAGCTGGGAAGTTTAAATTTAGCTAATTAAATAAATTTGCATTTTTAAACAATTTGTATTCCAAGTCTTACTTGGTCTGTCCATGTGAAACTAGACCCATAGCAATATACCTGTAGTTGACTTTTAATTGTTCTCTTGATGGAACCAGCAAGCTACCCTTGAACACAGGGTGGATAATAAATGATGGCATTTCCAGCAATGCATACATTCAATTAATGAAATCTTGTTGTTGCACTTGCATGTTGCAGCATGCTACCAATCAGTGACAAAGCCCACATATATAGCCAATGTACATTGCAGAATAATGTAAAGTCTCTGACTTAATTCAAGTTTGGAGTAGTTCAATGCTGAATGCTTGAGCTTCAAAGCTATGTCCACAGCATGTTTATTAGACTAAGCAATAAAAAACAGGGTTTTGATTATTTTGACCTTTCTGTAGCACTATGATGGAACTATTTTCAATCAAAGGCAGTTAAGTCAGCTACTATAATTTTGCAACGTTTTAAAACATACATTATTGTGTGACAAGATATAAATTTTGACTCAATTAGATGACAAAATGACTTAGATGGGTAAAGTGATGGATTATATTGATCCAGTATTAAATCTATACATGTTTGATTTCTCATATCTTAAGAGTACAATATCTTGAAAATATTTGTATTATATTCCAAAACAAGTTTAGGGGAAAAACATAAACATTAACACAGAGTTTTAATTACTGCAATGTCTAACTTTTAACTTTGTTCTTTCTTTCCTTGTTCTTAGGATTCTGTACCTAGGTACTTATATCTAAGATGGTGTCCTGTGTGGCGACAGTGTATACTTTTTGCTGTACTTGAATACATGTGACAATAAAATCAAAATCAAATCAGTTTAATTTCACTGAAGTACAAAACAAATCACATGTATATTTTACTACAACCATTCTTGTGAAACAATGGATTTTGAAAGTTGGAATGAAGTATTTTTCGATAGTGGCATTTTGACCACGTAGGGAGAGGTCATGGCTTGCCACTTTTTGTTTTCAAGCTCGCTTGGTCAGATGCAACATTTTTTTAGTCCATATCTGTCACACTTCAAATAATTTTAGTTAATCAAATTAGAAACGAAGGACAGCCTATTCCAAGGTTTTATTGACTGAAAGAGAGTGGAGTTTTATTCCTGGAATATGGTGAAATTTGACAAAAATGCAGTTAAGTTGACAAAAATGGGAGGAGGGACATTTAGTATCTAGGTGTATTCAGGAAGATAAAGGTAGTTGCAATTTACAGATTTCTTTTCAGAATCTTTGTGTTGTGAGAGTGAAACTTCACAACTGCATTGTTGTTATCCTGTGTCCTCAGGACTGGCAAAGTTTTGAGAAACTCATTGGTTATTTTTCCATGTTTGTCCTCCCTGGCACTGATTTGTTGAGACTTTGAAGAGAGTCTTTCATTTCTTGTTCACTTATTTATTTTTCATTCTCTCTCCTCGACTGCTCAGAAGTAGCAGTTGATAAAAAAAATTGTTTGCATATCCTGAGTCTGCTTATTGTTTTCCCAAGCTAAATACTCCACAGGCAACCTTTCATCTCAATATTTAATATCCAGAAAGGTGTGAATCAGTACAATAATACAGATTTAAGCTTCCGTGCTCTTTTACAATGATGTTAATTTTGGCTCAGACTGACCCTTGTTTACTGAGAGGTTCATGAGCAGATGATCACAGTAGCCATTTTATGATAGTTTTTTGAACTAAATATTTTGGTTTATGAAGATTTTGGGGATTACAGTCAAATGATTAAAGTTGAATACTGGAAGTCCATTTTATCTGTGATCTTAGCAAAGCTGATTCAAGAAACTGCGACTAATATATCGTATGAATCTTTGAACTTTTTACAACTTTGTTGTGTATTAACCAAAATAGTGCAAAAGAAGGATAATAATAGATATTTTTCAAACCACTTGGAGTGAAATTGTAAACTTCTCAAATAAATGACAATGGTAATGTGTGATGGCACAAAATAATATAAAGAATGAAAATTATTTATTGGCAGTATAAAAAGTATTGTGATGAATGCAAGATGATCTTTACATTCTTGTATATTATCTGTGCCATTGTTTCTTTAAGGCCTGCCTTCAGAGTATCATTGACAACCATTTCATTTTGTACTTGCATCTGCTGATCATGTTGTTTCACAGAATATGATATTATTTAGAATGTGTCAAAATCATAGGATCATTATCGAAGTGGTTTCAAATGTTAACACTGAATGCTGCCAGTCAGTGCCTGTGATTGAAGATGCCAGTCCAATGGGACAGTTTGAAAAACATCATAGAGTCCCTACAGTTTAGAAGCAGGCCAATTGGACAATTGAATCCACACCACCCCTCCAAAGAGCATCTCAACCTATCGTCGCATTTTCCATGGCTAATCTACCTAGCCAGCACTGAACAATCTGGGCAATCTAGCCTGGCGAATCCACCCAACCTGCACTTAATCCACCAAACCCAAGCAGACATGGGTTGAATGTGCAAACTCCACACCATTGCCTGAGGCGGGAATTGAACCCTGGTCCCTGGCGCAGTGAGACAACAGTGCTAACTACTGAGTCACCGTGCTACTCGTACCTACTCATTAGATTTGCTCAAAATTTGAAAATTATGCAATGTGTACAACACTGTTGCTTCTTCAGCTCTGCTGAAATCTCTAGTGTAAGAAGAAATCATTTCCTGGAGTCTGTCTTAACATTTGGAGTTGGATTCGAGCTGTTACATCTCAGACATAAAACATTTGCACTCAGAGCTTTGACATGACAAAATATTTCTGGCAAAAAGAAACAGTATTGCCAAGGACCAAGGTAAAAGAGATGTGCCAGAATCGCAATGAACTAAATCAGAATCAGCTTTAGCCCCAAAACAACTGAAATCATTGTTTTGTCAGACTTCAAAATATTTCCTGTAGCTTTTAAGCCAAGTAAACACAGGAATTGTGACTAAGTTAAATATCTGATTACAGTATTACAAATTGTTTCTGTTTGGTTTACAAAAAAAGAGATGTTTTGTTGGTGGAAGAACTTTGTTTTCTTTTACCTGAACTGCGAAGGGGGCTTGCTTCAGGAATTATATTTTGCTGAGTTGAGGCAATCCTTCTTAATCCTTGAAAATGTAATCCTTTAATCAATTTTGATTTGCCTGATTCATTTTAATGACCATGTGACCACAGTTTACATACCAACACATGCAGGTACATGTTAAACGAAATGCTGCACATACTTCTCTGCACAACATGTTAAATGAAATGCTGCACAACACACCCAGACAAAAAAAACTGAACAACATTCTTGTCGCAACATGATGTAACTAAAGATGACATCCAAAACTATTTTACAGAGACAGTAAGAATGCTACATTTAAGGAGTTTTTCACTACTTTTAAAGTAGGCCTGTTAGTTAACCTCAGTTAGTACTATTTTATTTCCATTTGTATAATACTATTTTACATTAGTTTAGAATAGCAGAAGACTATTTCATGAGAAATAACTATAGTCCAGCTAAGAATGCAGTGGGTGGACTCACCCAGACACCAACCTCAGCTGAAATGCTTGTTCGCTTCCAGTTTCTGTGCTTTAATGAGAAGAACTTGATACTGGCACTGTGCACAATATACATTATAATGTATCACATGCTGTGAAACAATTTTTTGCATTATTCAAAATTATTTATCTAGTCTCTACATCATAAAAACATTGTGGAGGTAATATAGAAGGTACAAAATGATTTATTCAAGGGATATTAGAACTGACAGTATATACTAAGCAAAAAAGATTGAACAGTCTGGGATTTTCTTCTCAAGAAAATGAAAGGTTGAAGAGACCTGATAGTGCTCTTCAAGAGTATGAAAGAGTTTATAGGATACACGTAGAGAATATAATTTCACTTCTTCTGAGCCTTCAAATATAGATTTTAATTATCAGAAAATCACTAATAAATCCAATTTGGAATTTAGGAGAAATTTATTCACCCAAGTAGTAGTTATAATGTGGAACATAAGTAGGCTGCAAAAAGATGTTGAAGAGTGTGGTGTTGGAAAAGCACAGCCAGTGAGGCAGCATCCAAGGAGCAGGAGAATCGACGTTTCGAGCATAAGCCTTTCATCAGGAATTCCTGATGAAGCACTTATGGTCGAAATGCCGATTCTCCTGCTCCTCAGATGCTGCCTGACTAGGTTTGCTTTCCAGCACCACACTCTTCTACTCTGATATCCCGTATCTGCAGTCCTCACTTTCTCCTACAAAAAGATGTTGATAGGTTCAGTAAGTGGACAAAGATTGGCAAATGGAGTGCAATGTGTGAACATTTTGGCATAAAAAATGAAAAAAGAACATATTAGTTACATATGAGAGATTTCAAAGCTTTTCTTCATTCACTCGTGGGACATACATACTGCTGGCTGACCAATATTTATTATCTGTCCCTAGTTAGCCTTGGAAAGATGGTGGTGAGCTGGCTTCTTGTACTCCTGATGTCCATGTGCTGCAGTTGACCCAGAGAGATAATTCTCAGTGGATCAGTGAAGAAATGGCAATATATTTTGAAGTTGGGATGGTCAGTGGCTTGGAGGGGAACCTGCAGGTGGTGGTGGTATTCCCATGTAAATGCTGCCCTTGTCGTTTGAGATGAAAATGGTTGTGAGTTTGTAAGATGCTGTGTAAGGACTTTTTGTGAATTTCTGCAGTGCATCCCATAGATGGTACACACTGCTGCTAGTGACTGCTGGTGGTGGAGGGTGTGGGTGCTTGTGGATCAGGTGTCAATCAAGCATACTGCTTTGCCCTGGATGGTGTCAAGCTTCTTGAGTGTTGTTGAGCTGCATCCATTCAGGTAGGCAGACAGTATTCCTCCATGGTCCTGACTTGTGTCTTGTACTTCAGGAGTCAGGAGGTGAGTAACTTGCCTCAGCATTCCTAACCTACTCTTGTAGCCATTAAGATACAGAAGGATCTGGGTGTATGAATCACAAAAGATGGTTGCATTTTAGAGCAGGAAATCAGGAAGGGTCGGTGTTGGGACCACAACTTTTCACATGATATGTTAATGATCTGGATGAAGGAACTGAGGGCATCCTGGCTAAGTTTGCAGATGATACAAAGATAGGTGGAATGGCAGGTAATGTTGAGGGGTGAGAAAGGCAAATACAATGTTGCCATTCATCTCGAGAGGACAACAATATAAAAGCAGGGATGTTCTTTTGAGGCTTTATAAGGCTCTGGTCAGACCACATTTAGAGTATTGTGAGCAATTTTAGGCCCCGTACCTCAGGAGAGATTGGCGGTGGAGCGGGTCCAGAAGAGGTTCACGAGAATGATCCCACGAATGAAAGCCTGAACATATGAGGAGCATTTGAGGATCCTGAGACTATATTCGGAGTTTAGAAGGATGAGGGAGGATTTGATTGAAACTTACAGAATACTGAATGGCTTGGACAGAGTTGACATTGGGAAGATGTTTCCATGAGCAGGAGAGATGAGGACCCGAGGGTACAGCCTTAAAGTAAAGGGAAGATCTTTTAGAAAGGAGACAAGGAAAAACCTCTTTAGCCAGACAGTAGTGAATCTGTGGAATTCATTGCCACAGAAGGCTGTGGAGGAGAGGTCATTGTGTTTATTTAAAACAGAGATATATAAGTTCTTGATTGCCAAAGGGATCAAAGGAAACGGGGAGAAAGCAAGAAAATGGGGTTGAAAAATCTATCAGCCATGATTGAATGGCAGAGCAGACTCGATGGGCTGAATGGCTTAATTTCTGCTCCTATGTCTTATGGTCTTATAAGGTGAAAAGAAGATTGTTATTTATTGGGAGGGGAATTAATGCAAAAATAGAGAGTTTATGATTCAGTTATTCAGGACACTGATAAGGCCACATTATTTGAGCAAGGATCGAAATGTATTGGGAAGGGCTGTTTTGGCACAATGGCAATATACTGAGTCAGAAAGCTTGGATTTAAGTCTCAATCTCTCCAAAGGTATATCATAACATATCTGAACATGTCTATAAATATATTAGAAGCAGTTCAGAGAAGGCTGACCAGACTAATACCTGGAATGGGTGTGTTGTCTTACGAGGAAAGATTTGTCAGACAAGGTCTATATCCATGAGTTTACCAGAGTAAGAGAAAAATTGATTGAAACATATAAACTCCTGAAGGATCAGGACAAGTTGGATGTTGGATGGAGTTTCCTTATATAGAAAAATTTTGAATGAGAGGTCACCCATGTAAAACAGGAATTAATTCCAATATTGGGTAACTGTCTGTGTGGATTTTGTATATTCTCTGTGTAGGCAAAAGTGAGTACTGCAGATGCTGGAGATGAGAGCTAAGAGTGTGGTGCTGGAAAAGCACAGCTGGTCAGGCAACATCCGAGGAGCAAGAAAATCGATGTTTTTCATCCTGATGAAGGGCTTTTGCCCGAAATGTCAATTTTCCTGCTCCTTGGATGCTGCCTGACCGGCTGTGTTTTTCCAGCACCACACTCTTGGCTCACTACACTCTTCTCTGTGTGTCTACATGGGCTTTCACTGGGTGCTCTGATTTCCTCCCACAGTCTAAGGATGTGCAGGCTAGGTGGATTAGCCATAGCAAATTCAGAGTTATGGGTACAGGGTAAAGGTCTGGGTGGGATGTTCTTTGGAGCACTGCCACAGGCTCAATGAGCTGAATGGCGTCTTTCTGCAGTGTAGGTTCTATGAAGTGATTTCCTTTCTCAGTGCCATGATTCTTGGGGACACTCTTCCTGAAACGATGATGGAAGCACAGCCTTTCAATATTTTTATGACAGGTGAATAGGTTCTTCGCAAGCAATAGGGGTGAAATTTTAATCGGGGTAAGCAGAAATATGGGATTTGAGGTTACAAATTCAGTAATTTAGTAAATGACTGAGCAAAGTTGAGGGACTAAATGGCCAGAGTCCTGCTTCTTTTTGTAGGTTAATTTCACTGTGAACAAATAAGAAAAAGTATGAAACGTGGGAAAATTTTACTAATAAAATTACTATTCTCGGCCTTAGAAACCAGTTTTAATCATGTAGTCTACTTGATTCACAATCATGTTTTTGATTTGGAAACATTACAGTTCTCCAAATGTTTATGTATTTTTGATACTTAATTTCAGAAAACATTTTAATATTAATATTTATATTCTTACAGCCTGTATCTACATCATTTTATGTACTATGCTCTTTCAACTATAAACATTCGGTTTAGAAAGGGACTAGCAGCTCGTTTCATAACAGCATATTTTCATTTTTCTATTCGTCACGAACACATTTGGAATTAATAGGAAGAACATACCTTACTTAAAAATAGTATTTAATTCATTTTTTTAAGCAGTAAAAGCGTTCAATGACACTGGCTTCCACTATCTCACCGAAGGAACTGCGATTGGCCAAGGCGTGGAACCTGCTTTGCGATGAGATGCAATGGTTAACGTTGGGATATAATTGGTCAAGGGATAGACACTGGGCTATGATGTATGGGTAAACGCTGCGCTGTGATTGACCATGTTGGAAGAAGCTAAACCGTGATTAGACAAATGGCGGGGGCCACGCCTCAATCGGTGACTGATGTGGATTCTGGGCTGCTATTGGTCAAGAGTCGGACACGACGTTGCCATTGGCTGCGGGGCTAGTAGGTGAGCGATGATTGGCTACGTGTATAGAAACTACTTTGCGATTGGCCAAGAGCCCAGCGCTACGTTGCCATTGGCTGGGGGGTGTGGAAGGTGCTCGACGGAGCGCCTCTGTGATAAAGTGGACGTCAACGGGGTTAGTGTGTGCTGAGGGTCTGACTTTCGCCGCCTGGAGGAGGAGGGAGTGACAGTAGCTAGGAGCCGGTTTCACCGTCTGCTTGGTGAGTGGGGAAGCTATGGTCAAGCTGATGAGTTAGTTAGACAGACAGACAGACAGACAGACTGACTGGCCGGCCCCCTGATTGGGATAGTAATCTCTGCCTGGTTAGAGGTTAGGCCTGGTTCTGACCCTCCGACCGGGCCGCGGAGGGAGTGGTTGTGACTGAAAAATGCGGCCAGAACTGGGCACTGACCAGGCTACAGCTCGGTGCTTCAATGGGAATGAGTTTGGATTGACTTTACGGGCCTGGAGGATTTTGGTTGTGTGAGGATTGACTATGGTATTTGCGGGCAGAGGCAGAGGTGAGGGTTGTTCCTCCTGGATGGTGGCTGATGTTTTTGGGGCGTCCGAGGAGTTTCCCCACCTCCCCAAAAAGTGACTGCATTTTTCTTCTGGTTCATGTGAGATCGAGTTCCTTTCCCTTTCGTCCACCACCCTGTAATATTGCTTGGCTTTGTTGCGTGTTTGCCTATGTTCTCCGTCCTACGTTTCACTACATACAATCTCTCAATACATTTTGACAGATCAAGAGAGCTACGCAGTTCCTTTCTTTGGAAATCCTGTTATATGCTGTTACAGTATGTAATAAATTATTACATTAAATCGAAATGGCTAGAACTGTTTAATTTTCTGCATGTTCGTTGCAGCATTCTGTTTAACTAAAAATCACTTAAGGCAACGTTGTCCATTGAATGTCCTTTTTAAAAGAAGCTACATAGGAATGATAACATCTCTAAGTTCTTTCCAAGCAACTCAGCACCCTGACTTGGAAATAAATTGCTGTTCTTTCAGTCTCTGGGTCAAAATCCTGGAACACACTCTCTCTTTAATGGCATTGTGGGTCATTTTGCACCAAATAGATTGCAAATTTTCACGAAGGCAGTGCCTCCCACTTTCTTGGGAGGATAGTAAATGCTGGCTCAGCTGGTGACATTCACATCTCAAATCTAAAACACCCAACTCAAGTGGAAGTTGTTTTTGTGATCTTAGTTTTGGAAACTGCTTGCTTAAATGTTGCATTGTAAACAAATTCAGTCTTGACTTTGAAGTACATATGTTGACAACCCAATGATAGGCAGATAGGAGGTTGAAGGGTGGCATTACAGTGGTTTATGCAATTTATGAGGGATGTAGATAAAGTGAATAGTTAAAGTTTTTTTTTGTTGGATGGGGGATTTGAAAGTAGGGGGCATATTTTTAAAATGAAAGGAGAGAATTAAACGGGACCTGAGGGACAACTTTTTCACCTAGTACATGGTTTATATATGCAATGAACTGCCACAAAGTGATAAGTGCAGGTACAGTTACAACGTTTATAAGACATTTGGACAGGTGTGTGAACAGGAAAGGCCTAAAGGGATATGAACCTGCACTCCAAGGTCTTTGTTCAGCAATGCTTCCTGGGACCTTACCATTAAGTGTAAAAGTCTTGCTAAGATTTGCTTTCCTAAAATGCAGTACCTCTCATTTATCTAAATTAAACTCCATCTGTCACTTTTCAGCCCATTGGCCCCTCTGATCAAGATCCTGTTGTAATCTGAAGTAACTTTCTTCGCTGTCTGCTACACCACCTCCAATTTTGGTGTCATCTGCAAACTTGCCTCTTCTGCTCGCATCCAAATCGTTTATATAAATGATGAAAAGTAGTGGACACAGCACCGATCCTTGTGGCACTCCACTGTTCACAGGCCTCCAGTTTGAAAAACAACCCTCCGCCACCACTCAGTTTTCTACCTTTGAGACAGTTCTGTATCCAAATGGCTAGTTCTCCCTGTATTCCATGAGCTGTAACCTTGCTAACCAGTTTCTTGTGGGGAACCTTGTCAAATGCCTTACTGAAGTCCATATAGATCACATCTACTGCTCTGCCCTCATCAATCCTCTTTGTTACTACTTCAAAAAACTCAATCAAGTTTGTGAGACATGATTTCCCACACACAGCCATGTTGACTATCCCTAATCAGTCCTTGCCTTTCCAAATACATGTACATCCTGTCCCTCAGGATTCCCTCCAACAACTTGCCCACCACCAATGTCAGGCTCACTGTTCTATTGTTCCCTGGCTTGTCCTTACTGCCCTTCTTAAACAGGGGCACCATGTTAGCCAACCTCTAATCTTCCAGCACCTCACCTGTGACAATTTATGATACAAATATCTCAGCAAGAGGCCCAGCGATCACTTCCCTAGCTTTTTTTAAAAAATTCCCTACAGTGCGGAAACAGGCCCTTCGGCCCAATCAGTCCACACCGACCCTCCTAAGAGGAACCCACCCAGACCCATTTCCCTCTGACTAATGCACCTAGCACTATGGGCAATTTAGCATAACCAATTCACCTGACCTGTAGGTCTTTGGACTGTGGGAGGAAACCCACACAGACATGGGGAGAATGTGCAAACTCTACACACAGTCGCCCAAGGCTGGTATTGAACCTAGGACCCTAGTGCTGTGAGGCAACAGTGCTAACCACTGAGCTACCATGCCGCCCCGCTTCCCACAGAGTTCTCGGGTACGCCTGATCAGGTCCTGTGGATTAAAGTGGAGTCACAGCTAGAAAGGATAGTGAAGAAAGTGTTTCCTATGCTTTCCTTAATTGGTCAGAGTGTTAAGTACAGGAGTTGGGAGGTCATGTTGCGGCTGTACAGGACATTGGTTAGGCCACTGTTGGAATATTGTGTGCAGTTCTGGTCTCCTTCCTGTCGCAAAGATGTTGTGAAACTTGAAAGGGTTCAGAAAAGATTTACAAGGATGTTGCCAGGATTGGAGGATTTGAGCTATAGGGAGAGCTGGACAGGCTGGGGCTGTTTTCCCTGAAGCGCGGAGGCTGAGGGGTGACCTTTATAGAGGTTTACAAAATCATGTGGAGCATGGATAGGGTAAATAGATAAGGTCTTTTCCCTGAGGAGGGGGAGTCCAGAACTATAGGGCTTAGGTTTAGGGTGAGAGGGGAAAGATCTAAAAGAGACCCAAGAGGCAACTTTTTCATGCAGAGGGTGGTACGTGTATGGAATGAGCTGCCAGAGGAAGTGGTGGAGGCTGGTACAATTGCTACATTTAAGAGGCATTTGGATGGATATATTAATAGGAAATTTGGAGGGACATGGGCTGAGTGCTAGCAAATGGGACTAGATTGAGTTGGGATATCTGGTTGACATGGGCAAGTTGGACCAAAGGGTCTGTTTCCATACTGTTTGATTTTATAAGTAAAACTAGCCATTTTCTTCACATTTTTAATGCAGCGATTTTGGGTTTGATTGCAACAATTATCATTGGTGCCCATCAAAACTAGGCAATGACCATCTCCAATAAGTGACAGTCTAACCACTACCTGTTGATACTCCATAATGATACCATTACTGAATCTCCACAATCTATGTCCTTAAGGTTATCAGTGACCAGAAATGCAGTTGGACACTCCATACAAATACAGTGGCTATAAGAGGAAGTTAGGGACTAGTAATACTACAGTGAGTAATTCACCTCCTGCCTCCCTCAGCCTGTCTACCAACTACAAGGCACAGTTAGGATTGTGTTGAAATACACCCCACTTGACTGGAAATGTGTAGCTCTAGTAACAATGAAGAAGCTTGACACCATGTAGGATAAAGCAAACTGCTTGATTGGCACTATGTTTACAAGCATTCACTTCTTCCACAATTGACCCTCAGTAGAATCTACAAGATGCATTGTACAAATTCAGCAAAGATGCTTAGACAGCACTTTCCAAACTCATGACCATTTTCATCAAGAAGGACAACAGCAACAGATAACATGGGAGACCATCATTGCAAGTTCCCCTTCAAGCCACTCCCCATCCTGACTTGGGAAATATATTGCTGTTCCTTCACTGTCTCTGGGTCAGAATTCTGGGATTTCTTTCATAAAGACTTTGTGGATCAACTTGCAGTACATGAACTGCAGTGATTCTAGAAGGCAGTTCACCCCACATTTTCAAGGGCCAGTAGTGATGGGCAGTAATTGCTGGCCAACCAGTGACATTGATGTCCCATGAATGAATTAAAAAAAAAATGAAGTGGTAATGCAGAGGGGTGCAGTGTGGAGTGTAGTAAGATGTTGAAAATGTTCAAGAGACTGTAGTTAAAAATCACACCACATCAAGTTATAGTCCAACAGGTTTATCTGGAAGCATTAGGTGTCTGTGTGCTGCTTCTTCATCAGGTAGCTGTCACTCTGAAAGCTAGTGTTTACAAATAAACCTGTTGGACTATAACCTGGTGTGGTATAATTTAAAAAAAAAAAACGTTTTGTCCACCCCAGTCCAACACACTCTCCTCCATATTAAGAGACTGTAGTCCGTTTTACATAGTATCCGTCAGACTTTTAGTTTGGTTCTGTGGATGGGGAAGAAACTAGATTGGAAGATCTTGAATGCTGGTTGGTTACAATCAGTTGCTGTTTGGTACTATGGAAGTAACATCTGAACTCAAATGTTTTAAGAAACATACTGAAGGCAGGATAATTGGGAGAGTAGTGAGATCAAAGGTTCATTGTGATTACATTTGGAATGTCTGTATAACTTCCTAAGAAATAGGAATAAGGGTAGGCTGCTCCTCTCCTTGGGCCTACCTTGTTATTCAGTAGTGTCATGGCTGATCCAACACTTCTCATGTCCACTTTACTGCCCTTTTTCCCTATAACTCTTGATTCCCTTACTGATAAAGAATCTCTCCCTGTATTAAATAAATACAAGGACTCTGCTCCCATAACTTTGTGATAAGACATTGAACTTTCTGAGAAAGGAAGTTTCTCCTCATCTTAGTCTTAAATTATTGCCCCTTAAATTTGAGGTGATGCTCTATAGTCCTGGACTCTGCCATGAGGGCAACCATCCTGTCAGCATTTACCTTGTCAAGCCCTTAAGAAACCTATTTGTGTAAATGAGATCACCTCACATTCTTCTCAGCTCGATGACACAGCTTAGCGTTTTGATCATAAGACAGTACCTTCATACTGGGGGTCATTACAGTGGACCTGCTCTGAATTTGCCTCCAATGAAATAATATCTTTTCTTAAATTAGAGCATCAGACTGTCACAGTACTCTGTGGTCTCACCAGCACGTTGTATAGTCAGGATGTAAATAATGGTGTACATCTTCTGCTATTAACTTGGAGGAAATTGTTACCTCCATAATTAGATGGCTTTGGTGTAAAGAAGTCATTGTGTAGTTAGATGTTGCCACATTTTGTGTTCAAATTAAATCTGGGCCTGATATCGCTGAGGAACAGAAGGTGACCAAGGACAGGGAAACTTTGGGATTTTGGGTTTGGTTGTGTGGGAGAAGAATTAAAGGATTCTTAAAAAAAAAAGTTATTGTTCTTTATTGTAGCCGACACCAAGAAAGTTAGCATTGCTTGCACATTCTTAATTATTTTGATGCATAGCATCTATCTTGGGATTGGCTTGATAGGATGAGAACATAAAAGTCGCGAGTGAGGTTCTGGAAAAGCACAGCTGGTCAGGCAGCATCCAAGGAACAGGCCAATTGACATTTTGAACTTCAGGTCTTCATCAGGAGCCCTCATTTTCTCCTAGGATGAGCGCATAGCTTCTTTCCTGCAGCATTTTTATAAACTGGTTTAGCTTTTACTACAGTCTGGCAACTTTTGTGGTCAGGTGTCCAAGTAAAATGACCACATTTATTGCATTCCTTTTCAGAACTTGACACAATGGGATTTGAACACTATGCTTTATGGGTAAGAAGGAATGAAATAACTTTCAGTTTATCCTGTAATAATTTGTTTATAAACATTGGCAAATGAATTAAATTGTGGAAGAAGTGTCTCTATTTTCAAAAAATAGTTTTGTTTTGAAGCGTTAATATGTATTACTTGATGCAAAATCCTGTATTAATCATTTAAAGTTTAGACTATTCTAATTTCTTTTGTAATAAAGATGTACTGATGCAAAGGCAAATGTACGATTTCAATCCTCTTCTGATTTTTTTTTTTGCTTTTTTTTTTGCCCGAGTTGAAGTTTGAAACCTAATAAAGGTTCACAAGGGAAGAAGGAGGAATGGACAAGTACACAAGTTTCTGGCTTTATATTACTGGGATAAGGAATAGGTGTAAAGTTCAGCATGCGGTGAATCGTAGTGCAGCAGACAGCTGCATGTGACTGCAAAGCAATCCAAAGAATGTGTTCAAATCCCACCTTGCCAGTTCTAGAGTTTGAATTTACTCCAAAGTTCTTCAATTTTTCAGAAAGAAACTTGTTCCGAAATTTCCTTTTAAGGAAGGCACGGTGGCTCAGTGGTTAGCCCTGTTGTCTCTGTGCCAGGGACATGGATTTAATTCCAGAGTTGGGCGACTGTGAGGAGTTTGCACATTCTCCTGTGCCTGCGTTTCCTCCGGGTACTCCAGTTTCCTCCCACAATCCGAAGATGTGCAGGTTAAGTGAATTGGCCATGCTAAATTGCCATAGCGTTCAGGGGTATGTAGATTAGGTGCATTAGTCAGGGGAAATTTAGAGTAATTTGCAATGCCTGTGGGTGGGTTACTTTTCAGAAGATTGGTATGGACTTGTTGGGCCGAATGGCCTGTTTCCATACTGGAGGGATTCTATGATCTGTTGTAAGCCGTTTGGTAGTCTATTATGAGTAGAATTCCTGGTTGACTTCAGTCACAAATGCTTTAGCCCAAGAAAGTAGCTGAGTGATCTGATCCCAAGCTGATTAGGGATAGGCATTGAATGTCAGTGCCACATGATGTTTTCAGAGATACATCTTTGATTTTATACCTGCCTCTAATTCAATAGAGAACCTGGTTTTCTTTGAATCCTTGATACAATGACCTCCCAAAAGTAGCACTCCAATTCAAACTTCTTTTCTCTCTCAATACTGGTCTTCAGTATAAATCATAAATTTTTTGCTATTGTAATTGAATGTAGATCCAGTTTCATAGAATCCCTACAGTGTGGAAACAGGCCCTTCGGCCCCACAAGTCCACACTGACCCTCCGAAGAGTAACCCAACCAGAACCATTTCCCCATACCCCATATTTACCCCTGAATAATGCATTTAACCTACACATTCATGAACACTATGGGCAATTTACTCCAGCCAATTCACCTAATGTGCACATCATGACTGTGGGAGGAAACCGGAGCACCCGGAGGAAACCCATGCAGACAAGGGGAGAATGTGCAAACTCCACATAGACAGTCACCCAAGGGTGGAATTGAACCTAAGTCCCTGGCACTGTGAAGCAGCAGTGTGCACCACTGACCCACCGTGCTGTTGTTTCTTTCAATAAATTGAGGATTTCCATCTCTACTTGAAATACCAGAGCCCATCAATCTCTGGGTGAAAAAGAGTTCTCTTTAATCCCCTTTACTACTTCATCAATTGCCTGCACATCTGTGCCCCTGAAGGGCTCTTGTGGTTCATTCTTGTGTTTCTGGCCCAGCTTTAAGTTTCTTTTGCTCAGGGGTTATTCATAATGTATCTGAACAGGTTGATTTTCAAAAATAATTAAATCTGTAGTAACTGACTTCTCCATAATGATAAACACTTCTTCCCTGTCCAATCCGTTCAAGCCCTTCATTATTTTGTATAGCTTGATTTAACCTACCCCACAACCTCCTGCATTCCAAGGAAAACCATTCTAGCCTATCCAATCTTTTGTCATGGTTGCAATTTTCAAGTCCTGGTAACATTGTTGTAAATCTCTTCTATGCTATTGCTACAATTATGTCCTTCCAGCAATGTGGTGGCTAAAACTGTACACAAATTCAATTGTGGCCTAATCGGTGTTTATTTTCTCGTCTCAGTTTTACATCCCTGTTTTTGTGTTGTGACTTGTCTAATGAAGGATGGCCTCCTGTATGTTTTATTGACCTGTCGATATGAGCTCAAGTTTCTTAATTTCTCTACCCAACCCCCTCTATATTTTCATATGCTTTGTGTTCTGTTGATTGTGTTTGTCCTTTCCAAATTTGTAACCTTGCACTTCTCTGGATTGAATTAAGTTCACCAAGTTTCTGCCCGATTCAGCAAACCTTTGATACAATGCCGCAGTCGACAGCTATCCTTTCACTATTCACTACCCAGTGTATTTTTGTCATCTGTTAATTTTCCAATCACAACTAAGTCTAAATCATTGATATGTTACAAATAGTCATTGAAACACCTCTGAAAACTGTTACTTTTGTATCTTGTGATTGAATTTTAAAAATTTTAATCCAATATGCCACATTTCATTTCGTGGACTTGAATTTTTCGGACCGGTCTGCTATATGGCACCTTATCAAATGCCTTATTAAAATCCGTATAGACAGCATCCACCCTCCTGAGTACTCCTCATAAAATCAGTTGAGTTAGTAGGTATTACATCACTGGGTAAACCCCTCTGCTAATTTAAACCCGATACACAAGCTCACCTCGCACCATAATCTGTTAAAATTTGAGAGACAAAAGACTATCCCAGAGGTCTCTATTTAAAATAAAAATTAACAACATTTTATTTTTTTGTCTAATAGAGAATATTAAACCCAACAAATATTTACAACTCCTTTTTCTCTTAAACCCATCTTTTACCTCCTGATACTGGTCTGATTTTAAAAGAAAAATCCTGATTTAAGATTTACAAAAAAAGGAATCACTTGTCAAAACCAAGTCAGCTTTGTCAATTCTCCATTGTAGATTTTCCTCCTGTTGATTTTTCTCTAGGCTGGTTTCGATGTTCTGCTGTGCGAACTTCTTATAGGCAGGTACCTTTCAGGGAGCTCTTATGCTCGTAGTCTATATTTTGACAGTTTTTTTCAAACTATTCAAAATGTCTGGTGTTATACCCCAAAACATCAGTTCATTTCATTGGTTTTAATATTATCAGAGTACGAAATTCAAAGTTGATTGGATTTTGGTATCTTGGGGCATTATTCCAACTGCCGAATTAGAATATGTTTGTTTCATGCAGCTCAGCTGCAGCTATATTGTTTCGACAAAATGTTACATTTTTACTTGGAACAGGACTCTCCGTCCTTTTGTCACTCCTTTTTTCAGTCCTTGCTAGCTTTTCAACTCTATTAAAGGTACAGTACACACCTACACTGTCATAACAGCAAGACACAACACTGCGTAACAAAACTATATGAACTGTCCCTCATTTGTCTTTCTAAATAGCATTAGATCCATTTTCAATATTAATCCTACTGAGGTCAGAGTCACTGATCTATGTTTCTCTCTTTTTGCATAATTGTACAATTGCATTCAATCAATTTTCTGATACTTCCCTGGTCCCTAGTGAGGATTAGAAAATTATCTTCCCAGAATCTGTTATTTCTTCCCTGGTTTCCTTTGAATAGCATAGAATGCAATTCATTCTGGCCTTGGTGATTTAACTGCTATCAATCAGTTCTCCTCCATTATTCTCTCTCTCATTGTACAATTTTACAGAAAATTAACATTCTTTAAACTAGATTGTTTGCATTATCCTTCTCTGAATTCAGTCTTCAGGGTTGATGCAGAGCACTGCTGCCTCAGTGCCAGGGATGTGGGTTTGATTCCACCTTTGGGCGATTCTGGCTGTGTAGAGTTTGAACTCTGTCTGCATGGGTTTCCTCTGGGTGCTCAGTGTTCCTGCCCAAGTCGAAGAATATCTAAGTTAGGTGGATTGGCCAGATCAAATTGTGCGTAGTATCCAGGGTTGTGCAAGCTAGATGGATTAGCCATACAAAGTGGGTGGCATGGTGGCACAGTGGTTAGCACTGCTGCCTCAGCGCCAGAGACCCAGGTTTAATTCCTGTCTCAGGCAGCTATTTGTGTGGAGTTTGCACATTCTCTGTGTCAGCGTGGGTTTCCTCCGGGTGCTCTGGTTTCCTCCCACAGTCCAAAACTGTGCAGGTTAGGTGAATTGGTCATGCTAAATTGCCCATAGTGTAAGATGTAGGGGAATGGGTCTGGGTGGGTTGCTCTTTGGAGGGTCGGTGTGGACTTGTTGGGCCGAAGGGCCTGTTTCCACACTTTAAGTAATCTAATCTTAAAAAAAAAAGTTATGGAGATAGGACAGGGGAGCAAATATAGTAGGATGCTCTTTGGAGTGCCAATATCAACTCGATGGGCCAAATCCAGCATGGAAACAGACCCTTTGGCCCAACCTGGCCATGCCAACCAGATATCCTAACTTAAACTAGTCCCATTTGCCAGCAGTTGGCCCATATCCCTCTCAACCCTTCCTATTCAGATGACTTTTATATGTTATAATTGTGCCAGCCTCCTCCACTTCCTCTGGCAGCTCATTCCATACATGTACCACCCTTTGCGTGGAAAAAGTTGCCCCTTGTAAACCTTGCTCCTCTCACCTTAAATCTATGCCCTCTAGTTCATGACCTCCCTACTCCAGGGAAAAGACCTTTGTCTTTTTACCCTATCCATGTCCCTCATGATTTTATAAACCTCCTATAAGATCACCCTCCGCCTCTGATGCTCCAGGAAAAACACCCTATTCAGCCTCTCCCTATTGCTGAAACCCTCCAACCCTCTGAACAGCCTTGTAAATTTCTTCTGAACCCTTTCAAGTTTCACAACATTCTTCATATGGAGGGAGGCCAGAATTGCGTGCACTATTCTAAAGGTGGCCTAACCAATATCCTATACAGCTGCAATATTGCCTCAACTCATATATAGTCAATGCTCTGACCAATAAAGGCCGGCGTACTAAATGCCGCCTTCACTATCCTATCTACCTGTGACTCTACTTTCAAGGAGCTATGACCCTGCAGTCTATGGTCTTTGTTCAGCAACACTCCCTAGGACCTTACCATTAAGTGAATAAGTCCTGCTCTGGTTTGCTTTTTCCAAAGTGCAGCACCTCACATTTATCTGAATTAAACTCTATCTGCCACATCTCAGCCAATTGGCTCATGTGATCAAGATCTTGTTGTAATCTGAGGTAACCTTCTTCACTGTCCACAACACCTACAATTTTGGTGTCATCTGCAAACTTACTGACTATACCTCCTATGTTCACATCCAAATCATTGATATCAATGACAAAAAGCAGTGGGTTCAGCATGGATCCTTGTGGCACACCACTGAGCACAGGCCTCCAGTCACCAGTTCTGTATTTAAATGGCTAGTTCTCCCTGTATTCCATGTGATCTAACCTTGCTAACCAGTCTCCCATGGGGAACCTTGTTGAATGCTTTACTGAAGTCCATATGGTTCATGTCCACCACACTGCCCTTATCAATCCTCTTTGTTACTTCAAAAATTTCAATCAAGTTAGTGAGACACTATTTTCCACACACAAAGCCATGTTGACTATCCCTAATCAGTCCTTGTCTATCCAAATATATGTAAATCCTGTCCCTCTAACAACTTGCTCACCACCCATGTCCGACTCGCTGGTCTCCAGTTCCTTGGCTTTTCCTTAGCGCCTTTCTTAGATAATGGCACCACGTTAGCCAACCTCCAGTCTTCCAGCACCTCACCTGTGACTATTGATGGTCCAAATATTTCTGCAAAGGGCCCAGCAATCACTTCCTTAGCTTCCCACAGAGTTCTAGACTACACTTGATCAGATCCTGGGGACTTGGTCATCTTTTTATGCATTTTAAAACATTCAGCACCACTTAAAACATTCTTCTCACAAACTTTGAATTCAGTACCACCTCCGAAATATGGTACTTCAAGATGGCTCCATCTATTTCCCCATATTCGATATCTTCCATGTGCTTCTCCACAGTAAGCACTGAAGTTTAGTATCTCCCCTATCTCTTGTAGCTCCACACAAAGGCTGCCTAGCTGATCTTTGTGGGGCCCTATTCTCTCCCTAGTTACCCTTTTGTCCTTCATTTATTTGTAAAAACCCTTTGGGTTGTTCTTAACTCTTCGCCAAAGCTATCTCATGTCCCCTTTGTGCCCTGCTGATTTTCCTCTTAAGTATACTCCTCCTGCCTTTACTCTTCTAAGGATTCATTTGATCTATCCTGTCTCTACCTGACACTTGCTTCCTCCCTTTTTTTTTCTTCACCAAAACCTCAATTTCTCTAGTCATCCAGCATTTCCTACACTACCAGCCTTGACCTTCACCCTAACAGGAACATACTACTGATAAAACATTTCAATTTTTCCTTAATTCTACCAGCCAAATCTTCTTTTTTGTCTCCTTGCTTTACTTTCCTAATATCATCATCGACTTCAACACTGTATATTCTATACTCTTGCCAGCTTCCAAAATTACTCTTAAGAATTAATCTTGTTTTAAGTAATGAGGTTGTCATGGACTATATTTAGCTCACCAAGTATGCTTCTGTATAACAGGAAGCTCTGGGTTTAGTAGTACCACCCTTTTATTTTTCCATTGTGGCGATGTCTATGTTGCCTGTAGAATTTTGCTTTTAAATGCCTCCCACTGAACATCCACTAACCTTGTTTCAAGTAGTTGGCTCCAGGCCACTTTTAGCAGATCATCTCTCAGCTTTGTAAAGTTTGTCAGTTCTCCTAAATGTATGTTTTGTGCCTGTTTTATCCTTGTTCATTTGCATAATGATACAAAATTGAGCTGCTATGGTCACCCAATGGTACTTTATCCACAGTTTCATTTCCTGAGATGAAATTTAGAATGGCTTTCTGGCTCGACTGATAGAAAAATTGTTGGCACCTCCCTGTGATTGAATAATTGTCCAGGACCTGTTTTTGGGCAGATACTTAAGATAACTAGAAACAATATTCAACGTACTAATAGCATCTCTGTCCTCACCCCCCAAGCTTTACGGATAATTGGATTTATATCAGTGGCCAGCACTGCTACCTCACAGCGCCAGGGACATGGATTCGATTCCAGCTTCGGGTGACTGTGTAGACTCCACCTCCCAGTGTCTGCGTGGGCTTCCTCTGGTCTGCACTAGTTTGCTCCCACAATTCAAAGCTATGCAGATTAGGCAAATTGGTCATGCTAAATTGCCCATAGTGTTCAGGGATGTGTAGGTGAGGTGCATTAGTCAGGGGCAAATGTAACTTTTTAGATTGGGGAAATTCGTTTAGGAGGGTTGCTCTTCAGGGGCCTGGTGTGGACTTGTTGGGCCAAATGTCCTGTTTCTGCATTCTAGGGATTCAATTGACAGCCTTTTTTTTTGAATCGGGTATTTCTGAGAATTGCCTGTTAATTTGTTTTGTTTTCATCATGATTCATTTTTGAGACACTGGTTGTCTTTTAGATATGTAAAACATGTTCAACTGGAGCCATTTATTCAAGTCATGGAATTCTGGCTATTAATACAGGGAACCAGATAGCAAGCGGTATTTTTTGGTTAAATGAAAACTCTTATCTGAAGCAATTTGGTACAAAAATAGTTGGTTGATATTTTTAAACTGTGCTCCAAAAGTAGCCCAAGACCTGACTGTGCAATTGCTAGAGCCAAGCAAACATAATTTCATGGCAGTCAACTGCTTTGGTCTCAGTACAAACTCCTTTTTACATATTTTTAATCAACCTATTCAGATGCATTATGACTTGCAGGTGCGTTTTGAGTTCTGGCCTTCTGGCCTGGAGATAGGATACTACCACTGTGCCACAAAAACCCTATACTTGTGGGGAGAGACCAATAATGCTGCATATTAGTAAAGAGTGTCCTCTCTACAAACTAAATGTTGGAATACTTCTCTGAACTCAGTAAAGCATGGCTTTTTACTTGGCTGTTGGTCATTTATTTGATGAATGCAAATCCCTAGTGTATTCAAGTACCTAATGACTGGGCAGCCCATTGTCTTTGTGGATGTGTAAATTTATTTTGCACTTTGTACCTGTTTGAGGTTTACTCTAGTCAATAATCCAATATTTGCATGTGGGTGCTTGTTACCTGCCATATGTCAGGGTTGTCAGAATTTAATTTATTTTGCTAAGTATAAACATCGGGTTGCTGCAGCATGATAACTTCATGCAAACTTTGGTTGCATCTGAGAAACTGGACTGTGGGTGGAATTTTAATTGATATGAAATTCAAGAAAGAGTTGACTGGGGTTTGTAAACTAGGCTTCCTTTGTCCACAAGTTTGTGTAAACTGTATTGTAAGGATCAATTAAGGTGTGAGGTGTCATTATTCAAGTTGTTTGTTTGAAGTTAGATGTCAAATGAAAGTGGAAATGTGATTTGAAGGCCCCATTATAATGTTTTGGGTGGCTGTTCTGACTTGCCTTTATTTACATAAATCAAAAATTGTTTGTTTATTAAGAGATGGTCATTTGAAAAGTGCTTTACTTAACTTCAGCAGCTCTGTTCCAAATTGACAGACAATTTGAGTAGGACAGGTGAATCTAGATTAGTTTTTAAAGTGAGGACATTCTTTTCAATTTTTATAAATGCAAACTAGACTTGTTTAGAATTACTGTGCCTTCACACTAGGTTCATCCATTAAATGTGCATAAAAATAAATTCATGTTCACGACTTTTTTACTGCTGAACACTACTTTTTTTTTGAAGAAAATTTGCTGATTATAGTTCTAATATAACAGACCTGTACAGTTAATATAATTCATTCAATATCAGAGGAAATGAGGTAAACATTGCTTTAAAAAAACTGACCCAAGGTGATGAGACTTCGTGTTTCGGAAATATATCTAACCTGTTAGATTGAACAACAAGCCTCTTCAGATAAACAGCATTAAAGCTTGCAGCAGTTAGGTGTAATCCAAGCTCAGTACACTTTAATTAGTTGACAGTGGTGAGTTGGAAGACTGCAGATGGGATTGAGGACATTACGACTGAAGAAAAGGGTATTTTGCTATCAATAGTGAGTGACTACTATCAATCTATATCCATGAGAATATAGATACTACACTAATTCACTTTTGGCAATTACCACTTCCCTTAATGATTCATTTCTTACCAATGTCTTAAATTCTCCATTGTCTTACCTCCTTAAGTAATTTTCTTTTAACTGTCCAACTTTAATGTTTACTTTCTGCTTCACTAGCTTTGAGCTCTTGTGCACTCCCCTTTCACCTCTGCATTTGTGGACCTTCAGCTGCCTAGGCCTCACAGTCAGGAATTTATTTTTTTTAGACCTCGTACCACCCCTTTTTTTATTTGAAAAGATTCTCTTTGCTCATTGACCAAGTCTTTTGCTGAATTCCTTTTTTTTTGTTAAAAGGTGACATAAATGCAATCTAAATCCCTTTGAAAAAGGGCATAACGAAAATAACCAAGTCACAATTATATCCTTAGATACAAAGGATTACGATTTAGTTTTCTCTGATTTCAGGTTTTTTGCTTTCATTTAACTTGCTTATGATTTAGGTTTGGTGACTTTTAGTTGCAATATTGGAATGTCTGAATCTTTTTTGGATGTTCAGAGTTTCATGTGTTGATACGGTGCCACATAAAAGGTTGTCGCACAGGATTGGTGATCATGGTATTAGGGGTTAGTTGTTACCCTGGATCAAGAATTGGTTAACACAAAAGACAATTGGGATTGTGTATTTGTTCAGGTTGGACTCTGCTTGGTCATGTTGCAGCTGTAGAGGATACTGGTTAGGCCATGTTTGGAGTATTGTGTACATTTAATCTCCCTCCTTTCAGAAGGATGTTGTGAAACTTGAAAGGGTTCAGAAAAGATTTACAAGAATGTTCCCTGGATTGGAGGGTTTGAGCAATAGAGGGGGGAGGTGGTGCTGAAAAGTTTACCCTATAGCATCAGAGGCTGAGGGGTGACCTTGTGGAGGTTTATAAAATCGTGAGGGGCATGGATAGGATAAATTATACAAGGTCTTTTCCCTGGGTTTCCCTGAGCATAGGTTTAGGGTGCAAGGGCAAAGATTTAAAGGGGAACATTAAAGGGCAATTTTTTCACACACAGGGTGGCGTGTGTATGGAGTGAGCTGCCAGAGGTAGTGAGGGAGGATGGTACAATTACAGTATTTAAAAGGCAACTGGATTGATATATGAATAGGACACGTTGAGAGGGATATGGGAGTAGATTAATTTAGGATATCTAGTTGGCATGGAAGAGTTGAACTGAAGGGTATGTTTGCGTGCTGTACCACTGTGATTCTATCTAACTAGTGGAGTGTCTTTGCGGTTCTAGGATCAATAATTTACAATCGAATTAACTGGATGAGGGGGTAAGTAATGTATCCAAGTTTACTGAAACACCAAAATGGTGAGTATTACATTTGATGTCTTGCACTTTGGTCAGAAGGTTCAAAAGGCAAGAATGTTGTTTAAGTGGATAGAAGTCAAAGCACGGGGATCTGGGTGTTCTTGTGCATGAAGCATAAATTAGCTGGCAGAATGAACAAGGAAGTAAGAGGACCAATAGAATTTTGGACTTTTTAATCTGGGATGTTAGAGTTTAACTGTACTGGGTGTTTGTGAGTCTGCACTCAGTGTTACATGTGGTTCGGACCTATTCAGACATAGTGAAGGGATGGACTGGCATTGGAGGCAGTTTGAAAGTGATTCACCTTGGCTGAATCCTAGGATGAAGGGGTTAACTTGTTAAGAACAGGTTGGACCTTGACTCATACTAGTATTTATAAGTAAGGAGGCTTGACAGGGTAGATGTTGAGAAGATGTTTTCACTAGTGGGCTAATCTCAAACTAGGAGAGGCAGTTACACTGTAAGGGACACATTTTGAACGGAGATGCAAAGGAATTTCTTTCTCCAAAGGTAGTGTATATCTGGAATTCTGTAACCCAGAGACATGTGGAAGCTAGGTGACCAAATATATTTAAATAAGAGGCAAATGGATTTGGAAACCATTGAGGAATTGACATAGGGCAGATCAACCATAATATTAATGAATGCCAGAGCAGGCAACAGAGATGAGTGCCCTACTCCCCTGATTTTCTTATTTCTATATCAGTGACAATTTGCCTCTGTTTAAATGTAGAGTGTGAGATCTGTCTGCTTGATTTGAACCTTCCCAGAATATTGAGAACAAGATAATGTTAATAAAGCAACTTGATATTTGAACTCCTGAGTTAACAGGCTAAAAAGCAAAGGAATTGGTATTTGATTTTCTTTTGGAAGAATTGGTCAATTTCTGGGGTTCACAGTAAATAAGCAGGACATATTCATCAAAAATAGTATAGTGTCTGGACATCCATAAAGTCTTGGGTTTCACCATATTTGTGGAGAGGTAGCAACATAAAGTTTGGAGATTATATCATTAACCAGGTGGAAAATGCAGTAATAGTGTTGATTTTTCTGTTTCTCCTGTAGACGTCTTGTATGTGTCAAGACCTAGTCAGATCTAGGGGAAAATAAAGTAAGCTGTAAACCTATATTTGCTGTCAGCTTCAGATTTTCATCCATCTTTTGTTAAACTAGAAAAGTTTTTTGTTTTATTATATTTTTGGAATATTTTTTAAGAGAAAAGAAACTATTTTGTTTGGGAAAGTCCAAGTGTTCATGCTCACTGACTAGTTCAGGACCCCCCCCATATAAGCAAGAATTGATTTTTAATATTCTGTACCATCTTTGTCAAATCAGTATGCATCCATATGCAATAACTAATGGTGATGCCGTTTTAAACAAGCACATAGCATATCCAAGAATTTTTAAATCTCAAATCGGTTTATACTTAACCTCACTGAGAATACTTAAAGCTGGTTCTACTTGTACTTGACCTTGATACTTAAGTTCTTGGTGAACAGAACTGAGATACTGAAGCAGCTTACCTTTTGCAAGAAAGCCTCCTGGAGTGTATTACTTGATTTCACATTATCTTACAACTTGCCAACCTTTTGTTGAATCTAAAAGGGCATGTTGAAAGGAATTGCAAGCCAATTACTTCAGCTAGCAACTCTGGACTTTGACGATCCCTCTTTCAATTGGCTAATCTTTCCAACCTCAAATTTACTTTATCATGAGAAGTTGTATTTTGAAAAGGTAAGCTAGCAAAGTTTTTGTATGTGCTGTCAGATAATTCAAGCAATGTTGAAATTTAACACTCATTGAACAGTTTGTTTCCCTAGCAGAGATAGATATGACTTGCAAAGCTGATCCAGAAAGCACCCACAGTTTTCTATCCTACCGCAATGTCAAGGTGGCAACATCTAGCTGTTAAATTATTCCAACTTAGTTACTCCGTTTTATTTTGCATTTTAAGCGTGTCTCCGTTAAATTTGTTTGAAAGCAAAATGTTGCAAGAAACCATCAAAACTGATTCAGCAGATTTTTTTTTTCAGTTGCTTTCCTTTTGCGCTTGTTCTGTTTTCATTGAGAGAAATGTACTTTATCTTGCATTAGTGCAGTCCTTGAAATGTTGAGGTTATAACTCACACTCAAATTTCTCTAGGGTAGCAGATGGTATTTAATATTTTGAAATAAAATCATCCAGTTGATAGCAATGAATCTGGCAATTTTTATTTTTTTTTTCAGTTTGAGAGTTAATATGTGGTTGTCTGCGTGGGCTGCACAGTGGCTCGGTGAGCACTGTCTCAGCTCGAGGGATTGGGTTTGATTCCAGCCTTGGGTTGTATGGAGTTTGCTTTCTTGAAGCATTAGAATAACGAGGCATGGTCACTTGCAGCACAAAAAATATAGGACTTCATTAAGCATTTTAGTGCCTTTTAGTCTTTATAATCATTTATTGGGCTCTGTTGGGTTTTCTGTATGAAACTGAAATCTTACTCGCCACCTTCAAGCTCAAAAGTCAAATTCGCTTTTTTTGGAAGTTGGTTTTAAACAGTATGTGAACATAGACATTGAGTAGAGCTGGTCCATCTTGTCATCCAAAAGAAACCAATGGTTCGCCTCAAAATTAAAACATCTTAAACTATTTCTTTTATTATTTCCACTGCTAGACCTGATGTTGATTTACACTATTCCTGTTCTGAATCTCATCACAATTTATCTCTGTTCTTCTGAAAACCCATGTCTCATTACAGTTGCTTGATGGTGACTTCATTAATTAAACCATATTAATTTGATGAGACTACCTTTTCTTTTGGATTTCTTGCATGCTCTAATCTACTTGCAAGCATCTAATATAATGTTCAGTAAAACCTTTCATTGACTTTGGCTCCTCAGCTTTATACTTTTGGCATTAAAATCCTTCCAGTTGCTACATTTCAGCCTTCATCCTTGGCCAAACCGCTCTATATGCATCAATTTCGGCTTAACCCTGTACTCCCATTCTCCTTCCTGCACAACACTTGGTGACTTAACATTTGAAGGTTATGATCAAAAATCAGTCTTCCTTAATCTTCTGCAAATATATTATTATAAAACTCTTGGTCGTCATTGCCGCCTCCTATTCCTGTATATATGTGATACTTGTACTTGGAATTGTTTGCAGTTTAAGGTTATGTAAGGTACCAGAACTGTTAGTTTGGATAAGGTACACTTTTTTTTAAATCAAAGGCTTTGAAAATTATTTTGTGTCACAATTAATTTTATGTATGTCATACAGTCATGACTTACTGGATAGTAGGCTGGAAATTGAGTTCCAATGTTCCTGCTGTCATGGCAAAAGTTTTTTTTTAAAAGATGCAAAATCCATTAACAGATTTTTTTTTTAGACAAGCCTTAGTACTTAATAAATTGCACTTAATTACAGGTCAAGAACTAAATTAAATACCTAACATATCTCCAAGCTTGTGTGCACAAAAATGGTGAGAATGTGAACTGAGAGGATGATACAGAAATGCTTCAGTGTAATTTGGACAAGTTCAGTGAGTGGACAAATGCGTAGCAAAGCAAATATGATGTGGATAAATGTGAGGTTATCAACTTTGAATGAAAAACAGGAAGGCAGACTATTATCCAGCAACAGATTGCATCAATGATTGGCTGCTCTTGTACATAAATTTCTGAAAGGAAGCATGCAGGGGCAGTAGCCAATGAAGAAAGCAAATGATATGTTGGTGGACTTAGTGAGAAGATTTGTATACGAGCAGATGTGTGTCAATTTTATAGGGTCTTGGTGAGACCATGCATAGAATTTTATGTGCATTTTGGCCTCCTTATCTGAGGAAGGATGCTTTAGCTGTTGAGGGAGTGCAAAGAAAGTTTATCAGGCTTAATCCTGGGATGGCAAGACTGATCTATGAAAATAAACTGGATTGGTTAGGGCTATATTCATTTCATTTTAGAAGAATGAAGATGGATCTCCGAACTCCATAAAATTCTAACAAGAGATTAAGTATTTTCGGGAAGGATATTCGTGCTAACCAGGGATGACAGTCTTGGCATATGAGGTAGGCCAGTTAGGATTGAAATGAATCTGTGGAATTCTCTGCTGCAAAAAAATGGTTGAGTCTAAAACACAGCTTCCAATGAGGAAGTACATACGGTATGAGCAGGTAGGGAAAAAGTTTAGTTTTGGGTTGTGTGAGACAAAAGTTCAGCTAGCATGATTTGGATCAGATAAGAACTTTCAGTAAACAATGAGGTGCTGGAGGCAAGGGTAGTGGGTTAACCAGATGAAAAAGCATTCATTGTGATGCCAGGTGGCTGGATCTTTACTGTTAATGCTCACTAACTGTAGCAGTCACCCAGTCAACAAAGATCTTACCTCATTTGGATGCTGCTCCCTGTAAGTAATTATATATTTCCTTTAAGAATGTGCTCTTTGAGAGAAGACAGAATTCATGTCTCTGTGCACATGAGCAATTTATTTTCCCCCTCCCTCCAGGGCTTGGAATAAAGATGGAGGGAGAGCCATACTGTGGCTGAGTGTTTGCTTTGCCTGATAAGGGTATAGGGAAATGGGACGATTCCAAGGAGGAGTTAGATATAGTTTGTTACAGTCAAAGGGTATGGGTGAAAGCGAGTAAGATGCTGAGTTTGCCAATCAGCCTGAGTTGGCTCAGAAGTGTAGGGGTGGTGCAGTAGTTAGCACTGCTGCCTCATAGTGCCAGGGACTTGGGTTCAATTCTAGCCTCGGCAACTGTCTGTGTGGAGTTTGCACATTCATTACATGTCTGTGTGGTTTTCCTCCAAGTGCTCTGGTTTCCTCTCGTAGTTCAAAGATGTGCAGGTTAGGTGGCATGGCCATGCTAAAGTGTCGAGGGATATGTAGGTGAGGTGGATTAGCTATCAGGAATGTGGAGTTACAAGGTTGAAGAGGTCGGTGTGGGTTGGATGCTCTTCACAGGGTCAGTGTGGACTCTGGGCCAAATGGCTTGCTTCTACACAGTAGGGATTGTATGATTAAATTTTGAGTTTGGCCCTTCGACTTTCTGTCTCTAAGTAAATTCTACAAATTAATACTCTTAAACTGCTTTTAAGCTGTCTCTTCAACTCTCAAACATAAGCAGTTTTAAAAAAACGCGAGCGGAGGGAAAACTGAGAAAAAACAGTTCTGTCATCTTTGTTCAAATGATCTGTTAGTTCCTGCTAATCTGAAAGTTTCTCCTTGATCTTTTATCAGAGTGCTTCTATTTCTTTCTTGTAATTATTTTTATTGAAAAGAAAGATTTGAGTTTTTTACAAAATTAATAGACTGGTGTATCCACTTTATAGTATAATAACAGCACCAATATAAAATTAAGAAAACTAACAGCGAACCTACTCTACAAACTAGCAAAACACACAATAAGATAGAAGCAGGGAAACAATACACCATTCTGCTTTTTCTCTGTTGGCTACAGAAAGGTCTGTCTGGACCTCTGACTACAGAATCCGCGAACACAATTGATCTCTTGGAAGCCGACGTACCCCTCATTGCATTAGAGCCAGTCTCAATACCAGAAACTTGGCTGTTCGTGCTACGTTTTCCTGAGAATCCATCACCTCCTACATGTTCCAGAACAGCATACCTCTTTGAAATGGGTATATCCACAAAAGACACCTGCACGAGCTGCCTACCTCTCTTACCCTTCCTGGAGTTAGCCCATCTATGTGACTGTATCTGAGACTTTCCCCCCTTCCTATAACTGCCATCCATCACATACTGTTGCTGTTGCAAATTCCTCATCGCTTTTATCTGTCTCTCCAACTGATCCACTCGATCTGATAAGATTCGCATCCAACAGCATTTATGGCAGATATAATCCGCAGAAACCCTTAAACTTTCTTTAAACTCCCACATCTGGCAAGAAGTACATATCACTGCAAAGGCCTTTTTTTTTTTTGCTCCTTCACAATCTACAGACCCAGAAAATAACACCGTCTTATTCCTCTACAAACACTGCCCCAGGTTAAATTAATAGCTATGGCATATATTTTAAGTTTAATCAAGAGACTCCTCTCCAAAAACAGATAATCAAGAAAGAATCCACTATACTCACTACTGCAGCCTTTCTCTTGGACAGACTTAAAACAACAATGAACTTATCTGATTCTGTGCTGTGAACTTCGCCCAATAGTTCCTCCAAGATCAGTTGTGAATTTCACTGTTTGTTTGTTAATTTTCCCAGATGCACTCCAGTGTCCAGTAATACATGAATTCAAACAACAGTTTCTCTTTCCTTCCTTCCTTCCTTTTTCTTTCCTTCCTTCCTTTTTCTTTCCTTCCTTCCTTTTTTCTCTCCTTCCTTCCTTTTTTCTCTCCTT
>NC_057719.1:48033097-48034530 GCF_004010195.1 Chiloscyllium plagiosum
ACTAATAAATTAAACTGCATTTATTTCAATGCAAGGGGCCTAACAGGGAAGGCAGATGAACTCAGGGCATGGTTAGGAACATGGGACTGGGATATCATAGCAATTACGGAAACATGGCTCAGGGATGGGTAGGACTGGCAGCTGAATGTTCCTGGATGCAAGTGCTACAGGAAGGATAGAAAGGGAGGCAAGAGAGGAGGGGGAGTGGCATTTTTGGTAAGGGATAGCATTACAGTTGTATTGAGGGAGGATATTCTCAGAAATACATCTGGGGAAGTTATTTGGGTGGAACTGAGAAATAAGAAAGGGATGATTACCTTATTGGGATTGTATTAGACCCCCCCCCAATAGTCAGAGGGAAATTGAGAAACAAACTTGTAAGGAGATCTCAGCTATCTGTAAGAATAATAGGGTGGTTATGGTAGGGGATTTTAACTTTCCAAACATAGACTGGGACTGCCATAATGTTAAAGGTTTAGATGGAGAGGAATTTAAGTGTGTACAAGATAATTTTCTGATTCAGTGTGTGGATGTACTCACCAGAGAAGGTGCAAAACGAGACCTACTCTTGGGAATTAATAAGGCAGGGCAGGTGACTGAGGTGTCAGTGGGTGAGCACTTTGGGGCCAACGACTGTAATTCTATTCGTTTTAAAATGGTGGTGGAAAAGGATAGACCAGATCTAAAAGTTGAAGTTCTAAATTGGAGAAAGGCCAATTTTGACGGTATTAGGCAAGAACTTTTGAAAGCTGATTGGAGGCAGATGTTCACAGGTAAATGGACGGCTGGAAAATGGGAAGCCTTCAGAAATGAGATAACAAGAATCCAGAGAAAGTATATTCCTGTCAGGGTGAAAGGGAAGGCTGGTAGGTATATGGAATGCTGGATGACTAAAGAAATTGAGGGTTTGGTTAAGAAAAGGAAGGAAACATATGTCAGGTATAGACAGGATAAATCGAGTGAATCCTTAGAGTATAAAGGCAGTAGCAGTATACTTAGGAGGGAAATCAGGAGGGCAAAACAGGGACATGAGATAACTTTGGCAAATAGAATTCAGGAGAATCCAAAGGGGTTTTACAAATATATTAAGGACAAAAGGGTAACTAGGGAGAGAATAGGGCCCCTCAAAGATCAGCAAGGCAGTCTTTGCGTGGAGCCACAGAAAATGGGGGAGTTATTAAATGAATATTTTGCATCAGTATTTAATGTGGAAAATGGTGTGGAAGATATAGATTATAGGGAAATAGATGGTGACCTCTTGCAAAATGTCCACATTACAGAGGAGGAACTGCTGGATGTCTTGAAACGGTTAAAGGTGGATAAATCCCCAGGACCTTATCAGGTGTACCCGAGAACTCTGTGGGAAGCTGGAGAAGTGATTGCTGAGCCTCTTGCTGAGACATTTGTATCATCGATAGTCACAGGTGAGGTGC
>NC_057719.1:48035045-48036778 GCF_004010195.1 Chiloscyllium plagiosum
CTTAATGGTAAGGTCCTAGGGAGTGTTGCTGAACAAAGAGACCTTGGAGTGCAGGTTCATAGCTCCTTGAAAGTGGAGTCGCAGGTAGATAGGATAGTGAAGGCGGCGTTTGGTATGCTTTTCTTTATTGGTCAGAGTATGGAGTACAGGAGTTGGGAGGTCATGTTGCGGCTATACAGGACATTGTTTACGCCACTGTTGGAATATTGCGTGCAATTCTGGTTTCCTTCGTATTGGAAAGATGTTGTGAAACTGGAAAGGGTTCAGAAAAGATTTACAAGGATGTTGCCAGGGTTGGAGGATCTGAGCTACAGGGAGAGACTGAACAGGCTGGGGCTGTTTTCCCTTGAGCGTCTGAGGCTGTGGTGTGACCTTGTAGAGGTTTACAAAATGATGAGGGGCATGGATAGGATAAATAGACAAAGTCTTTTCCCTGGGATGGGGGAATCCAGAACTCGAGGGCACTGGTTTAGGGTGAGAGGGGAAAGGTATAAAAGAGACCTAAGGGGCAACTTTCATGCAGAGGGTGGTGCGTATATGGCATCGTTTGGCGTTAGATTTCTGTACAGTACTTGTGGTTCATAGCTACATATTGACAGAGTCTTGAATTAAGCCAACAACTTTTACAGTGCATTGTTGGTTTAAAATTTGCGTTAACTCATATGTTCAAAATTCAGCCGCAAAAGTGTGACAATTTTTTTTTGTGCTTACACACAACTGCGTGAGCACTGACCACAACCTACACACTTAAAGCAGCATAGCACCTGATGGGCAGTCATCACAATCCTTTATTGACTTTTCATTGTGCTTAATGTAACATAAGTTTTAGAAATTTTGAAATGCATGATAGCTGAAATTAGCTTTCTCCAGGTTAGAAAATCATAGTAAATAGACTAGATAGAGACCTATCATAATTCCTGCCATGGAGGGATTGTCTGGAGACATTACATAGAATGAGGATAAATATGCTGAGTTTTTAAGAAGAACGTTATCTTAATGAAACATAATTTATTTTTAAAGGGCTTGCTAGGGTAGATGTTCCAAGTGTGCATATTTGTTCGCTTCCTCAGTACTGTTGTTGTGATTCTAATAATAATAAAGTCATGGCCCTGTAAAGATGTTAAAGATATTGATTTTAAGATTCATTGTGTATTTTATATGAAGCTATATTAAAAATGTAAAAAAACAACACTTAAGAAGCTTGTCACAACTAGGGCCAGCTTGATTGGCACTCCACCTTACACCCTTCAACATTTAACTCCCTGCATCACTACTTCCAGTGTAACAGAATATATCATCTACAAGATCTAATGCAGCAACTCGGCAGGGCTTATTTTGACAGTACCTTTTCAATTCTTGACCTCTGCCATTGAGAAGGATCAGAGCAGCAGATATTTGGCAAAACCATTTCTCATGGGTTCCCCTCCAAGCCACACGCCATCTTTATTTGAGAGGGAGAGGGTACAGTCGGAAGCGACAGTACTTCTGTTGCATAAAGGGAATTATGGAGCTATGAGGGAGGAGCTGGCCAAAGTTCAATGGTGCAATACCTTAGCAGGGATGACCGTGGAGGAACAATGGCGGATATTTCTGTGTATAATGCAGAAGTTGCAGGATCAGTTCATTCCAAAAAGGAAGAAAGATCCTAGGAGGAGGCATGGGCGGCCGTGGCTGACGACGGAAGTAAAGAAACATATAAAGTTAAAAGAGAAAAAATATAACATAGCAAAGAT
>NC_057719.1:48038118-48048869 GCF_004010195.1 Chiloscyllium plagiosum
GAGTTGTATAGAGCTCTCAAAGATAGTGGAATCAAGGGTTATGGAGATAAGGCAGGAACAGGATACTGATTAGGAATGATCAGCCATGATTATATTGAATGGCGGTGCAGGCTCGAAGGGCTGAATGGCCTACTCCTGCACCTATTGTCTATTGTCTATTTGTAACTGTTATCACTGTTCGTTGTCACCAGGATAAAATCTTCGATCTCCTTCTGCAAACAGCACAGTCTTTCAAGGGATTGTTATTGAAGGTGTTCTGGAGCACTTAATCAATATAATTGGGCTGAGTTGACAGGTTTTGTGAAGGAAAATCCTGCTCAGCTAATTGTTTGGAGTTCGTTTCAAATAACAAACTATGGGTGTGGCGTATTTAGACATCAGAAGACATTTTGTTGAAGTGCTGCATCAAAGGTTATTAAAGTTGTATAGAATACCACAGAATTCCTACAGTGTGGAAACTGGCCCTTGGCCTAACAAGTCCCCACACTCTCGGAAGGGCAATCCACCCAGACCCGTTCTCCTACCCTATTACTCTACATTCATGCCTGACTAATGTGCCTCACCTACACATCCTGAACACCAATGGGCAATTAGCATTGCCAATCCACCTAACGTGCATATCTTTGGAAGTGGGAGGAAACTGGAGCACTCTGAGGAAAGCCATGCAGACATGGGGAAGAGAATATGTTTAGGGTATAAGCAGGTAGAAAACTTTTGAGTTTTGTGAAACAAGAGTTTCAGCTGAACATGACTTGGATCAGGTAAGAACTAGCAGTTAACAATGGGTGCTGGAGGCAAGGGTCATGGGTTAACAAGGTGGAAAAGCATTCATTTATACAGTGCAATTTAACAATGTTGTAAGCATTTGGTATGTAAGGTCAGTTTAACAAGGTGAAAAGTATTCGTTATGTGAAGCCAGTTAAGGTTAAAACATTAATTGTGTAACAGCAGATGGCTTAATCTCTACTATTGACAATTGCTGATTGTAATGGTCACCCAATAAATATGTATGTTCCCTTATCTGGATACTCCTCCCTGTAAAATGACTATATAATTCAATAATAAACTGATGTTCAAGAGAGAAGACTGAGAACTCATGTCCCTGTGCACATGGGTGATCGTTCATGCACTCACGCCTCTCTCGCGGGCCCGGAATAAAGATGATAAATGTAAAAGTGTACTGTCTTTGAGCGTGTTGCTTTGACTTTTTGGGGGTGGGGAGGGCAGGTGGGGGGAACGGGACGATAGGGAGAATGTGCCAACTCCACACAGACAGTCGTTAGAGGCTGGAATTGAACCCAGGTCCCTGGTGCTGTGAGGCAGCAGTGCAAATCACTGAGCCACCGTGCCACCCCTGTGGAAAGTAAAATGTTTGCATATATTGACTTCCTATCTAAAAGGAAGCTACTTATAAGTGAGCTGTTTTCTAGTTAGCACAAGTGGTGTGCCACAGGGATACAGGCTGGGTGCCTCAATTTGTTATAGTTCATATAAATGACTTGTATGAAGGTATGGTTGCTGAGACAAAGGTAGAGAAGTAAGTTGTGAATGGTGTGAACTTGAAGATGGATTGGTCTGCTTGTACACTGGAAGGGTTCTATGTAGAGGACAAAAGGAGACTGCAAAAGGATATGGGTTTGTCAGTGAGTGGGCAAACATATCGAAATGGGGTGTCATGTATAAAACTACTTGTCTGCTTTCACAGGAAGACTAAACGTATCTAAAAGACAAAAGGTGGTAGAGATCTGAAGTGCAGAGGTATTTGTGTATCCTCATGCTTGAAATATATATTGCTGCAGGAAATAGTTAAAACTAAATTGAATACTATTTTTAAATAAAACCAAAATACTGCAGATGCTGGAGATGTAAAATAAAAAGCTAGTACTTGTAGCATCTTTGAAGAGTTGATGTGTTGAGTCCCATGATTCTGCTTTGGAACAATGAATACTGTTTATTAGGGGAATTCTGTACTGAAGTACAGACATTATGCCTTAGTTACAGTACTCCAGACTTGGTCTCAATGTTTATGTATCAAGAATTGATCACTAATGACGAATATAAATTTAATGGGAGTAGTTCAGAGAAGGTTTACTGGACTATTACTTTGGATGGAGTGTGATTTCTTGGGAGCCAAGGTTGGATAGACTAGCCTTGTATCTGGTGTTTAGAAGAATAAGGAAATTTGGTTGAGTTAAATTCTGAGTTGGGGGGGGAAGGGGGTATTAACAGGGTCGATGTGGTAAAGAGACTTCGTACTGGCGGCAAATCTTAAACTGGAAGGCACAGTTTAAAAATAGGAGTGCCCACTTAAGCCACGTTAGGAGAATTATTTTTGTCATGTTCTGGGAATACTCTTCCTGGAAAAACTGTGTGGGATTGTGTTCAAATAATGACTGAAATCAGTGAGTGGCAACAATAGCTTCTGTACAGTTTTTACAGTAACGTCTGTGAACATTTCTTGCATATTAAAATGCTTTCACTATCCTGTTACATATCTGCTGTGCACAAAAACAAAGGTTTGGGTGACTTCTGCCCTGGGAAAATGGAAGATGCTTTAAGCATTTGCTAAGTGCTGGCTGCTACTCCCTGACAGGATTAAGTGTCTCTCTAGCCTACTTAGAGTCATAGAGATGTACAGCATGGAAACAGACCCTTCAGTCCAATCTCTCCATGCCGTCCAGATCATATCCCAACCCAATCTAGTCCCACCTACCAGCACCCGGGTCATATCCCTCCCAACCCTTCCTATTCATATACCCATCCAAATGCCTCTTAAAAGTTGCAATTGTACCAGCCTCCACCACTTTCTCTGGCAGCTTATTCCATACACATACCACCCTCTGCGTGAAAAAGTTGCCCCTTGGGTCTCTTTTATATCTTGCCCCTCTCACGCTAAACCTATGCCCTCCTAGTTCTGGACCCCGATTCCAGGGAAAAGACTTTGTCTATTTATCCTATCCATGCCCCTCATAATTTTGTAAACCTCTATAACTTGTATAACTAAGAAGTGTTAGTCCTTTTGTCTTTAAGTTCGTAAGTGTTCGTCAAAATACTAGGCGTATATATGCTGTAAGTAAGTTAGCAATTACATCTGTACTTAAAACAACGAAGAATATTAAACTGATTACCTCAGCTGGGTTCTGAGATTGTTTACTATTTGTTCTGCGTTTCATTCATTTATACAATTTCACAGATGTGCTGCCTTGATTGTCAGTTTTCTTTTTCAAGGGGGTAGTGGCTGTTGGTTAGGGAAACGGTGTGTCTATTCAGATCTTGTAAGGTGGGTTGTAAGGGCTGATTTAATATTATAATCTTTGGAGACCTGATGGCGGAGATGGTTTTGTTGTGAATAAATGACTACATGTACTTGTACAGAGGTAGCTTTTGATGTAAATATGACCTGTTGGACTTTAACCTGATGTGTGATTCTTTACCTTTTGATGTCAATAGGCTTATTCACTGCTTGTAGCAAGGGCTGATAAGGATTGAAAAGTGTGAAAAAGCAGTAATGGGTTGAAGGGGGTGTTTTTAATTTGGTCTGTCTTCTAATAGCAAAATATACGATGGAACTGGGATTTTATGGTTGAATGACAATACATACTGTAACAAGTTATGAATAAGAAATGGGAATGCAATATTAAATGTAGGGCACTTTGTATTTGGGTTAGTAAAAGAGTTATGAATGGGTACATATAAAGTGCTTGTGAGTAGGTTAGGGAAAAGACCTACAATACAATATTTCCCAGTGGCTTTGAATTTAAGGCAAAGATGGATCGCTACTACATAACTGAAGAGTTGAAAGAATTTTGGGGATAGATGGGAGTAGGAATTTCAAGTACCAGTCTTCTCCATGATCATCATAAATGGTGGAGCAGGCTCAAGGGGCCTAATGGGCTACTGCTGGTCTTGGCTTGTACGTTTGTAAGGAGGGGAGCAAGCAGCCTTTAAAGGCAGTTTGAAATGAACAAGAAATGCTTGCCTAACAAGCAAGTCCATTTAAGTTGAAGAATCAGAAGAACAAACTGGAGCTCGATTTTGTTACAATGTGTAGAGGAACTTCCAAAACTCTGGGGAATTCTGGGTGGTTTTGCTGCAATTTGACTGGTTAGTGGCATGTGCTTGGTGGGATCATGAAAATCTTCACACTTTGTATCAAAGCACAAATAAACTTTATCTTTTGGGTAAGCAGAAAAATTAAGATCTCAAATTTTTGAACTGTTGAGTAACGTATGTGACTAATAAACCTATTTACTTGACTTTCACATGCTGTTTTTAAAATCCTGCAACTGTACTTATGTAAGATTATTTGTTCTTGATAAATCTAAAAGTAATAGTCTCCATCCTGTGTCCCTAAGAGCAAACTGTAAATCCTGATGTCAGTTGTGATTTTGATTTTTTAATTTTCTTTTTTCCTTTTCCCCTCTCTTAGATACTGCAGTAGTCTTAGCCAGAAACCATGGAATTTTATGATTCTCAGTATCTCATCATCATCATCCCAGCAGTAGTAATTGCTATAATATTTTTGTTCTTCTGGCTATTTATGAAGGAAACATCATATGATGAAATACTTGCTAAACAAAAAAGAGATATAAAACTTGTTCCGGCAAAAGTTGATAAAAAGAAAAATGAAAAGAAAAAGAAGAAGAAAGAGAATCCAAATGGGAATTTGCATGAATCTGATTCAGAAAGCGCAATGCGAGACATAGAATTGATGGATGCATTGACACAAGATAATGAACCACCTGTTCATGTTGTGTCACCTGTAGTTGAAGTTTCAGCTGGATTAAAAGAGAGGAGGAAAAAAGACAAAAAAACACCGCGACTTGTACTGGAAGAACCTTTGGGCAGAGACTCTGATGGATTAAAACCTGCAGCAAAGAAAAATGACCCCTTCCCAGTTACTAAACAACCTACTCCTCCAGAAATGTCAAGTTCTAAAAGAAAGACTGGGCACAAGAAGCACAAGAATGGCGCAGGTAAGATCTAGTTCCTGTGTGTTATTGTTCTTTATATTTTCACAAGTTAAATCTGCAGCTTTGAATTGATGCTTATTTAACATGACCTGGCAAAGTGTAAATTATATTCTGAGTTTGCAAACTGTTCAAGTCACTGAGGTAGCTGACTTTTGAGAGTAAAAGTTGCAACATTATTTTACCTGCTCATGTTCACTTTATGCATTAAAATAACCCTTATCCTTAAGTAATGATTTGGAGTGACTAAATAGAGCCGTGCATTGACTTTGATGTATACCTGTCTGAACATACACATTTTAGTTTTTATTTCTTATTTCTTCTGGGGTATTGGGCCAGAAGTTGTAAAACTTTGAATAATAAATCAAGTTTTGTGATCAGCAACAAAAGGAAGGTACTTGCTGATGCTGAAGAAAACTGGTAATAAGAATCGACCACTGTCTGTCCTGTCTGGTTCCTGTATCTTCGTATTTGCTTCATACTGGCACCTCCTATCGGGGATTTTTTTAAATCTATTGTTATGGACCAGGCCAGACCCCTCAAAACATTTCAAGAAGGTAACCCACACCCTAACTTTTTTTTTCTAGTTATTTTAAATCCGTATGAAGTAGGTATTCCAGGAGTGTTGCAGCTGGCCCAACTATTCTATTTTAAACAAAACTATTTACACATGAACAAAAGAAAACCCTGAATTTAGAATAACACAACTATTTCAAAACCCAATCGACTCTATCACAACTTTATGATGCTGTTCAAAGTACGCGTAACATCCCCATTAATGCTCCCTTGGCAAAAAAGGCAAAATCAAACACTGGTTCTTAAACCGATAGCAGAGAGAGAGGGAGGATCAGCATGGAATTGTTTCTTTGATCAGCAGCCTCAAAAAACACTGACTGTGTGTTTGCTAAAACCAAACCAAATCAGGAAAGCTGAGCTAGGAGCACTGGCCACTCTCCTTTTCATTGCAATAGGGTTTTTAAAAACTTGAAAGCCTTTTGCCTGAATTTGTTTGCTCGAATCAAATTGGCCCTAAAACCTATCTAACTCGACACACTGGAACTTCTGTGTTTACAGCCCCTCATTTTTAAAAAAGGACACACAATAACCTTGTCAATGGAACAGCATCGTCACACTACGCACAGGGAAATAATTGAACAGGCTGATCAACAAATTATTCATTAGGTGTGTAGATATGGATTTGTACCCAGTAATTTATAGGCTAAATGAGTGACAAATGGGTTGTCAAGCTTTACTTTAAGGTTGCTGAGCTGAAGAACTGAGGAATTAATGCTTCATTTGTACAGAGTCTTGTTCAAACTCCATATGTGGTACTAGAATCAGTTTTGGATTCTGAACTGCAGAACATTGATATTGGAAAGAGCATAGCATTGTTTCACCAGACTGATAGCAGGACTTGCTTAATGTGTTACATAAAGGATCGTTTACATAAACTTAATTTGTTTTCCCCTTGCATTTGAAATACAAGGTATGATTGAGACCTTCAAAAATTATTTTAGGTTTTGGAGAAATTCCTTCCTCAGTAACGATACACTTTAAAATTTAAAAGCTCGGCTATTTGTGTGAAATCCGGAATTATTTTGTTTTTCCCCACCAGTTTGTGGAAGTCTGTTTTGTTGCCCAAGCTTATTGACTAAGTTAGATGGGCTTCTTTAGGTAAGAAGAAATTTTGAAGTTGAAGTACAGGTTTGATCAGCTGTGATCTGATTAAAATGTTTTGCTCTGTGGACCATAAATTAAGTTGAGCTCATTATGCTGATGCCTTTGCTGACGCAGTCCACTTGACTGTTTACTGAAAGTTTTTAAAAAAAACTTTGGCCTTTTAGCATGGTCAGTGGTACCAGTCGCCAGTATGATTCTTGTACCTGTCTAAAAACATAAATTACACTTTTATGCCAGAGTGCAATGATGAATTTCATTTCTCAGCTTCTTAGGCTATAGCACCATAAGATGTGGAACAGAATTAGGATATTCAGACCATTTGAGTCTGCCCTTTAAATGAAACCATGACTGATTTTAATCCTTGATTATAATTTCCTGCCTTTTTTCCATAACTCGTGATTAAAAATCTGTCTCAGCCTTTAATATACTTTAATGGCCCATACCTGCTGTGTATTTCCAGCATCTACTGTGGTGTTTTAGAAATGCATTGTTTATCTCCTCCAAGATATATATTCATTCGCAATTTTCTGGCTGATTTATCAGTCAGGGTGGTTTTAATGGTGATTATAAAAGGGAGAATTCAGGAAATGAATAGCACAAACATGTCTGAGAAAGGTTATTTCACATCTGTCTTGATTCTAATCCAAAACAGCATACAATACCCTCCATTACAGCATGGAATTGTCATTTCACCATTTCTTTGTCTACTAATCTATCTGAAAAGCAGTTCAAGATTATTGATCACAATCCATAGAAACAGGCATAACTTGGTTTTCTATTGTTGCTTTGTAATGCATGAAAGTGTTTTCTCCGTATGTGTGAACCCATTTTCTCAGAAATGAAAGGAAAGGATGTAACATTTTCTGTCATATGACACGCATTCCTATTATTGTGCCCTGTCATCTTTGGCTGACATTTTTGATTTGGTGGACTACCCAAAGTAATGGTTCTGATGCAAAAAAGTATTTACAACAATCTGCAATTGGGGGGGAAAAAGAAGTTGCAATTTGCCAGTACCCAGGATTTTCTAGTAAAAATGGGATTTTCCAGGCATCTGTATTAATGATTACTGATGTTTTAACTTTTTTTATTGTCTGAGCAGTTTGATAGTTCCCAAATTTATCCAGACAGATCGGAAATTGCTGCACATTTTGCAGAGTCGAAAGGGCAGGGATCTTCTTTGTGGAGACAGGACAGTAAGTTTTTTTTTTAGAACTGGGCTGCTTTAAGATTTCATCGGATATATCCATAGGCATGTGACATTTGCTATTGGAAATTGGTAGCAAAAGCATTTGGAGTTTTGAGCAAAATCACTGTTTCTTCATTTTCTTTCTGTCAAGATCCTGGACAGTTGGTTAACCAAACCATGGATGTATCTGTACCATCTCAACTGCTGCAGTTCAAGAAGGTGGCTCATGACCACTTTTTTTTGTTTTTGAATAATTAAAGATGGGCAACAAATGCTTGCCTCAACAGTCCCCATATCCCATGATAGAGTAAAAGGCAATTTTAAAAATGCTTCCTGTGTTCACAGGGAATGAGGAGGCAAACTTTGTAATGAAGTTGGGGTGCTTTTCATTACAGGTCCATTATAATTTATCAAACAAGTGATGTCAGGAAGCAACTTATCTCTACAGATTTCCAGTAAATGACCCAAGCACTTGCAGTTGAGAGAGACCAAAGCGTTTCTATGCCCTTGCCCATTCCAAATGCTCAGTGATGAAAGTAATATTATGCTTAAAACTATTTCCATGAAACATAACCTTCCTCGGTTAATCACAGTTTCAATAATCAATCATATTATCCTGGCAATGGAGCTAATCCTGAAACTCTTTGCTCCAGACATTGGGCACATGAGAAACATGGGATACTGTTGCATGAAATGTTAGTTGTCGTGCTAACGCTTTCTGTTCCGGATATGTTGATTTCCATCAAGCTTGTTGCAGAAACTTTTTCAGCATTTTGTTTTTTCAGATGAAACACCTATCCTGGCAGCTTTTTCCTGATATGTTGCTTGTTACACTTACCACCCTTCATTAGAAATTATACTATCTTGGCCCTGCAAAAGTGGTGCAAGTACATTGTTGGATGAGGTGTGTTCTTGGCTTGTGTTGACTCTGCCTGCTAATGTCCTAACTTCAAATAAAATCATACATTTGATGTGCTTTACAAGCAGAGGATCACTATCCAGATTGAACAGTAGGTAGTGTAACATTTCAACTGCGTCATGTATGTATGTATTTATTTATGTTTAGTTAAGAGTTGCTAGCTTAGCGAGTTGACTTTTGGAAAAACAAAAGATTTTTGCTTTATTTTTAGCTGCTACTGTGTCTGAGCAGTTTGATAGCTCCCAGATTTATCCAGACAGATCGGAAATTGCTGCACATTTTGCAGAGTCGAAAGGACAGGGATCTTCTTTGCGGAGACAGGACAGTAAGTTTTTTTTTAGAACTGGGCTGCTTTAAGATTTCATCGGATATATCCATAGGCATGTGACACTTGCAGTATCAATTTTAACCCTAATTTATTAATGAAAAATATATGCTATTTCCATTTTAGTCGTAAGCAACACAACATTCATTTGCCAGTTGAGCCAGTTAAAATCATTTTTTTTAAAATGAAAATAAGTATCTGTTGCTGGAGGTCTGTTCTTCAAAATGAGTCTGATTCTTGCTTTGAGTATATCTATTTTATTATTGAAATTGACTTTATCTGACTTCAATATTTTAAAAAAAGTATTGAAGAATAATTCATTAAGGCTTCTGTACTACTATTTCCCCCTTTAAAGAATCCTCAAAACCACAGTGGGCCTTTCTTTTGAGCCTTGGATAGAAAATAACCAAAACCTATAATTTTGCCCCTTAATCCAAGAGGGTGGGGAGAAAAGTTGTCGTTACTGAGGAATCTTGACTTACTGGGATTATCTCTCCCATTGATGATGATGATGATAGCCATCCGGTCCACAGACGACTACATTTTGAAAATGATATGATTAAATATAACTCACTATTGAATTCATCTTCAAAGAATGCAGCTTGGTAATCGTGACAAAAATAAGATATTAAATCAAGCCTATATTTGAAACTTTATCTGGAAGACTTTGACTTGGAACTATTTATATCTATAGATGGTATTAGTTGGGTGAATTCAAAGTTGACTTGGCCATATCTTCTCCTCTGCACTTTAGATTAGATTCCCTACAGTGTGGAAATAGGCCCTTCGGCCAACAAGACCACACCGACCCTCAGAGTAACCCACTCAGACCCATTCCCTCTGACTAGTGCACCTAACACTATGTGCAATTTAACATGGCCAATTCACCTGACCTGCAGATACTTATTTTCATTTTAAATCTTTGGATTGTGGGAGGAAACCAGAGCACCCGGAGGAAACCCACGGAGACACCAGGAGAATGTGCAAACTCCATACAGAGTAGTCTGAGGTTGGAATCTAACCTGGGACCCTGGTGCTGTGAGGCAGCAGTGCTATTCACTGAGCCACTGTGCCGCCCCACTTGCAAGTAATAATTTTTGTTACAAGGTGATCTTTTTATGCAGAAGTTAACGATGGAAGGTCTCTCTGCTTTTTCTCTATACAAAAAGGATTTTGGCACTTGGCACTTGTGTACCCCCCTCCCCCCACTCTCCAAAAGTAAACCCCTGTATGGCAACCCATAACTTCTCTTAAATAATTCCTTGTTTTTTGTGTCTGGAATTCTCCTAAAATGCTCATTGTACTTTTTTCACATGAAGAATTATTTTTTTCTTAAGTGTTCAATTCAACCTCTACTAGTTAAATGTGTCCCCTTGTCCCATTCAACATTTATATTCTAAGTTTGGGTGAAGATTTATAGCTCGGGTGCTCGTTGTTGTGGTTCTGTTCGCCGAGCTGGAAATCTTTGTTGCAAACGTTTCGTCCCCTGGCTAGGTGACATCCTCAGTGCTTGGGAGCCTCCTGTGAAGCGCTTCTGTGGTGTTTCCTCCGGCATTTATAGTGGCCTGTCCCTGCCGCTTCCGGTTGTCAGTTTCAGCTGTCCGCTGTAGTGGACGGTATATTGGGTCCAGGTCGATGTGTTTGTTGATGGAGTTTGTGGATGACTGC
>NC_057719.1:48048903-48068067 GCF_004010195.1 Chiloscyllium plagiosum
TCCCCTGTCTAGGTGACATCCTCGGTGCTTGGGAGCCTCCTGTGAAGCGCTTCTGTGGTTGTTTCCTCCGGCATTTAAACTGACAACCGGAAGCGGCAGGGACAGGCCACTATAAATGCCGGAGGAAACACCACAGAAGCACTTCACAGGAGGCTCCCAAGCACTGAGGATGTCACCTAGACAGGGGACGAAACGTTTGCAACAAAAATTTCCAGCTCGGCGAACAGAAACACAACAACATTTATATTCTGTATCAGTGTTTCTTATTGCTGTGAATTCTTCGTACATTTGAATACTTTTCTGACCCCACCAATGTTAACTGAAAAGCCAAGGCTCTCCAGTCTTAAATTTAGACTCAATACTCTGGTGCAACCAAGAGCTCTTCTTTGCACCACTTAAACACTGGAATTTCTTGCATATCTCTGCCACAATAATTAGACATGAGCACTAACAGTTTTGAACATTGGTCTCCAACAACTTTTATTTTGTTTTTATGATTGCATGTTCCCTTTGGATGTGTCAATACAGCAATGTAGAACATTTCAATTTACCAAAAACCTTGACAGATTTTAATTTGTGGCTTTTTCCATGTCATGTAAACGTTATTTTAGTAGCTTGTTTTTTTCTCTATCCTACGTGCAGTGTTTTACACTTAATTACATTAAGTTTTAATCACCTATTATTTCCTTTAAAATTTGTCTGAATTCATTTTGATAGGTTGAGATCTGTAATAAGGTGACAAACCACTTGGTTGACTTGTTTGTTACTGTAGCCTTTTGAGAACTTGTAGAGCTGTCCTCTTGTTGGCATCTTGTTTGAGAGGTGATTTCCTATTTATGAATGCTCGCAAAAAAGCCATTGGGTTAGAAAATACAGTTCCACATGTTCGTCCTCAGCTTTCATTTGTGATTACTATGCCTCTCTTGAAAGGTTGTATTCAAACACCAGTCAAGGGCTGGTGGTGTGGAACCAGGTTGTATTCCAGTTGCTGTTCCAGGCTAACTTTTGACATTGTTTGCTGGTCAAGATCCTAGAGATAACTGATGACACTCCACAAATCCCAGAATGTCAGATTGGCCATCTGAGCATTCTGAACCTTACTCTTGATTACCTTCAAAAGTTGAGACTTATTGACGACAAATCCTTTTATTGTTTAGAGCCGTAAAGTGCAACTTTGCATAGAGGAATTTTTTTTTTCCCTTTTACCTGCTGTGTGTTTTGGGTGACTTCATCAATAAGTCTTTATGCTGTCTGACCTGCTTTGCTTTTTCCAGCACCACATTCTATCCATACTCGCTCTCCAGCATCTGCAGTGCTCCCTTTCTCCTAAACATTTTATGTTGCTAAATTTACAAGCTGTCTTTTATGAAGTTCTGCGCACTAGTGTGTTTAGTTTTTTTTAAATTGTCTTTATAAAAGAAACTTGATTTGGACTTTTTGTTGAGCCTATTACAATGGAAGTATTAAGACTTGAAAAACAAGTGATTTTATGTTGTGACCTATGGAGTAACCTAGCAGTATTGTGCACCTGTTTCAGATATGGTTTGAATGTGATGTCATCAAACTAATGTTACAATCTACAAGTGTTTTCCAGTTGAGCAGTGTATTAAACTTGTTTGTGATCATTTAATTCTAATGATATCAGGTTTCCTCTGCATACATTTTACCTTTCCCATTCCTCTCATTCCTAACAACAAGTTATGAAACAAAATGCATGAAATTGGTTTCAAGTAAGAATCTGATGTCTCTGATTTCAGGTTTTGTATATAATTAACTTTCTGATAGTGAACAGTTCTTTGTGTCATCCTTGTCCTACCTCACATTTCAAACATTGCTTTTCAATGGGAATTTTGCAGATGAACCGGCTCAAGATGTTCACAGTGCTCTTGTCAAAGAACACGCTGAATCAGTTCAAACGGTTACCAAAAAGCAAGAATCAGTGCTTGCATCAATGGAAACTAAACTACATGAAAGTGGACTCTCAAAAAGAAAAACTGCACCAAAAAAACCAAGGGTAGAACCAGGTCAGTGTTCCTGTATTGAGTATCTCTTCATGTTAAAAAAAAAATGATACTTTCTTTTAAAAAGCATCCATCAATTAAAGAATTCTGTTTTTGTAGTTTCAGCTTCCGTGGAGAATCTCCCATTGAAGTGCACAGTCTACACAGCTTTGGATAATGCTGAGGGTGGTGCTCATGCTGAAAAGAGGGATACTGTGGTTGATGACAAGAACCAAGTAATCAGTAGTGGTGTGCCGAAACCCATTGCCAAAAAACAGAGGAACGAATATGATACAGGTAATCTGTTGATGCTTACCTGTTGACCAACTAATGATTTCAATCCTTCAGTACAGAATGTGGAATATTTTTGGTTACAACCATTCATACCTTTTTTACATTTAAAAAGTGGCACAGCATGTTTGCAATAATTACATTTTAGACTATTTAAATGTTAGACCATGTTGGCCTTAAGGGAGCACTACTTTTCTCCGTGCACAAATTGCAGATCAGCAGCGTACATATTTACAATCATATGAACGTAACAAAAGATTTAATTAGTTTGTTTAAACCTCCGTTGCATTACTATATTTGTTTGATTTAATATTTTTAAATGAGAAATGACATGCTAGATAACCCTATTCTTGCTCACTTTTATAGTAATCATCTGACATGACTCTGGCTTTATTTTGAAATTCTCTATCTTACTTCGTGCAAATTAAAAAAAAAAAATTACTTGTGGGATGGGGACATTGGCTGGTCAGCATTTTATTCCCTAGGTACCTTTGAGAAGGTATAATGCTGCCGCCTCGAACTGCTGCAGGTTGATCCACGATGCCCTTAGAGAGGGAATTTGAGGTTTTTGTCCAGCAACAGTGAAGAAATAATGATATATTTCTAAATTAGGATTGTGAATGGTTTGGAAGGGAACTTGCAGGTGATGGTGTTCCCATTTATCAGCTGCCCTTTCTTTCTATGTAAAAGTGATCATGGGCTTGCATGGTGCTGTCTTAAGGATTTTTGGCAAATTTCTGCAGTACACACTGCTTTAGAATGGTGGAGGGAATGGATGCTTGTAGATGTAGTGTCAATCAAGTGGGCTGCTTTGTCTTGAGTAATGTCAAGCTTGTGTATTGTTGGAGCTGCACCCATCCAGGTAAGTGGACAGTATTCCATGACACTCCTGATTTGTCTTGTAGGTGGGCTTCAGGGAGTCAGGAAGTGAGTTATTTGCTGCAGTATTCCTAGCCTCTTGTTTTTGGAGCACTGTGTTTATGTGGTGATCCAGTTGAGTATCGGGTCAAGGATGTTGATACTGGGGTTTCAGTGATGGTAACACCATTTAAATCCAGGGACAGTGGTTTTTGTTTCTCATTTGTTTGACGTGAATGCTATTTTGCACTTGTCAGGCCAAACTTGGACATCATCCAGATCTTGTTGCATTTGAGCATTGACTGCTTCAAAATCTGAGTCATCGTGAATGGTGCTGAACGTTGGGCAGCCATCGACAAATGTCCTGACTTCTGGCCTTTATGGTGGAAGGTCGTTGTGAAAGCAACTGAAGATGTTTGGGCCTAGGACATGACCCTGGGGAATTCCTAGATCTTTGACTGACTGACCTCAAACAACTGCAACTGTCTTCTGTGCTGTTCATGATGCTAACCAGCATGCAGTTTGCTGCCTGATACTCATTTGGTTCTAATTTTGTCAGGGATCCTTAATGCCACACTTGGTTGAAATGTGCCTTGATATCACTCTATCCTCACTCAGGAATTAAGTTCTTTTGTCCACTTTTTGAACCAAGGTTGTAATGAGCTGAGTGGCCTAAGCAGAACCCAAACTGGGTGTTGCTGAGCAGATGTGCCTTGGTACCACTGTTGGTTACACCTTTCTTCACTTTGCTAATGATGAAAAGTAGACTGGGCTGGTAATTGGCCAGGTTGGATTTGTCCTGTTTTTATGTACAATTTTTGACATCATTTAGTAGATACCAGTGTTGTAACTGTATGGGAACAGCTTGGCTGTGGAAGTGCCAAGTTCTGGAGCATAGGTCTTTAGTACCTTTTACTGGAATCTTGTGATAACTTTTTGACACTATCCATTTGTCTCCACCAATTTCTTGATTTATTATGTGGAGTGAATCGAATGGCTGAAGGCTGGGGGCTACTAGAAGAGGTCATGATGGATCATCTATTTGGCACTTCTGGCTGAAGATTGCTTTAAAAGCTTCAGCCTTATCTTCGAATTGATGTGTTCGGCTCTTCCATTATGGAGGATAGTGTTCCTTGTGGATTGAGTTCAGCGAGTTCTTTTATCCACTACATTTCACGAATAGATGTGGCAAGACTGCAGAGTTCTGATCTGATCAATTGATTGTGGGGTTTAGCTCCGTCTAACACTTGCTGCTTGGCATGCAAGTAGTCCTGTTTGGTAGCTTCAAGTTGACACCTTGTTTTCAGATATGTCTCCTGGCATACCCTCCTGCGTTCTCCATTGAACCATAGTTGGTCCCCTGGCTTGATGGTAGTGGTCATATGGGAGCTATGAGGTTGCAGATTGTGTGAAAGTATAATTCTGCTGTTTGTTGATGGCCCACATTGCCTCAGATATGCAGTCTTCAGTTGCTGGATCTGTTCAAAGCCTGTCCCGATTAGCGCAATTGTAGTGCCCCACTACATGAATGCTGTTCTCAATGTGAAGGCTGGACTTTGTCTCGACACGGACTATGTGGTGGTCAATCATAACAATACTGTCACAGGCAGACGCATTTGCAACTGACAGATTGATGAGGATGAGGTCAAATATGTTTTGCCCTCTTATTGGTTCCCTCGTCACCTGTTGCAGACCAACTCAATCAGTAGGGCTGTTGCCCAGCCACTCTATTGTTGGATGTTGAAAACCCCCACCCAGAGTAGGTTTTGCATCCTTGCCACCCTCCCGTGCTCCCTCCAAGTGTTGTTCAACATGGAGTACTGATTTGATTAACCAAGGAGAATGATATGTGGTAGTCAACAGAAAGTTTAACGTGTAGCCATGAGACTGACTGCAGATCCCATTAAATGTTAAGAACTCGCCAGGGTGCCGAGTCTGTTCTGGGACAATGGGACAGGACATATTCAAGGATGGTGATAGTGGTGTCGGGGGCATTGCTTTTGAGGTATGATTTCGATGAATGTCTATATCAGGTTGCTGCTTGACTAGTTTGAGACAGCTTTCCTAATTTTGGCACACACCTCCAGGGTGTGAGGGTGGTGGCAATGGTGTAGGCAGTTTTTGGTCTGGGGTGGGCAGTTAGTGGGTGGCAAGGCCAGTCAGACTGTGTGTATAAACCCCTGTGCTGAGCTACTGCAATGTAATGTTTATAGTTTTTAACTATGTCTTACGCTACATGAATCACTGTAAGGTAATCCCACTTTCCTTTTTATTCCCTTTTTTCTGTATCTAAGATTTGTACCTAGGTACTTTGTACCTGAGAGCACCATAAGAGGTGCCGTTGTAAACTTGTACTTCTGTGCTTGAGTACACATGACAATAAAGGGATATGCTTTTTTGTTTTGAAAAATATTGCTGTGGAAGACTTTGTAGAGCTGGAAATGTGTCGCTGGAAAAGCGCAACAGGTCAGGCAGCATCCAGGGAACAGGAGAATCGACGTTTCGGGCATAAGCCCTTCTTCAGAATTCCTGAAGAAGGGCTTATGCCCGAAACGTCGATTCTCCTGTTCCCTGGATGCTGCCTGACCTGCTGCGCTTTTCCAGCAACACATTTCCAGCTCTGATCTCCAGCATCTGCAGACCTCACTTTCTCCTCAAAGACTTTGTAGAGTCAACCAGGCTGTTTCTGCTGGTTTGTTTTCCTGTGCCTAAGTCAGTGCTGGATGGTCTGTCCAGTTTCACGACTTGGTTGAGAATTTGTCATGACTGATGCAACAGAGTGGTTTGCTAGGCCATTTCTGATCACAGTTGAGAGTCGACCACATTGCCGTGACTCTGGAGTCACATGTAGGCCAGACCAGATGATGACAGATTACCTTCCCTGAAGAATGTTAGTGAGCCAGATGGGGTTTCCCCCATTTATTTCATCTCCTTCAGTACCACCTCAATTCCATTTATTATTTTTTTATCTAAGTTCAAATGTCACCATCTGATGTGGGAAGATTCAAATTTTGGGTCCCCCTTTTGCATAAAATGCAACATTTTTCCTCACTACCATGCATTTTTGAGGGGGGGGGGGGATCACTGGACCTGAAACGAAATCTGCACATCCTGCTAGACCTGCTGAGCTTTTCCAGTAATTTTGTTTTTATTTCTGATTTCCAGAATCCACAAACTTTTATTTTTAAAATTGATAGTCACCTTTTAGAAAACATTCAAGAGGAAAATGTTTGTTTTAAAAAAAAGTGAATTAGTTTTGTTTGGAGATAACTAACTCGCATATTTAAGGATTGATGTATCATGTTCTTGTTTTTATGCACTTCAGGGTTGATGGATAAATAGTCTTTCTGTATGCTTGAGTTGTAGATTTTAAACATTTATGTATTGCTAGATGAAATTGTATTTACATGTGGGATTCATGCACAGAAACAAAAGGAATTAAACATGAAACAGAAATATTCTACTTTATTATTGAAAGGGGCTTCACAGTTAGTAATCATAAATTGTTATTCAATTGAAGTAGTACATTAGGACATATCTTAATTGTTGTAATATCATTGCCGATTATTTCCTTCTGAAAGTTTCATGTTATAATGTATTATCATAGGGGCAGTATTTTGCAGGGAGAATCCTGATATTCTTTGTGCCAAGGCTCCCAAGATGAATTAACTCGCAGTAATGTTGGTGGCTTTAACTAATGATTCTCCGCTGACATCCCGTGGCTTTTATTTGAACTGCAAGCTGATGTTCTCATTATGGGGATTATGTGATTGCATCATTTGACAAATTTATTATTGTCAAATGCCTAAAAGAGGCTGTAATGTGCAAGTCAAATGTATTTAACCAACCTTGTCATAACATGTTATGACATTTCTATGGCAGGTAGTACTTGAACTTTGGAACTTCTAGTCTGGAAATGTGGGCATTATTGCTATGGCATCAGTCCCAGGTAGGGCAAGTAAATGTTGACAAATTAGCGTGGGTTTCCAATTGATGAAGACTGAGATTCAAGGTTTGAAATATTTTTGGGAAGGGCAGTGTGATTCCTTTATTTTTAAATATGTGATAGAATATTAAGATTGAAAGTTTGAGAGGATGAAGCAAGTTCAGGGCATGACCTGCCCTACTTGCTTTGTTTTAAATAGCAGACTGCTAGAATCTGATTATAGACTGCTGCTGCACCTTTGTCAGATGTGTTGCGGCTGTTGTCCCCAAGCTTTCTCTATCATTTTACTTTACGTAGAAACTGATGATAAGCTGAGTATTTTTGGTTTGCTATGACTTGCTCTGTGTTTCTAGTGCTTCAACTGTCACTTGAGCCGAGTTGAGCCATTATTGTGTGGTGGCAACATTATCATTGTGTAAATTCTAGTATCCCAACAGGTTTGTTTTTGACCTGCTAAGTTTGAAAGGCCAAGTTGTCAGGAAACAAACTGTGTGAAGGACCAAGGAGAAGAGCGGTGGATTAAATAAAAGTTGCACACCACTTCAGGTCTTTGCTTTTCATGAGTTTGTGCATTCTTTTGAGTTTCCTAAAATGTGTTCACCTTCTCCAGTAAATGTGATTTGATTTAAGACCACTTTTGAAAGCAATGGTGTTATGTGCTCTGAATCTTTTTGTGTGAGCCTGACACCCTCTGAGGTTTTAAAAAAAAAAATCATGTGTAGATGTGTTGTCAAAGTTTATGCCTCAACCTGAGTGAATGTTGCTTTCACACTTCATGGGCTGAAGAGCTATCTTTGTTTTCAATGAGTCCATTCATAAATATCATGTGTTTTTCTCTGGTTTGAGAACTGCTAGTATATCCTACTTGGTTGAGAAATTTGAGTGTGTATGTCAAGAGTTGCTATCTTCTGGAAGGTACATTTTAAGTAGTGTTCCCTGTTCATTCACTTTAGGCGTCATCTGTCACATATAGCACTTTTAAGGAAATAACTGATGCAACATCTGAGGTCCTTGGCTTGGACTTCAACCGTGTTTGAATTTTATGCAGGCATTGATAACGCCACCTGCTCCACCAGAGAAAAGTGAGGGTTGACTGGAACTGTTTGAGGCAGAGTCCTAAAATATGGAACACATGACATTTAATATTCCTCTGAAAACCTACTGGGAGGCATCACAATATTGTAATTTACAGCTCTGGAGTTATTGAATGAAAAGTTAAGATAAACATTACATTATAAGCTTTACATGCTGTACTAAAAGTGCATGTTTCACTATCTTAATTCACTTGGTTCATTTGGTGCTTGAAATCTGTTTTGAATAACTTTTTTAATGCTTGTGACAATGGATAAAATGTATTTTTATAATGAAAGGCTAGAAAGGGAAAGATGTTCTTCACTAATGCCTTTGGACTTCTCTGGAAACTGTAATGTTGCCTCAAGTATTAAACTAGTGTTTAAGGAGGCACACCATCTATTAAATTACCTACTTACTGTGATGCCAATTTATATTTCTTTTACAGAAAACACCGATATCAAGTTTAAGGATTTTCTTTCTTCTTTGAAAACCATGACATTCACAGAGGAAGAGGCTATCTATGTGGCTGACATTCTGAAAGAGAAAGCTAGTGTGCTTCAAGAAATTTGGCAGAAAGTAAGTGGCATATTCGTTTGTTTAATTGATTTTTAAAATGAATGGAGACTAGGGAGGCTCTTTTGCCAATCTTGAGTCATTCATCCAACACCTGAACATTGTAAAGAAATTTTAAAATCCCCTTTTATATGGTGTGTATCTGCTGATGTGTTCACATAGTGTGAGGTAGGTTTTTCCCATGTTTTCTGAGCCCTGAAGATATCTGCATTGTTTTGAGTAATTGGCTAACCTTGTCATTAGTATATCATACGGTTTGTTGTGGATGTAGTAACATAACATTTTTAATGCTACAGATTTACTTTAATTCAGGTCATTGTGGAACGTACAGTTTTCTAGACTATTGTGATATCAGTGTCTGTGCCCACTTTTAGCCCATCATATTTGTTCTGCCTTAGGTGGAATCCTGATTCCTCCCTGCTGTTCTGGGAAATGCAGTATAGGGTTATATTACTCCCTTTTTTATTGTAAGGGATTTAACACTAGATGCTTAATTTAAATTCTGGGATATGGTATATGAGAAGTCTCTGAAAGGAATTTTGAATTTCCGACCCTAGGCAAGACTGTTCAGTTGATCAATATAGTCAAGACTGATGTCAGCAGATTTTTGCCTGACGAAGGGTAACCTGAAACATTTCCAGAGGGTCATTTAATATGTGTAATTAACTTTCAGGGGAAGTGGTAGATGCAGGTACACAACATTTAAAAGCCAATTGGATAGGTAAATGAATTGTAATGGCTCAGTGGGATGTGGGCCAAATGCAGGCAAGTGGGACTGGTTTCGTTTGGAAACTTGATTGGCATGGACAAGTTGGTTCTAAACGTCTGTTTCCATGCTGTATAACTCTGACTAAATGAACTACTCCTAGCTTCTGTTTCCTGTGTCTTTGTGCCATCTGTCCATCAATGTCATCCAGTCTATTTTGAATGAGTCTGGATTACTTCCTTTAATTTTGTTCCTTATTTGAAGTGAGCCCCTCTCTTAGAAAAGTCTACTTTATGATCAAAGTGTTGGCAGTTATTTCTAAAATTTTAAGTGTCTGACTTTTCTGTTTTTTATTTTCTGTATTAATTTAGTATTTGGATAGCACTTTGATTATACATCTGTGTAACAATGGCTTGTACACTCTCCCTTCACAGAAGGTGCAGTTACTGAGTTGGCTTCCACTCCACCCTCTCCTCCCTGACCTATCGCCTTCATCCCCTCCCCCACTCACCTATTGTACTCTATGCTACTTTCTCCCCACCCCCACCCTCCTCTAGCTTATCTCTCCACACTTCAGGCTCTCTGCCTTTATTCCTGATGAAGGGCTTTTGCCCGAAACTTCGATTTCGCTGCTCCTTGGATGCTGCCTGAACTGCTGTGCTCTTCCAGCACCACTAATCCAGAATCTGGTTTAACTTGTTTGTCTGCTATTACAAAAGCATTAAAAAGTTGCATGTGTGACATGGCTGTTGAACTTGTTTAAATTGAGCCTTTCAAGTTCTGTAACACTCGTTCTTGATGTATCTTTCGCGTAGTCCCAATAATATGCCTGAAAATTTAATTTGTGTATCTACTGTTTCAGTATTCTTAATAGATGCATGTAAAGTTTTAAAACTAATCTATTTTCTTGGTTCCTAATCTCTAATGTATCCTATACAAATTTCTCTTCTGAAGAGTCCATTTAGATTTAGTCTCGTCACTTTGCACTGTTCTTTCTGCCAAGTATTTCTTAAGGTCGTGATCAATGTTGAACATTGGTATTGAGTTTGACCTTCTAGAAGTTAAGTACACTTAAAACACTTTAATATTTTGGCTGTAAATGAAATCTTATGGGGTTGATTGCTTTCAAAGGAAGTTATCATAAAACTAAAGTTAAAATTTCAATTCTGCAATTCTTGCTTTAGATTGTTCGTAGAGGAAGTATTTTAACCATTTTAGTCTGGTTTCAATTCTTGTTGAAACTAATACTTGAAGCGGAAGCACTTTTACACATTAGAAAAGCCTAGACTTGTACTTGCACATTAGACATGAAAAGTTTGGACAATCCAAATACAGTAAGTAAGATGGCATGGAAACAGGAATCTGCCATTCAGCCTGTTGAGCCTGCTATGTCATGGCTTATCTGCTACTGTGCCACTTTCCTGTCCCATCTGCATGTCATCAGGCTATTCGTCTCTAGACACTTAACAATTTCAAGACAGAAATTGTTAGTGAATTCCAGCAATTCACTAGTGAAGAAATTCCTCTCAACTCCGTTTTAAATGGCTCATCATTAATCCTGAGATATCCACACCAGCCAAGGGAAATATCTTGCCTACATCCACCCTGTCTCCTTTTACATGTGCTGCAAGTAACATCCTGAAAAATATAGTGACATGTTTGACAAACATGACTTCCCTTTCATAAATCCATGTTGACTCTGTCTAACCATGTGATAACTGGATATTTCGAAAATAACCAGTTCTAACATGGTCACTGCTACTAACCTCAAAAGGTCTGTAGTTTTCCATTCTCCCTCTATCTCTGTAAAAGTGGGGTTACATTTGATACTTTAGAGTCTGGAGAGATCTTTCCAGGCATATTGAATTTTAAGAGAACCATCAAGGCATCCACTATCTTTATAGCTGCCCTCCTTTGCCATATTGGGATTTAGCTCATTTGGTCCAAATCCGTGTTCAAACAAATTTAACTTTTCAAGTATATATTTTGTTTTGCTGATGCTAATTTCTTTTGTTTCCCAAGTCCCTTGGTTGGAGATACAGAACTGTCGCTGCTGAAGAGTCCAGAATGGAGCTGAAAAAAGCACAGCAGGTCAGTCAGCATCAGAGGATCCTCTGCTGCTTGACCTGTTGTGCTTTTTCCATCCCTAGGTCCCTTTTTGATTGATTGATTGTCTGGCATTTCTGAGAAATTTTCTGTATTTTCCCTCCTGAACACTAGCACAAAGTAATAGTTTGAGTTCGCCACCAGTTTTCCACTATGAATTCTCTGATCTGCACCTGTAATGTCTACACATTTGCTCTAGTTTGTCCTATTTACTTATCTCACAAAGAAGCTTTTACAGACTGCTTTGCTTTGCTTTGCTTTGCTTTGCTTTCTTGATTGCATTCACATTTTTCTTTCCCTAATCAATTTCTTGGTTCACCTTTTGGCTTGTAATTTACTCCCAATTCTCAGGTTTATAATTTTTTTTGACATTCTTGGATTCATTCTTTGGTTTAGTGGTATTTCATAAAAATGTTATGAAAGCAATGTTCTATGGATGGTCAATTTGAAATCAAATCAAATTACTCAAAATCAAAACCATTTATTTTGGGTACAGAACTGGATTGAAGGTAGAATACAGGGTGGAAAAGACTGGAGTCCTGTGACTAGCAATGTGCCACAAGGATCAATTTTTGGGTCCACTTTCTTTTGTCATTTATATAAATGATTTTAGATGTGAACATAGTGGGTATGGTTAGTAAGTTTGCAGATGACACCAAAAACTGGAGGTCGAGTGGACAGCGAAGAAGGTTACCTCCAAACAATAGGGTCTTGATCAGATGGGCCAATGGGCTGAAGAGTGGCACATGCAGTTGAATTTGGATAAATGTGAGGTGCTGCATTTTGGAAAGGCAAATCTTGGCAGGACTTGATGGTTAAGTCCTAGGGAGTGTTGCTGAATAAAGAGACCTTGGGGTGCAGGTTCATAATTCCTTGAAAGTCGAGATTCGGGTAGATAGAATAGTGAAGAAGGCATTTGGTATGCTTGCCTTTATTGGTCAGATTATTGAATACAGGAGTTGGCTGGTCATGATGCAGCTTAATACGCCATTGTTTAGGCCACTTTTGGAATACTGCATTCAGTCCCTGCTATAGAAAGGATGTTGTGAAACTTGAAAGAGTTCAGAAAAGATATTCAAAAGGGTGTTACCAGGGTTGGATGGTTTGAGCTGCAGTGTCAGAGGTTGACCTTTTTTTAAAAAAGCTTTCATAAAATTGAGAGGGCATGAATAGAGTGAGTAGACAAGGCCTTTTACCTGTTTTAGGCAAGCCCAAAACTAGAGGACATAAGTTTAGGGTGAAAGGGAAAAGATTTAAAAGGGACCAAGTGGCAACTTTTTCACTCAGGATGATATGGTTATGGAATGAGCTGCCAGACGAAGTGGTGGAGGCTGGTAGAACTACAATATTTAGAAGGCATCTGGATGGGGATATGTGCCAAATGTTGGCAAATAGGACTAGATTTACTTAGGATGTCTGGACGGTATGGGTGAGTTGGACTGAAGGGTCCTTTTCTCTGCTGTATATCTCTGACTCTAAGTGCTCAGCATCTCTGGAATGAGAAACAAAGCCAAAAGCTTTGGTGATAAATTTTGGTCTGATGCAAGGCCAGACCAGCTCGGTGAAGCATTAACCTAGCTCCCCTGATACTACCTGATCTCAGCATTTACTGCTCCAAATAAATCATACTGGACTCTGCTTTTATTTCCAGGGATACCAGACCTGCTGAGTTTGTCCAGTATTTCTGATATTATGTTTAGAGCTATGAAATCCATTTTTGATCTGTTTTGATTAGCTCATTTGATTTACCCAGCCTAGTTTCACTACCAAATCGCTATCTATTTTGTGCATTATGGTATGGGAGATGTTGCATTCCTCTAAGAGGACTGAAATTTTTTTTTGATCTCTTCCAGCCTGGAGTAAAATGTGATCCAGTTCATGGATTACAACAGCAGTTGCAGGAGCAAGAGAAGTTGCTTCAAGCTTTGCAAGATGAAGTTAATCTTTCAAATGATAAATGCAAACAGTTGAATCAGGTAACATACTTAATCAAATCTAACTATTATAGAGTCAGTGTGGTGCTGGAAAAGCACAGCAGATCAGGCTGCATCAGAAGAGCAGGAGAGTCAACATTTCTGGCATAAGCCCTTTTTTAGAAAGGTGAAGGGACAAGGGGGCTGAGAGATCCATAAAGGGATGGGAGGAAGGTGATAGGTAGATGCAGGTGGGGGCTAAAAGGTCAGTGACTACACAATGTCTCTTCCCCCGCAAAAAAAAGTCATCTTTTGATTCCCAATTCCTCTGTCTCTGCTGTATCTGCTCCCAGGAGGAGCATTTCCACTCCTGAGCATTCCAGATGGCCTCTTATTTCAAGGACTACAATTTGCCCTCCCCTGTGGTCGATGCCCACCAGAGCATCCCCTTCACTTCCAGTACCTCTGCCCTTGAACCCTACCTCTCTAACCACAACAAGGGTAGATCCCCCTCCCCAAAAATAAAGTGTGGTCCTCTTCTTCCACCCCACTAACCCCTGGGTGCAGCATATTTATCCTTCCTTATTTCTGCCACATACAATCAGACCCTACCACCAAAGACTTATTTCCCTTCCACCCCTATTGATCTGCGTTCCATAGATGCCATTTCCTCCATGACACTCTCTTTTTAGGGAGTCTGCCATCCTCCACCCCCAGTAGCTTCCCTTGCTGCCACAGGACATGTAAAACCTGCACCCACATCACCTCTCTCCCCTTTATCTCATGCCCCAAAGGATCTTTTCACATTGGCAGAGATTTTCTTGCATGTCCACCCACCTCATGTACTGTGTCTGTTGCTCTCGTTTGGGGAGATAGGATGCCAACTCGCAGAGTGTTTTCAGAGAACATCGCTGGTGCACTCACCAAACAACCCCACTGCTGTGTGGCTGACCATTTCAACTCCTACTCACCCCAGGACTTGCAATTCTTATAAATAATTAAACCATAAACACAAAATGCTTAGTGAATATTAACCATATTTTAGAAAGCCGGTTGAAGGATAGAACTAACTAACACCAGTTTCTAAATACTTGCAATGTACAACTTTAAATGCATATTCAAGCACACATCTGAACTGAACAACCACAGTCTGAATCTGTTCAGAGTTCAAGTGAATGCCTAGTTAGTGCTCCTCATCTATACACTGTCATATTCTAAATTATACAGTAAAGAACTCCTGGATGGAACAGTTATCAAACTGTTACAACAGGCGTAAAATGATGAATACATTTGCCAGCTCTTTCCAATATCAAAGTTACCATTAATTACACACCAGGGACTTGGCTGAGGAGACCATGCAGATGGTTTGAGCTGAATGGAAGAGGGAACTGTCATGGCTGCCTCCTTTTACACAATTGCAATGTTTCTGGGAGACATACAACCTTGGGCCAATTTGGGGTTTTAAGAAGAATCTCTCAACAATGCTCTGCATTGTCTGAGAATTGAGCAACTCCAGCAGACCAGTGATAGCAGATCAGTATATTCCATTGATCCAGCTTCTCTCTGTAACTGTGGATGTCTAGCTTTTCCTCTTTTTTTTTTTTAGCATAGTTTAAAGGCTATCTGTGTTTTGAATATTTATTTTGGCAGCACTTCAAAAGATTGTGTGCTTTATGCACTTAGACCTGTGGAATAGTTCTAGGAGGGCCTTTTGCAAGTGGCAGATAAAATTTGTACTTAAAGGCTGTCTTCAAGCATTGCTTCATTTTTGTTTTGATCACCTGTCTGAGAAAATGGTTTGACTGCAGTTTTGACTTGATTTAAATACACTTTTTAATGTCTGTCATAATTTCCTAAATTTTGTTAGGAATTAGTGACTGAAAAGCAGAAAGCCAATGTAGTTGAGACCAAACTAAGAGAACAACGCACTGCCCTTGAAAAAGAACTCGCAGCATTGCAAAACAAGCTGCAAGTCAGCTACCAGGATCATATGAATGAAACCCAGATGCAGGTAAGTCCAAAGAATCTTCTTTCTCACCTGTAACAGATTAACCTTGCAAAATGAATTCTGTTTCCATTATACTTTTGTTTTTGAAAAACAAAATGATTTGAGTTACTTTGCTATCACTATAGGGCTATTTAGAAATTAGATGTGGCCTATTGGCCCAATAAATCCACACCACACCAACCCTCCGGAGATGACCCACCCAGACCCATTTCCCTCTGACTAATGCACCTTACATTATGGGCAATTTAGCTTTGGTCAATTCACCTGGTCTGCACATCTTTGGACTGAAAGAGGAAACCAGAGTGCCCGGAGGAAACCCATGCAGACTCTTGGAGAATGTGCAAACTCCACACAGAATGTCGCCCGAGGCTGGAATCGAACCTGGATCCCTAGCGCTGTAAGGCAGTAGTGCTAACCGCTGAGCCACCATGCTGCCTTCCCCTGGATCTTTTTTTTGGGGGCAGCAAAAGCAAGCAATCTCAAACCAAGTTACAGTATAATTCATTATTAAAATTGATAAACTTTTGTTACTTCCACATTTATGTTGACATTTTATGAAGATAGTGGTTTCCTGGGTAAAAAGTACACAATTTACCATCGTTATTTTGGATTTTTTTAGTTTATTTGCAAAGAACATTGTTGGGGAAACATGAAGATACCAATCCTTTATTTATGCCTGTGTATCTAAAGTTTGATTTTTTGTAAGATTTATTTTTATATTTTTGAAATTTCACTTCCGTTTTTAGTTTGGAAGTGTGAATATCATCTTAATTTGCAAGATTGCACAAGCAGTTGCTCAGTTTTAGTCATGGGAAATATATTGAATGTGACAATTAGTTCTCTTCAGCTGAGCATTGTGCTCTGCTAGACGATTACCATGTGATGCCAAAGGGAATCCAAACTCTCATGGTCTGGCAATGAGTTTGTGTATATTTTAATGCGTAGTTTGTAGAAGTAGAATTCCTTTGCTAACTAATTTAAACTGTTTAACTTTGTAACCTTCAGACTGTTATTATGCAATAAAATGGTTATTTATATTCCTAGAAATTCAGTTCCTGTGTCATGAGGGGTAACTTGGAAAATTTGATTTTTAAAAAAAAAGCTACTTCGCAGTGACTGATATATTTAATCACTACAGGCAGTTGCTAACAAATGAGTTTGTCTTTAATTTTGTGTTAAATTAAAAGTATTGATTTTGGTGTTGGCAGTAAACTTTGGGAATTGATGCTTTTTTCCTTGCTGGCTTTACTTCTACACATCTGTAGCAACCTTTTGCTGCTTGAAATGTATATGTAAGATTTTTTTTTCATTTGTGGTTTGGTTTAAGATTCGTTTTCTTAACGGTGAAGGAAGAGTGCTAACCCTTTGCACTGTGCAGCCCCTTAAGATATTTTTTTCACCTGACATAGTAAATGTTTAGTTTCTTCTGCCTTGTGAAGGTTGCCATTTTACCATAATTTAGCCAGTGGTCTGAAATTATTTGAATACTTCTGTTAATAGACATAATACCAATTAATGGAGAGTAAAATTACTTTTCAACACTGTAAATGCTTAGCATCTTTTGACACTAAGGCTGGCTTTTTATTAATAAAAGCTTTAATGTCTTGGTGCAATGAATATCTTCAGATGCATGTTTTTGAGACTAACAGGAATAATATTTCTATCATCTGTCATCTTTTAATATGGGAAAAACGTTTTAATAGTTGCGGTGTTTTTCTGCAGATCAATTCTCTTAATTTGAGAGTGCACTTTTAAAAATGTCATTGGATGTGTGTATCACTGGCAAGGTAAGCATTATTGCCAGTCTCATTCTTATCCAAGGTGATGATGACGACTTGTTACCTTGAAGTGCAGCCATGATGTGGAGGTGCCAGTGTTGGACTGGAGTGGACAAAGTTAAAAATCACACAATAGCAGGTTATACGCCTGATGAAAGAGCAGTGCTGTGAAAGCTAGTACTTCCAAATAAACCTGTTAGACTATAACCTGGTGTTGTGTTTTTTTGAAACTTTGAAGTACAGCAGTCCATGTGATGCAGGTGCAGCAGTGCTATGGGAAGAATGCTTTAGAACTTTGACTTAGCAACGGTGAAGGAAAAGCTATTACAGATGCAAGTCCATCTAATGTGATAATGGAGAACCTGCAGGGTGGTAGTGTTCCATGTGTCTGGTAGTTTTTGTTTTCTAGGTGGTGAAGGTTATTGGCTTGGAAGGGGCTGTCAAAGGTGCTTTGAGAAGTTCTTCAAATAAGGTTTCTAGGTGGCACACATTCTGGGGTGGTGGGTGAAATCAATCTTTAAGTTGGTGAATGAGGTGCCAATCAAGCTGGCTGCTTTGTCCTAAATGGTTTTGGAACTCCAACCATCCAAGCCATTGGAATAATGTATTCCATCACACTCCTGCCATGTTCCTTTGTGGATGTTGAGCACGTTTTGAGAATTTGGAGTGACTTAGTGTTTTAAAATATTTCCAAAATTTGACCTGCCTTCTAGCTGATCCACTTGGGTTTCTGGTCAGTGGTAACCTGTTGGGATATTGGCGGGGGATTCAGTAATAATAATAAACTTGTATTCAAAAGAAGATGGTTAGATTCTCTTGTTGGCAATGACTTGTATGGTCTGACTATGACTATTTCTTCGTCTGGGTCTGAATTGTTGTCTCTGACTTGCTACATATGGAAACAAGCTATGTTTCAGTATCTGCAGAGTTATGAATGAAATGAATCCTTCACAATGACCATCCCTTTTACTCTTGCCTCATGAAGGAGGGCAGGTCATTGAAGCTGTTGAAGATGTTAGTCCTTGTATACTGCCCTGGGGAATTCTTATATTGATGCTCTGGGTCAGCAATAACTCTCCTCCAATAATCATAGCAGTCTTCCTTCGTGCTTGGTGTTGACTTTAATGAGTACGGAGTTTTCCCCAATTGCCTTTGGGCATCTTGATGCTACACTTGATGCTGTCTTGATGTCTCATCCCTGGAGTTCAGCCAAAGTTTGTTTTGGTTCCTGTTTTGATCCAAAACTTTAATTAAGAAGGATTCTGCTTGAACCAAAGCTAAATTTGTTACTAGGTAACAGGTTGGTTCAGAAATCTAATAAATTATATAATTACTAATTTAACAGAACTAACTGTAAATTTCTACTGTTAATGACTGAAAAGATGAACTAAGCATAAACTATAATTCAGTTAATGAAAAATATTTCCTTCAGTTTCGCCAGCTGCAAGATCAAACTGAAGCATTGAAACAAGAGAACAGGATCCTGAGAGATGCTGTGAGCAAGGCCCCCACCCAAATGGAGAGCAAGTGAGTTGTCCTGAACCCAAGAGCTAAAATATTAAGTGCAAATTAGTAATTTTGATTGCGAATGAATCATTAATAATAAAATCAATGATTAGCAACTGATCTGGAGTCAGCAGTTGGCTCCTTGCTTAAACTGTTTTGTTTCACAAGGATAGTCCATTTAACTAGAATATCCTTGTGCTTGCACTGAGAAAAACAGACCCCTGTGTAGGGAAAGTAAGAGCAGACTTAAGTCGACTTTTTGGTTCCGAGATAATTCAAGGAGCAGTTTTTTTTTATTTGGATGTGTACAGCTAGGTCATTGCCTTGTGCAAAGGCAATGATTGGGCACTTCTAGTCTAAGATGGAAATGTGTTGCTGGAAAAGCGCAGCAGGTCAGGCAGCATC
>NC_057719.1:48068489-48129618 GCF_004010195.1 Chiloscyllium plagiosum
GTGGGCGCGAGTCTTGCACCTCCTGCGGTTGCAGGGGAGGGTGCCGGGAGTGGAGGTTGGGTTGGTGGGGGGTGTGGATCTGTGGAGGGAGTCACGGAGGGAGTGGTCTTTACGGAATGCTGATAGGGGAGGGGAGGGAAATATATTCTTGGTGCTGGGGTCTGTTTGGAGGTGGCGGTAGTGACGGCGGATGATGCGCTGTACATGGAGATTGGTGGGGTGGTAGGTGAGGGCCAGTGGGGTTCTGTCCTGGTGGCGGTTGGAGGGGCGGGGTTCAAGGGCGGAGGATCGGGGAGTGGAAGAGATGCGGTGGAGGGCATCGTCGACCACGTCGGGGGGGAAATTGCGGTCCTTGAAGAAGGAGGCCATCTGGGATGTGCGTTTTTGGAACTGGTCCTCCTGGGAGCAGATGCGGCGGAGTCGAAGGAATTGGGAGAATGGGATGGCGTTTTTACAGGAGGCAGGATGGGAGGAGGTGTAGTCCAGGTAGCTGTGGGATTCTAGTCTGTGGGATTTGGTCAGATTCTAGTCTAAGTCAATCTGTTTATTTGCATCTCTCTTTCTGTATGGCCCATTCCGAGGTTAAGATAGACTGTACAACATAATTGTGTTGGGATGAGATCACAGAAACTTAGCAAGAGTTTTAAAAAATAATTACTCCTCTCCTCTTGGTTGACTAAAATAGCAATCTTCTTATGGGAAACATTGATTTGAAATGCTACTGATGTAGTAATTTTTCTACACTTTGAAGATTGAAGTACTAACTGGTAAATACTCTTTACATTAGCTGAAGACAAAATTCTCAATTTTTAGACCAGGTTCTACAGAGAGTTTCCAAGAAATCCATGAAGTAAATGCAGTCACAGTATATTACTAAGTGGTTTAACCAAGGCTGGCAGAAACTGCCCAGCACTTGCATGATTGTATCCTCATTAAACTGTCACCATATTTACTAGGGAGTATTTCAGATATTTATGAACTGTCTGTGCAATGTGAGATTATTGGAAGAGAATCATTATGTCTTGGTAGTGGGTGCATGTGGCCACTTCAAATATAGCACACTTTGCTAACACCTCATGGCCATGACAGAAAAAAAAACTACACCGTTGATAAAACAGTTGCTTTCTTTGAGAACACTTTTGGCTGACTAGGGCCTTTGGACTAGCTTGGCAGCTGGTATGGGTTTAACTTGTTGCTGTGCTCTGGGGACCTCACTCTGCAGGAAACCTAGCTGCTACTGATCATTTTGTTGGTCAGAACTTTGCAGTGTTTGTTTACATCAAGTTGTTAAATATCCATAAAGCATGAAGATGAAACCTCATACAACAGTTCAAGAATTTCAGGTAAAACCATCTGCACTTTTCTGAGCAGAGGGAAACTAGCAAAGAACTGCAGCTGTGACTTATATAGAGTTTGATTTTTATGGACCTCCGTGATGAACAAAGCTGTATCTATAGATTTAATTGTCTTTGATTTGGTGTAAGCTTAAGGTCTCTTACTTGATGTTTCATTGGAATGAATGCCTTGACAAAAGAAATTTCGCAGTAGCTGCAAAGGCTCCTGTTTACCTTCCTGGAGATAATTTCACCTCAAATCTTAGTGAAGCAGGTTAGAGGAGATAGGTAGTTTGTTTTCCCCTCAAAATTTTGCAGTTAGTTGCTCAGCTGTTGAACTGTGTTCTGATGTCCTTGGTTGTAAGGTGGAATTAAGACCATGAGGCCACAAGATGTAGGAGCACAAATTGGGCTATTCAGCCCATTGAGTCTGCTCTGCCATTCAATCATGGCTGATTGAAATGTTAAAAGATTACATTGGAATATCTCTCTGGACATTCATGTAATTTTAGAGTTAAATTGCACTGACTCCACATTCTGGAAGTGAGTGGAAACCATATTCACGCAAGAATGCGAGTGACTACCACTCCATTTAGGCAGTCATTTGCGACTTCTTCTCCTAATATCAAATTAAACTATCATTCAATCTCTTCCATTCAGAAATGCTTTCTAGCCATCCCCTGAAGCTAGATATATCACACCTACATTGTCTTGGGGAATTACTGATTCAGGAAATTATCTGCATAACAATTCCCCAGGATTATGACATTTACATTTTACATTATCTCAGAGGATGATCTCATTCTACTATTGTACCTGGGGGTTGTCTTGGCGTGGCATGTGACTTGCGGCAGTGGCCAGAATACTTGAGCATGACCGACTGATCTGTGTAAAGGGGATGTGTTTTCTTTGTTCAGGGCCTCACTGAGTCTACTTCGCATGACTGCCAAGAGGGTCAAAGGGGTGACTTAGCTTGTACAAGCTTTAATAAACTTTTTAACCGTTTGTGGAAGTTGGTGTTTGTGAATTGCATCTAGTGTGTGAAACCTCAGGAAAAGAACCTAACACTGATAAGTTTCTCAACCCCATCTGCCTTCTCACTGTAACCCTGGATTCCCTTGATAATCAAGAACCTATAATCTTGCTCTTAAATATATGCAATGACCTGGCCTCCACAGCTGCCTTTGGCAGTGAATTTCATAGGTTCACCACTCTCTGGCTGAAGGAGTTGCTCTTTATCTCTGTTCTAAAAGGTCTTCCCTTTACTCTAAGGCTGTGCCTCTCTCCAACCAATTGAAACATCTTCTCAACATCCAATCTGTTCAGGCCGTTAAGTATTCTGTCGGTTTCCATTCGGTTCCCCCTTCATCCTTCTAAACTCCAAGAATAAAGCCAGAGTCCTCAAACATTTCTCATGTTAAGCTTTTCATTCCTGGGACCATTCTTATGAAACTCCTCTGAACATGCTCCAGGGCCAGTACATCCTGAGTTATGGGGCTCAAAACTGAGCACAATACTCCAAATGTGGCCTGACCAGAACTTTATAGAGCCTCTGAAACCTGCTTTTATTTTTATGTCCTCTCAAAATAACTGCTATAATTGCATTTGCCATCCTAACTACTGACCCGACCTGTAAATTCCCCTTGAGAGAATTCTCTTAAAAGCTGCCTTAACTTGTACAAATATCTATCTCGGCAGAAATCAAAAGTACCTGTTGGAACAGAGATTTTCCTTTTTTTTCCCCCTGAGATTAGTAGTTTGCAAATCATTCGTTTAATAGGTTACCTGGTGACTCTCAAAAGCCATTGTGATTTTAAAATCTTTCAAAGTTTGATTGCGTGTTGCTTTAAAGATGTATCATATTGAAATAAAGATTCAACAACAAATACTTTCCAGCTTTGGCGACATACCAAGAGTATTCACAATTAGTTGAAAAGATCATGACTGAGTTAGTACCTTGCACCGCATTTAGTGAGATGTTTTCTGCTGTGATAGCAACTAAGGCAATACATGTAAACTGAATTGACGGAAAATTTACACAAGTGGAAGACCTGCCTTACTTTACGTATGTAAAGACTTTCTCGATAGCATGATTAAAACGCTATCCATTAACTATATTTTAGTACTAAGCATATTACAAAGCTACAATTTTGAGTAGGTTTGCAATTATTAATTAATTTTGAAGATCTTAAATCAAAAACAAAACTTTCTGTAGATTGATACAGTAAGGTTTTAAAATTTTCTTCCAAAAAACTTTTATTGCACAAACCATGCTTTTTAAAAACATTTTACTGTCTGTTCATATTTACCTTTTGAAATTAAATACTTATTCCACTCAAGGGTGTCTTTTGTCTAACAGAATACTTGCTGCATTAAGTCAAAATGCTCCATGATGTTGAAAATTTTGAGCAGACCATTGTGTTTGGCTTTGATTTTAGATTAGATTTCCTACGGTGTGGAAACAGGCCTTTCAGCCTAACCAGTCCACACCGACCCTCCGAAGAGTTACCCACCCTGACCCATTTCCCTCTGACTAATGCACCTAACGCTATGGGCAATTTAGCATGGCCAATTTACCTGACCTGCACATCTTTGGACTGTGGGAAGAAACCGGAGCACCCGGAGGAAACCCGCGCAGACACTGAGAAAGTCACCCGAATTGAACCTGGGATCCTGGTGTTTTGAGGCAGCAGTGCTAACCACTGAGCCACTGTGTTGCCCCAAATTTTGCCATCCTTTACCAACATTCTACAGGCTTTAGTTTATAAATAAGCATTTTTAGTATTGGCTGTCAACCTGATCACTCGTCCAATGATCACTCAGTTGCTCTCTCTGGATGCTTTTTTTTCACCAGAATAATTTATTTTTTGGCAAAGCAAAAGCACACCACATGCAAGCACTCCTGAAGTGCAGCTTCCACAATGACCTGCACTATGACTACCCATCATGTATCATACCACCTGCTCTTGGTCTGCGACTGTGTGGAGCTATTCTTCAGATGTTTGTTCAGATTTGTTCCCAGAGCAAGTTGCATTCCTGTATGCTTCCTAAACCCACCTTGACAACGCCCCATTGCTGTTTCTTGTTAACCAGATGGAGATGGTGTGAAGGAAGCTTTGACAGTTTGAGAGAATTAGTTTCCCTTTTCAAATTCCTTTTAGACAAGGTTGGTGAAGCTATCACTAATCCTAGATTGCTGACACTGATGGAGTATGTTCTTTGGCCTTCTGTATGTTGTATCTTTTGATTTATGTTGAAGTTTGTCTGTGAATTGAACAAAAGTATGAAAATTCACACTTTGCATTTCACAATGCAATTCAAACTGCTTATGTAATGTCTCATTATTTTCGCATGTATGTCTGTTCTCTTGGATTAAAGTGCTAAAGGGAGAAAAAGTACTGTTTTTAAAAAGTTGCCTATTCTTTAAAGCAACTGACCTATTAATTGATTTAATTTCAATATAGGCAGTCAACAGAACTGAATAAATTACGTCAGGATTATGCCAGATTAATGAATGAATTTACGGAGAAAACTAACCGTCTTCAACAGGAAGAGGCACAGAAAAAGAATTTGGAGGTTTCTTATGAGCAGACTGTTCAACAGCTCAAGGTATAAAAGCAGACTTGACTTCACCTGAACAAGATTTGCCAGATGAGTATTTTAGGTTAGGTCAGTGGACGTGTGGATTGTTGGAGGGACTTTCAGTTAAAATTAAAAATTGATGGAATGAACTTGTTACCTTTCTGCCCACAACAGCTATAAGAAATTATTTACGTAGGTACTTTATTTAATATTCAACATTCAAAAATCCAGAAAGGTACTGTATGAATTGGTTATTTTGGGTGCTAGTTTTGAAACAAATGAAATCATTTTTGTCTTTTTCCTCCTAATTGCTTAGTCGTACAAAAATTAATAAATACTCCAGGTGAGCAACAACTGTGGGGGGAGAGAGAATATTTTATTTACTTCCTGAATATGCTGTTTATTGAAATCTGGGTGAAAAGTTTGATAAACCAGTTTTGCTGTGTGCATCTTAGTAGTTAAATGCCAAATAAGGAAAAACTGATTCCATGTCATTATAATTACTTCAACTACTATAAGTTTTTAATAGCTCTCTCCATATTTTTTTATTTTGCCTCCTGTGCTATGCCTCCTTGGACCCTGTCTTGCTCATTTAGTCAATCAGACATACCTCCTGCACCCACCAGCCCATGTCAACAAAATGCTGAATGCCCAATTTGCCCTTCTGGTTTCCGTGGCAGCTGATATTCATAGTCTGTCTTCGGGTGTTGCTTCCTCTTATTAAATCTGTCAATATCTTTGCTTCAAAGGGACATACTCGATTGCAACATACCTTCAAACAACCATCTCCTTTCTAAAATATTCTTACTACTTCATGTTGCACCCCATCTCTACCTGAACTCAATGCTGGAAACCCTGATTCAGGGTTCCACTCCTGTCACAGTCAAAATAGTTCCTATCAGTATCACAAATGATATCATTGGACTGTGATATATTTTACTTTTGTGACTGCCTCAACCTGTCTGCCTCTAATTCAGTGCCCACCATACCTTCCAGTAATGCCTCTTTATTGTTCATCTATCATCTGACTGCATTCTTCTCTCATGCTATACTTTGTGATGGCCTCTCATTCTGCTTAAGCACTGTTACCTCTGGTGTAGCCCAAGAATTTGGTCTTGGCCCCCACATATTTCTCATTTGAGTGCTGACTGATCATAATGTTATCTAAAAGCACAGCAGTAGTTTTCAAATGTATGCTGATGTCGTCTAGTTCTACGGCCCCCCTCAACGTTTCACCATTGCTCAATTATCAGACTACCTATCTGACATCCAGTACTGGATGGACAGAAACCTCTTCATACAAAACTTTGTGAAGACTAAACTTGTTTTCCATTCCTGCTCCAAACTCTGTTTGAGTGGCTAACTCTTTCTGACAGTGTGAAACTAAAGTAGATTTTTTGTAGCCTTTTGTGTCAACCTGAGAGAAGCTTCTGCTCATGTATTTGTGCCATCACCAAGTCCACCTATTCCCAGCTGTATAATATTGCGCCTGTGCTTGCTTCTGAAACCCTTCATTTACCCCAAGACTTCTCTCTTCCAGCTCACTGCTGATTTCCTAGGTTTTGCACAAACAGATGTGAGGTCATATAAAACTGGTCATCTGAATTTGCTGTAAGTCCCATTTTTCCCCCAAGTACTTTTCATCACTGGCTTGATTTGTCTCCTGTTTGAGTAGTGCCTTCAATTTAAAAACACATTCTCCAGTTTATGAATCACCTTTTTTTTGTGACCTTGCCACTCCCTATCTGTCTCTGTTCTTTTGCATCATCAGTTTCTGACCAGTGAACATCCCAGATTCTTAAACTACTTCACTAGTGGTGATTGCAGTTTCTGTTGACTTGGTATTAACACCTCTGCTTGGCTTTTCTTTCAAATCACTCACTCTTTCAAAGTTGCCTCTTTGTCTGAGCTCCAGGTCAGTGGTCTCGTACCCATAGTGACCTATTTTGTTACAGTGCTCCTGTGCAGCTCCTTGGGAGATTATGTAAACTTGGAGTTATCAAGCCTGCAGTTACAGGCCTTTTTTTTTTACAAGTTTCATTCAACCTGTTGTGTCTCCACTGACTTTGAAAGAGCCTTTCATTTAGCTCCATTTCCCTGTCCTATCAATTCCGTGTGCGGGTTGTTTTCAAACATTGATTCATTTCTTTTAATATGATTTTCTGTGTCTGTTGTTACAACTGAGAAATTCCATGTCATAGAATATCACTGACCAAAGTATGTCTTGACCCTTTTTTAAAGTTTTTTAATCTTTGAATTCATGTCCTTTCCTTACTGAGTTGCAGGTATAGTTTGCATGGCTTTACCTTACAACTTTTTTTTAAAAAATGAAATGTTGACTGGCATTCTTTTTCCTCTTGACTCTTTAGGCTAATGAAAATGGACACAATTTGTACCTCTTGAAACTAATTTGTTTTTCCTAATCTGTCCTTTCATTTAGCTAGGTAATGTTCCAAATGTTTTTGAGTTGATTTTATGAAGGATTAGGAACCTATAAATTAAAAGCAGGTGCAGACCTCTTGATTCCTTGATCCTACTCTAGCATTCAATAAGATCATGGCTGATCTGATTTGTTTTATTTCTTCCTATCTCTCATTAATCTAGGAACAGACTATTCAGCCCCTGTAGTCTCAATATGTTAAATAATGGTTGAACATTAACTTCAATGCCGTGTTCCTGTTCTATCCCTGTATCACCTTGTGTCGTTTAACCATAAATTTATTAATCTGCTTTGCACTTAATGACTGAGCTTCCAAGGCGCTCTGGTAGAAAATTTCCAAGATTTAGCCACCCTTCTGAATGAAGAGATTCCTCAATTCTGTCCTAAAAACACTTGCCTTTAATTCTGAAACTGTCTGTCCTGGTTCTAGATCCCATAACCAGCAAAACATCCTTTATGTTTATACTCTGTATCTGGAACTTTGTTAAATTTGTATGAGAATACCTCTTATTCTTTACTATTGCAGAGAATTATAGGCAAATGCTTCTTTTTTTTCTTTGCACAAGACAGTGCTAACATTAAATGAATCTGTCCAGTGACCCTCCATTGCACTCACTCTCTGGCACACATGTCTTCCGTTAAAAGGGCCAGAACTGCTGCAGCACTTGTGATCCAGCCTTGCCAACCAGTTTACCACAGGGAACCTTGTCAAACACCTTACTGAAGTCCATATAGATCATGTCACTGCTCTGCCCTCATCACTACATTGTGCTAGTACCACCATTAATTCCTCACTTCCTCTTCTTCCTAAATGTCATGGATCCTTTGTGTTTCCAGCCCCAATCTATCATCCTGCAGCCATGTGTCTGTAATAGCTACACTTTATGTACTACTATTTACACTTTCAGGTCATCTGTTCTATGTTGACTGCTATCTGCAGTCAGATACAATGTCTTTAGTTTTGTTGTTTTACTTTTTTCTCTAACCTCGACTTTACCTGTTGATTTTGATGCTTATCTTTTGTACAGTATCCTTTCCTGTCATTTTTCTTTGTTGATTTTTCTCTTGCCTTGCCATGTCTCTACTCTTTTTGAATTTTTGGAAGATGTTATACATCAATCACTTGTGGCTTAAGAAACCGGCTTATGTGAGTTTATCCTAAACTTTTGTGGAATAAGTCGAATAACCTGCTGAGAAGTAGGACAAATGAGTAGAGTTTCACCATGGACATTTCACTTTGCCTCATAGTTGTATAGATATTTATCATTCATCTCTGACTCATATATATTCCTGTGTCATACAATGCTTGCTTTGCCTATGTTAAAATTTTGTAAGTTTCAGAAGGTAAGCTTTTTTTTTTAAAAAAAAAAATTGACACTTTCTGCTTTTGTTCACAGACTCAGTTGCAGGAGGAAGTTGAAAGGAGACAAGAGGATATGCAGAAATTTCTCAGGAACGTAACTGCAGAGCATGAGAAACGGCTGACAGAGGTTCAGGGTACAAAACAAGGTAATCGAAACAGATACTTGATCATCTTTCACAACATTAATTTTAAGAAGTTGTTTTCATCCCCACCTGTCCCTCCTTTATTTTTTTTGTTGCTTCCCTTGAAGCAAATTTGCAAGATGCAGTTCTCTGGTTAATCCTTGTCTAGTATGATATTGTTGATCAAGGAATAGACCTACATATTTGATAATTATCTTGAAGTTGGTTAGTAAAGCTGAATGATCATCTGATTGCACACTTCCATTTATCTAGGATGTGCATGAGGAAATTCACCATTGTAGTTGGTTTGGTTACATTGCATTGTGGAGTTAGCCTTTCAACTGTGTCAAATAAAGGAGTCTTTTTATTTCGGTACCCTACCTGTTTCCTCTTGCATGGCAATGGGTATAGTCTGTTCAGACTATTGAACTTGGAATGTTTGCAGTGTTGAGTTGGTCATAGACAGAACTGCCTAAGAAATGTTATTGTGTATGCTTTACCGTTTCTAATGAAGGATTCTGTGATGCAATGTGGAAGAGGTCCTTCAGCCCATCAAGCATCTGGACTGCCAAAATATCCTGCCTACACTAATTCCACTTTTTTGCATGGGGCCCATTGCCTTGAATAGTATGGCATTTCAAAAGGTTATTGAAGTACTTAACATTTCTCATCTCAACTAACCTCCCAGGCAGTGCATTCTACAAACCCACAATCCTATGGGGTGAAGAGGTTTCTCCTCTCCTATCTAAACCTCTTGCCTTCACCTTTTTAATATTATGACCCCTTTTATTATTGACCTTGCTTTCTATTTATGTGAAAGCAGCAGCTTACTATTCGCCCTGTCCATGCCACTCAATGTTCTGTGCTTCCATCGGGTCTCTCCTCAATCTTCTCTGTTCCAAAGGAAACAACCCAAGCTTATCCAGCCTCACTTTGTGGTTGAAATGTTCTGTCACGGGCAGCATCCTGGTGAAATACAGTGTCTTACAAAAGCTTCAGAAGAATGCCATAGAGAGAAAAACATGATTCAGAAGTTAGAAGTTCGATAGCAAGCTTCTGTCGCCCTTGGCACCTTTCAATGTAATCATAGTATTTCTTTCGGTGACTGAGCTCCTTTTTAACCTTATGGTGATTATTTTGCATTATGTATTGTGTTCCACTATTTTAACTGGAAATATGTTTGCTGTAACTTCTACTTGACACTTTGGTTTTCTTGATGGACTTTGGCTATGGAGTTATTTACCATGGTACATGGAGTAAGTGAAAATTTTATGATTTGTACCTGAGTCCTTTGGCATGTTTGAGTGGCTTCCCATATTTTGCTATCTGTGTTGAGTAATGTTCTTCCCCTATCCTTATACCAGATGCATTTGCTGTTTTACTTTGTATATTTATTTTCATTGGATTTCTATTTATGGCATAATTTAAAAAAATCTTTTTGACCCTTTCACCAAGCTAAGTAAGCTGCACTGTCCAAAACAAGTGAAAGAGTTGCTGCCTATGGATTTGCATTCTAAAGATTGCTGATTTTTTTTTTGTAAATGTCAATAGTCTTTCCTATTCCATGCTAAACCAGCGTGACTCAGACTGATCTTCAGTTAGTCTTTATTTTAATTGTTTTCAGTATTCAAAATCTTTTCCATTTAAGCATCTTGATTTGGTTTACTATTTACCAAAATAGAACAGAGTTACCTAACTAATCAGAAATACAGACTTGAAAAACTGCCTCCTCAAATAATGTTTTCTTCAGTTCAGTCTAGGAGCAGCAATTACTGGAAGAGTTTAATTGCATAATTAAGGAAATTCTTGCAATGTCAATTTTTTGTTTCTTTGCTCACTACATACAAGACTCTATTCTCTTTGCATATGATCTTTGCTAAAGTCTAGCAAATGCTTGTTGGCCACTGAAATACTTCTGAGCTGTCAGAGTTACAAAACATGGAGACTTTATCACCTTTTCTCAAAAAAAATTGTATTGAAAAAAATTTTATTTTTGTAATATGAAAATATAACATAACAAAAACAAAACCACATTAAATCAACCACTATACTACTCTACAAAAGAGCTCACATCTACACTTATTACACATCAATAAATAAGTAAATAATGGCACTCGGTGTAACAAGACCTCAGTGCTCAACCTTCGAGAGCATCAATTATTAAACTTGTTTGCTCGAAATCCTTCCTCTCAGGGCATTAGGCTTGTTAAGCCAAACCACCATGGCTAGACAAAAGCCCTAATTTAAAATGGCGGACAGATCGGCTTTCAAATAATTCAAAAATGGTTGCCATGTCTTATAAAAATTCTGTTTTCTGGTGCACCATATTTATAAGAAAGTACAAATGTGTTCCATAATTAACTCATGCCACCCTGACAGATCTGGGGGGTTCTCAGACACCCAGCACATCAGAATGTTCTTCTTCGCACAAAAAGTGAGGATGCTAAAAAGCTTTCTCCCATGTAAATCTAAGGCAGATGTATTCAGCAAACCCAAGAGAAGAGAAACTTGACTTTGGTCCCCAAGATCCTCTCTGTTACTCCTGTTCCAGTATGTTTGCAGTCCTGCCACATGTTCTGTACAATGAGTGAGGATACTTGTATTTATTTTACATTTGGGGCACATTGAAGATGCTCCATGCTTAAATTTTGCAAGATGATCTGGGGCCAGATGAGCCCAATGAAGGATCTTTTAACTGCATAACATGGGTCCTATTACATTTTGAAATCTTCCACGTGCTCTCAAGTTTCTGGAGTGATCTCTAACCCTAACACACTCTCTCAGACCTCCCATAATTGTTCAATATCCCCTGAGGACCTCCCCCCTCCCAAACTACTGAGTGCTCTTAGCCTGCAGTACCCTCTTTTCCATATCAGATCTATAACACTCAGTCAGAAGTGTAGTCTTTTCTTTTTAGATAAAATCTCTGATCTGAAAAAAATGGAAGCTGTTCCTGCTCGATAATCCATAGTTGTTATTTGATCAAATGACATTAACATTTCATCTTCAAACAGATCACTCAAACAAGAGACTCCCATATTTCCCCAGGACTTAAACCCAGGATGCGTTGTCCCTGGCTGGAAACCTGTCATACCAACTATGGGAGTATGGAAAGATGTTTTAGACATTGCCCTCAGCACTTTGATAGTATTATTAACTATTGGATTGCGGCAATATCCTTATTTTGTCCAGAAACGACAGGTTAATAAGAGGACATTTTGCCTGGGAAGCCTCAATGTCCAACCATATCAACGGTCTGCGACCCTTTGTAAAGCCCGTCTGATCCTCCTGAACAATAGAGGGCAATACCCTTTCCAACCTCAATGCCAGAGTCTTCGATAAAATTTTAAAATCAGAGTTTAAAAGTGAGATGAGTCTGTAAGAAGTATAGTCTTCTGGGGTCTTCCCTTGAGAATGAGATATTGGCCCCCCTCAAGAATGACGGGAGGCAATCCCGACTGTGAATAGTTATACATGTTTAGCATCAGCCCTGACAGTATGTTTACAAATTCCTCAAAACCCACTGGGCAAGCCATTAGGCCAGGTGTCTTTTTACTTGGAAGTTGCCTCACTGCCTTCTATGTCTCTTGGGCTGTTAATGGAACACTAAGGAGAGACGCCTGTTCAGCAGACACCAGGAAGATCCAAATTCCTAAAAACAAGACTCCATCTTATCCTAACTGTTGGCACAGCATTCAGAGTAAAACCTCCGAAACACCTCATTAATCTTTTTAGCATTGTACGTAAGAGTGCTATTCCCTTCCCTAATAGAAGCAATATATTAGGAGGCATTGTTCTTCCTGACCAAATATGCCAAGTATCTACCCAACCTATCAGCATGTTCAACCAACCTCTGCTTTGCAAATGAAAGTTCCTTCCATCTTTGCTGTATGCGTTAGCATGGGGTTTAAGATGGATTGGAGAGCTGTGATCCACTGCAGCTTAGTCACTGACAGTCTACTGTAATATGCCGTCTCAGCTGTTTTCCATCGTGCCTCAAGCAGATGCTGCTGCTCTCCCTTCTGATTGGCAGAGTATGAGATAACAATCCCTCTTGCATAGGCTTTAGCAGTTTCCCAAAGAGTGGATGGATTACTAACTGTACCTGAGTTAGTGGCCAAAAAAGCTTCAAATTCCCTGAAGAAGTATTCTACAAATTTGTTCTCCTTGAGAATGAAGGGATCTATTTGCCAGTACTGTGAGCCCATTGCATCATCCTTTAATCTTAACCATTAAATACACTACTGCATGATCAGAAATGGCAATATTCCCAATTGAACAGGATCCCACCAAATATAAAAAAGCCATGGGAGTTAGGAAATTATCAATCCTTGTGTGGCATTTATGAGACTTGGGGGAAAAAAGTAACATCTCCACCCATGGTGTGTTAATGTGTCTAAATGTCTACCAAACCCCCCCCCCCCTGCCGAATGATGAAATGCCACGACGCCAAGGCCATCAGCTTAGTGCATCCGTCAGAAATCTAAGAGGTGGGCAGGAGGACAGTAGACATTCAAAATGCCAATTTCCTCACCATGTAGAAGAACCTTAATAATAATAACAAACCAACCATACTCTTCTTTAACACCAATCTATTAAATTAAGTGGGAGACCTTCCCGGACGAGTATTGCCATTCCTCTGCTCCTAGTACTGAAAGACAAGAAAACCATCTGATCAAACCCACCTTGCTGTAACTTAAAATATTCCTTGTCATTAGGATGAGTCTCCTGTAACAGGGTAACATCCACCCTCTCCTTTCTTAGGCTCAACAGCACCTTTTCTCTTTGAACTGGTGAATGAATCCCTCTGCTATTCCAGCTGCATCATTTAAGAATGCTGCCAACCATGATCCTTTACAATCCTCTTAGACCTGCTGAGAGGCAGAATTCCTCTTTGAACACACTGGGTATACTCAAAAGGAGAGTCCGAGTCTATTTACAAAAAAAACAAACTAAAACTAATCACGAAACACAAAAGGCACCCCTGCCCACGGTGGGTGCTTACATTTCCCACACACACCTCCATTTCCCCCCCCCCCCCCCACAACTTTCCAGCTTGAGCTGCACCCCAAACCCATGCAATGGAAGAAACCACACAAAGGACATTTGTAAACACAAGGGCATAACAAAAGCACTTTGCCCACACCCCACAATATATCAATACCACTCCAGCTTGGAGAAAAAAACCACCAACAGCTTCTTTGGGAAAAGAGTGCAAGTACAAGAAATGAAAGCAAGACAAAAAAAACCCAGACACTATTTTCCATATCCAAAAGTACATCTACATTATTTTAAAGTGTCCAATAAGTTTTTGGCTTGCTCCAAAGAATGAAATGACTGCAAAGTCTCCTCCTAAGTAATATGAAGCACCGCTGGGTATCTCATCAAATATTGAATACCGAGGTCCTTTTAACCTTCTCTTAACCTCAAATGATCACTGCCACAGGTCCTGGAAAAACATTATCTTAGTTCCCTGATAGGTCAGGGTCTGCGGATCTCTCCCCAAGCTTCTAGAAGTTTCCATGACACTCTGCTTGTCCCTGTAGCATTGAAATCTTATCAGAATTGGGCAGGGGCACTGATCCTGACTGGATCTGCGCACTGCAACCCAGTGAGCTCTGTCAGCCTTAACCCGGTCCACCTCGGCATCCCAGCCAAGAAAGTCTTCAAAAACACTTGCTGGCTGCCCACCTTCTACTCCTTCTAGTAGGCCAACGACCCGTATATTTTTTTCTCCTACTTCTATTTTCCAGGTCATCGACTTGCTCAGCCAGGACCCGAACATGTTTCTCAAGGGTGTGGATCCGTCCTGCCGAAGACTGTCTCCGATGCCGTGGTCTGCTGCTCAACCTCTTCAACTAGCTTCCTGAGCCCTTCCAACTCCTCATCATGCTTTTGCAGCATGGTTGAAATGGGCTCTAGTTGATTAAGAGTCTCTTTCTTCATCTCCTGGATCAGCTTTTGGATCACTGAGTTCATCCACAATGTACTGCTGTGCACGCGTTTCTTTAACGCTGCAGAGGAAGCTGCAGCTGCTTCCCCTTCCCCAATTACAGTCTCTGCTCCACCCCCCTACCCCACTGTTTTCGAGTGTCCTGAGTGTTAAGTCTTGGCTGTTAGCTCCCCCCTTAGATATTCTCGCACACTCCAAAAGGATTTAAATGGTTGTTTTACTGTTTAACCATTTTTTTCCCCAAAAAACTAAAGTGGGGGGTGAAAAAATATTGGGGTGCAGAACTCAGCAAGGCTGATCTATTCAGATCGCCAACATCTTGAATCCTCCTATCACCCTTTTTTAATGCTGACTCTGAGTCTGCCTGATTTAACACTTGCAGGCATGCAGTTCTAAAGATGAACCAGTTTTCTTCTGAAAGTTAGGAGCGAATCTCCTTTAACAAGCCTTTCCGTTTGTCCATTCGTTATTATAACTCTGGTCATCACTGCATAATACTGTACCCAACTCCAACTGTTAAGCAATAAATGCAGGATAGTCAGCTCAATAACTCATCGCTAGATTCTGTTAGGGTGGTTAGTTCTGAGGAAGAGTCACTGGGCCAAAACATGAACTCTGATTTCTCTTCTCAGATACTGCCAGACCTGTTGAGCTTTTCCAGCAACTTCTGTTTTTTCATGGTGGGGAGAGGGATGTATATTGAGAATGGTGAATAATCAGTTTGAGATTGCAGTGCACAGCATTAGAATTGTTGCCTTTTTTGGTGTTTCTTAGTCCAAATCAAGTCAATTTGTGCATCTGCAAATTCATGCCTACTATAAACTATAATGCTAACTCTAGGTTTAATACTTTGTGTCATATATTACTTACTGTATATGGTCATAAGGAGTGCAGTGCCTTCGATGTAGGGAATCTTAAAATTGAGAGCAGGGTAAGTAACAGTGTGCCTTGAGGTAATCTGATTACAACAATTTTTACACAAAGCATGACAACTTTAACCAGAGAAGTGAATGTTCCACTGTGAACTTGATGCAAAATCAAATATAGAACAAACCAGTGATAAAGTGATGGGTTAAGACAAGAAAAAAGGGTTTTTCTATTCGAGCTTGTCATTATCGCCAACAATAATGAAAATTTATGAAGGAATGAGACTAAGTGCTAATGAAAAAGAATGGATTTGCAATGTGCTTTTCTTAAAAAAAAAAAAGTAAAGAAGAAATGCATTTTAGGTTAGATTATAAGAGCAGGGTGGTTATTTTGGATCTATACTGAACTTCGGTTAGACTACACCTGGAATACTATGTACAATTTTTATCACCACAGTATCGAAAGGATACGATTGCACTGGAGAGTCTGCAGAGGGCGTTCATCCGGATATTGCTTGGGAGAGACTGCATAAGCAGGAGTTGTTTTCTTTGCAGCAGAGGAAGCTAAGTGGGGGACCTGATAGAGGTGTATAACATTTGTGAGGGGCATGAACGTGGTGAATAGAGGACAGCAGTTCCCCTTAGTTGAGGGGTTAGGAACGAAGGGGTATAATCTTAAGGTGAAAAGCAGAGATTGGAAGCAAAATTTGTCCACCCATAAAGGTGGTTGTTGGGGAGAGGTGTCTGGAATGCACGGCCTGGGAGACGAGTTGAAGCGGGAAATCTCACAACCTTTTAAAAAGTACTTGAATGAGCACCTCGATGTCATAAAAATTTGAGGCTGTGGGTCTCATGGGAAAGTAGTAGTGTAGGTATTAGTGTATTTATGGTGGTACAGACTTGATGGGCCACAGGGCCTCTTCTGTACTCTGAGTCAAGGACAACAAAAGCTACTTGAAGTTGAATGAACTGACACTAATGTTTTCAGTACGTAGTATATGGGGTATTGAAATTTAAATTTCATCATTTTTAAAGTGATAGTTTTGGAGGAGCAGGGCCAATGAGGCAGCGATATCTTGATTCTCTCCCTATAGACAAGCACATGTAGAAGGTGTAACTTCATATTGAAGATGTTGATTGCCTCACAGTTCTTGCCATAAAGTCTGGGGCATTGTTTTTGTGTACCTGATTATGCTTTTGCAGTTGGCTTTGGGCAACAGTGATTGACTATTGTCACATTTGGAATTCTAAAAGATAAAGTGTGAAAAGTGCATTTATGACTAAGTTAGTGAGCTAAACAGATGTGGATAATATCTATTTCCGGTTTTAAAAATGCATTGACAATTAAACTGGACAGCTAATTTAACAGTTTAGCATCACTGGAGATAATGAGAGAAAGTAGTACTTTTTACTGACATGAACAAAAGTGCCTTGTCTTGTTAATTGTAGCTTTATTGTAACATTTTCTTTAGATTTACAAAGTAAACTTCTGGTTGCTGAAAATGAACTTGGCAGTAAAACCAAAGAGATCCAGAGCTTGCACAGTAAACTCACTGATACCATGGTGTCCAAACAGCAACTAGAACAAAAGATTATGCAGCTGGTAACTGCAGAACAAAAGCGAGCTACTGCAGATGAGGCCCTGAAGAAACAAGTGCAGGTATTGGTAGTCATGGATCTAAGTGTCAAAACTACGTAGAAGTTGATGTTCAGATTGTAGTTTCCTTCTGGAGATGACTGATGCTTTCTCATTGTGTCTTTGCTCTTACCTTGTACCCCGTCTTCCCCACTGCCCAAGGACAGAATTCAGCATGCAGATTGATTGATTTATTTTTTAAAAAAATACTGTTTTCTAATTGACCCTGCTAAGGCAGCGATTATTAGTGCATCCTGTCTTGGGGTTCAGAAATCAGTTTTTTTCTATGACTTTTGCACATTGACAGATTTTATAACAGTGGAGCATTCAGAATTGTTCTTTTGGTATAACGTTTGCTATTTCAATCATCGTTGGTTGTAGACAATAATTGAAATGTGCTAATTATCAAGGCTGGTACACCGTATTGCCAGAGCTTAAAGGTTATATAGTGCCTTTTGGCCAGGAATAGTCCAGTATGGATTGCAACCTTTTTTGCCTTTCCTCTTCATCACCCACCGCACCTCCCCAAACTGTGCATGCACAATTTTTTTTTCCCAACACGCTTCCATGTTTTCGTTCTCCAGTTACTAGAGAGAATTTTACCTTTTTGCAAACAGATGCAAAAGCCTCTGTTTTTCCTGATACCCATCCTGAGCAAAAATACTTAGTTAAAAGCCATGATGATTCTTGGTTAGATTAAGAATTTTTGGGTGTTCAAGTAGGTTAGAAAAGTGCATGGGGAGCCCTATCAATTGTACTGAAAACAGAATAGTAATTTAGCAAATGTATTAATTACTGGAAGGATCAATGTAAATGTAATGTTTAAGGAAATAATTAAAACTGTTTTAGATACGTTATTTTCAAACATTTCGGTCCTGCCTTTTATCATGACATTTTTCACCTATTCTTTGTTGCTCACTTCTTGAAATAAAAAGGATCTTCTGGAACAGAAACAAGCTATGAATGCTCAGATGCAAAATCTTCATGCCCAAGTGACATCACAGGTACGGTAACCTTTTTGAAGGTATCCGTTTCAATTTATTGAGATCTAAAGATGTGCACTCTTAAAAACGTTTCTTTGGAAGAATTATTTAAATAACTGAGGCTAAATTAGAGAATTAAAGTTGAGTCCAGTATGATTTCTCTTCATAAATGAAAAGTTTTGGAAAATGATTTTTTTTTCAAATACTTTTGACAGGCAGCCTAGCAGCAATGGGGCTGATGCTGTGGAGGTCCAGTGCAAAAGGCGAGTTCAATGTTAATTGTGGTGCAATAGCAAAAGAGATGTAAAATGGATGTAAATTAAAGTGACGGAGAGAATGGGAGGACCCCTTGCTCTTCCTCCGTCTCTGTCAAAAGTATTAAGCAAAAAATCCATTCCTAAGACATTTTACTTCTGAAGAAGTTATACCAGACTCAACGTTAACTGTTTCTCCCTCCACAAATGCTACCAAAGCTGTTGAGTTACTTCATTTTTCTGTTTGTTTCAGATTTCTAGCATCTGTAATATGTTGCTAATCTTTAGAAAATGTTGGTCTGTATTTAGACCTATTTGCACTGTTTGTTGACTTAACCCAATTTCAGTTAGGACTTTTATGACCCTTTCATGTTCTGCTACTTAGTTGAGCTAAGAAAATAAAACCAGCCAGAACTGATATTTTGGTCATAACCAAGAAATCTTAAAATACATAAGTTCATTTGATCTTTTTTGGTGCATAATGCAATTATGCTTGAGTATGTAAATATGGCTGTTGGAAGATTTGCCTCCACAGTTGTATATTCTGTCACTGAAATTTCTTTCAATAAAATTCTGCAGTATGTATGTTCGTAGACATTTACTTTGACACTGAAATTAAATCTATGAAATAATGTGTTTAATCGCAGTTCAGAGGCAGATGATGCATGGTTATGGATCTGTTTCTTAATTAGTGACACCACTTAAAGATGTGTTCACTTTGCAAGTAAAAATGCTGTTCAACAACTTGGTATGAGTGAAGAATGAAAGAACTGTTGTAAATTCTGGGATCAACGGCTTTAATCTGTGAACTTTTCACTTCAACTGGGGAGACCATAAATTTGTTTTCCATATGGTGTTCCGACATTGCTTTTGTGTTTGTATTTATGCGTGCTTCAATTAAGGGTGCTTAAATTGCTTCTTAATTGTTAGATTTCTGTGAAGTACTTTTGAGTAGTGTAACTGTTTTTTGTTTTATCTTAAGCCATTTACTTAGCAATTTTATATGCATATCAGTGCATCTTGTATCTTTTGATGTACTCCACAGAAAACCTGATCAATATCCAAAATGGAATTTCCTGTTTCTAATGTGCTTAGTTTTTCAGATTGTAACCAAAGATACAATTTGTCAATATATGCATCTTGCTTTATTTTGTTTTTACATTTAGGCTTCTGCGGCATGTGTAGTGGATGAGTTGCAGAAAAAGTAAGTCCAATCTAAATCGCTGTTACATTGTTAGCCTTGTGTTTGTATTTTTAAAAAAATACACAACTGACCTTTTCAGTCATGTAGGATTTTGCCCAAGTTTAATAAAACTGACAATGAGGACAGCAAGGTGAGTGGGATGGCACAACTTCGTACTTTCTGTGGAAGGATACATCCCCTTCTGTGGAGAGTGGGGTTTTTAAAAAAAGAAAACAAATATATGACATTTCAAATTAAACAGATGTTTGGCATTTGAGGGAACTGAAGAAATATATCAAATGGTATGGAGGTTTTTGATCTTTCCTCTTTCTCCAGCACAACTAATGAACTAGTTACCCTTCATGATTCCAGGTCAATAAACATGACCATTAATGTACCTGGCTGCTTTCCTATTCTGGGGTTAATTGACCCCCAAGGATTAAAAAATAATCTGTCATGAGTGTGTGTTTGCACAGATAGTAATTTAAATCATTCATCCTGAATCTTGGATGTGTATGTGTGAAGAGTATGAAGTGCAAACCTGTTGTGCTCATCATTTGCTCAAATTTTTCTAATGCTTTTTAATATGTATTTCCAATCATTACTTTTTGATTGTTGATTCTTGTTGCTTGGTTGTACTGGCTCTATTTGAAAGCTAGAACCAGATTCAAAATCTGGCTTTTGCCTAGAGTCATGATAGGGCATTAGAAGTTCAGTGTAAACTAGCCTGAGTTTGTAAATTACTATGTTTTGATATCTAACCTCAGCATACAGATCAAAGAAGCATCTGTTAAAGTGCAAAGTGATGACTAGGGTGGGATTTGATTGTGATCCTGCTGGAATAGTCATTTTTGAAAACTATTTAGGGGGTCTTGTGTTATGATAGTGTTCCTACTCCTTTGCCAGAATGCCTGGGTTCAAGTCCTTTTCAGATGTGTCATAAGCTGTCCAGACAGGTCTCCTTCAGTTTTTTTAGTTTGGAGAAGGCTGATGGTGGGGTGGAGGCTATTAATGTATTGGTCCTCTTGTCATATGTCAGTGCTTTGGGGAAAGAAGGAAATGTTAACCTAGTTGTGCTTGTTTTAACAGTTCAATTGTTGTGGGCCTTTTTTTTTGGTTTACTAAATGCACAGCCAGAAAAGTAATTCAAGTTCACATTTCTTGGCCATTTGTGAGATAATGTATCACTTCGAATGATGCATTACTGTAATTCCTTTCAATTTAAAGGATTGTGGAGCAAGACAAGCAAATAAAGTTGATGGAGGAATCATTGGAAGATACGCAACTTTGTGTAAAAAGCAAAGAGGAGGACATACAGGTATGTCAAAGAACCTAGAACTCTTTCCTAAGTGTAGCCTGTGGATTTTTGGCTGTATGTTGATTTGTTGACTGTTTGGATTTGTCCCTTAAATAAGAATGATCTTTGCTTTAAAATCATGCAACATTAATAAATGTTGTCGAACTTTGCGTCCTGCACCCTCATGCAGGGGAGGGCCGAGAGAGTCCTTTTATGGTAACCTCTGTCAGTGCAGTTATTGAACCCACACTATTATTAGCATCACTCCGCACTGTCAACAACCTGTCCAGCCTATTTATTTTAAAAAAGAAGTTTCTGGAGTCTGTTTGATCAGTTGGCTGGACAACTGGTTTGTCATTGTGTTACACCAATTGCTTCAAAACCTCTACTGGCTGAGCCTATACAGAACTGTACAGCTCAGGAATGGGCCCTTCAGCCTACGATGTCATGCTGAACATGATGCCAAATAAAGCTAATCTCTTTTTGTTTGCCCTTGGTCTGTATCCCTCCATTCCTTGCATATTAATGTGCTTATCAAAAAGTCTCTTAAATGTTCCTATTGTATTTGGCTCCACCACCACCCCTGGCAGTGCATTCCACACTGCTGCCATTCTGTGGTTTATAAAATGAAAACCTGCCCTGCATCTCCTTTTGGACTTGCCCCCTCTCACCTTAAATGCATGCCCCCCTAGTTTTAGACATTTCAACTCTGGGGGAAGAATGATCCTGACCATCAACCCTATCGATGCATTTCATAATTTTATAGACTTCTATCAAGTCTCCCCTCTGCCTCCATTGCTCCAGAGAAGAAAACCTGAGTTTTTCTGGCCCCTCCTTATCGCTCATACCCTCTAATCCAGGCAGCATCTTGGTAAACCTCTTCTGCACCTTCTCAAGTCTCCACATCCTTCCTGTAATGTGACGACCAGAATTGAATGCAATACTGAAAGTGTGGCCTAATAAAGGTCTTTCAAAGCTGCAACATGACATCCTGACTTTTGTACTCTCTTACCTTTTATTTGTCAGGGAACAATGCTATGCACCTTCTTTACCATCCTATTTACTTGCAGAGAGCTATACACTTGAACCCCAAGAGCCCTCTGCACATCAGTGCTGTTCAGGCTCCTGCGTCAACTGTATAATTTTCTTTAACATTTCCTCCCAAAGTGCGCACCTCACACTTAGCCGGATTAAACTCCATCTGACATTTCTCTGTCCATATCTGCAGCTGATCTATATCCGATTGTGTCCTTGACAACCTTCCATACTATTCACAACTCCACCAATCTTTGTATCATCTGCAAACTTACCAAGCCACCCATCTACATTTTCATCCAAGTCATTTGAATCACAAACCGCAGAGGTCCCAGTATGGATCCTTGGAGATACCACTAGTCACATAGCAGCAGCCTGAAAAACAACCTTCTACCACCACTCTGCCTTCTATGGGGAAGTCCATTCTGAATCCATGTGGCCAACTCGCTGTGAATCCCATGCATCTTAACCGTCTGGATGAGCCTGCCATGAGGGACCTTGTCAAAAGCCTTTCTAAAATCCACATGGACAAGATCCACTGCTCTACCCTCATCAATCACCTTTTGTTACCACCTTAAAATTCAATCAACTTAGTAAGACATGACCTTACCTGACATTATTGCGAAGGCCCCATCTTTTCCATCTCTGCCCTTAGCTGAAGTATGGTAACACTTGGCTTCGAGCATCACCAGTCATCTGTGAAAGGAGAGCAGCCCTATAGTTTGATAGGGTAGGGTGACTTTATACATTCTTTTTTAAAACAACTGAATTTCAAGTAGTTTTATTTTTGCCCCCCCCAATACAAAGGTGGCACTTGATTTTTTTTTTTAACTTACCTGCTCTTTCATAGCCAGTGATTGAGTAGGTTGATTGCTTCAGTTGAATAAAGGTTTGAACAGCTATGCAGCAATGAAGGGATTGAATGAAATGGACTGCATGAAAATACTTGTAGCTTGAGTAGTGAAGTGTGTGTGTGTACGCGCGCGCGCGCTTCAGTGTCGGTGAGATGAAGTGGAAAACAACGTTTCTTTTGATACCTAAATTTTCAGTTTTGAATGTAGAGTTCATTACCATGACAACTATCTTGTGTATCTGACTCTGAAGTTTGCTTTACTATAATTTGTGTTGTGAACCAGGCCAGACTCCCTCAAAACATTTCAAAAAGTAGCCCTAATCCTAACTTCGCTAGTTGTCTTAAGTAGGTGTGAAGTGGGGTGGGGGGTAACAAAGGACAACCTAACCTTGTTTAAGGAGCAGCATTCTGAAAAGGATCAAAGAAGAAATAGTTTGACACTGTTAACTTGATTCTTTTGAAATTATTTTAGTGGAGTTGGCAGCCTTCTGAGAATAGGGTACATTAAGGTTGAGCAAGTGGAGTTTGTTTGCACGTGTAATATTGAGTATTGTCATTCAAATAATCTGCCTTTCTCAACATTGGGTAGTCTCTCGAAAAATGAAGTTCATCCTTTTACATTTTATTTTTCCCCTCACTTGATGAAAAGATATATGCTTATAAACCAAGAATACACTTTTTCTTTAATACTTAGAGTTTGCAAAAAGAGAAAAATACCTTAACAGCTGAAGTGCAGAAGCTACAGGTTCAGACATCTGAACAGGTGAGATGTACTTTTGGCTTAGTTTTTCTTTAAATTAGTTCTGTTGATCTTTTTGACTTTAGTAATTTTTAATTTGAAATAGTATAGTAATATAATGGCTACATTAATATACTAGCACCCACAGTTGGAGTTTTAAACCAGAAAATCCAATAAATATCTAAAATTTGCTGGATTATCCTGATGACCCAATGATAGCTAAGTCCCCTGGGCCAGACAACATATACCCAAAGGGCCCTTCCTGATGAAGAAGGGTTTTTGCTCGAAACGTCAATTTTCCTGCTCCTCGGATGCTGCTTGACCTGCTGTGCTTTTCCAGCACCACTGATCTAAACATATACCCAAAGTTAGTACAAGAAGCGAGGGAAGAGATTGAAGCCTATGGCACTGATATTTGCATCCTCGCTGTCCACTGGAGTAGTGCCACATGATTGGAGAGTGGCAAATGTTGTTTTTCCTTTGTTCAAGAAAAGGAATAGGGATAATCTGAAGGGTTACAGCCCAGTAAGTCTTGGGTCTGTGGTGGGCAAATTATTGTTAAGGATCCTGAGAGACAAGAGTTATGATTACTTGGAAAACCATAATTTGATTAGAGATAGTCTTTGAGAGGGGCAGGTCATGCTTCACAAACCTTTTTATTGACATCTTTGAGGATATGACAAAATAAATTGAAGGTAGAGCAGTAGATGTGGTGGTCATGTATTTTAGTAAAGTGTTTAATTAAATTCACAATGGAAAAAAGAGGTATGGAATACAAGGAAATTGGGCTGTCTGGGTATAAAGCTGGCTGCCCATAGAAAGGTAGAGGATGGCTGTAGCTGGAATGTATTCAGCCTGGAGCTCTGACCAGTGGTGTTCTGCAAGGATCTGTTTTGGGACTTTGCGATTTTTATAAATGATTTGGATGAGGGAGTAGAAGCGTGGATTAGTAAGTTTGCCGATGACACGAAGGTTCGTGGAGTGGTGGATAGTGTGGAGGGCTTTTGTACGTTGCAACAGAATACTGACAGGGCTGAGAAATGGCAGATGGAATTCAACATAGAAAAATGTGACGTGATTCATGTTGGAAGTCGAATTTGAACCCATGAACCGGGTTAAGAGCAGAGTTCTTGGCAGTGTGAAGGAACAGAGGGATCTTGGGTCCGCATCCATACATCCCTCTAAGTTGCCACCCATCTTGTTAGAATTATCAAGAAGGTGTATGGTGTGTTGGCTTTCATTAGCAGGGGAATTGAGTTTAAGAGCTGTGAGGTTTTACTGCAGCTCTAAAAAGCCCTGGCTCGACCACACTTGGTATATGGTGTTCAGCTCTGGTTGCCTCACTGTAGGAAGGATGTAGAAGATTTCGAGAGGGTGCAGAGGAGATTTACCAGGATCCTGCCTGGACTGGAAGGCATGCCTTGTGAAAAAAGTTTGAGGGAGCTTAGGCTTTCTCATTAGTGAAGAAGGGTGAGAGGGGACTTTATAAAGATGTACAAGTTGATAGGCATAGAGTGAATCGTCAAAGACTTTTTTTTTCCCAGGGCAAAAATGGCAATCACAAGGTGGTATAGTTTTAAAGTGATTGGAGGAAGATTTAGTGGAGATGTCAGAGGTAGTATCTTCCCACAGAGTGGTGGGTGCATGGAATGCATTGCCAGTGGCGGTAGTAGAGTTGGATACATTCGGGACATTTAAGTCACTCTTGGATAGGCACATGAATGATAGTAAAATGAAGGCTGTGTCGGTTAGTTTGATCTTGGAGAAGGATAAAAGGTTGGCACAACTTTGAGGACCAGTGTTCCAAAGATAGTAAAGGAGTTGACCAAACCTAAGCATCAGTTACAAATCAATCTCTCTTCACAGTACATCATTTTAGCTAACTTTGTTATTTTTACTGGATTTTTTTCTTCCATTTTTCTTCTTGTTAGCTCCAAATGTACTTTGTTTCTCTATGCTCAAAATTGCTGAAACAATTTTATTGCAGAATAGACAAAATGAGGTTTATAGACTTTTTTCTGTAAAATGATTCAAATTATCCATGATGCAGCATGGAAGAGACCAGAATTTTGGAAAGTTTTCATGAATTATGCATCACATAACACTGATCAGTGTAATGACGCATTCTTGAATGTTTCGACCTTGGAGATTCTTAATACAAATTCATCTTGCACTTTTCTGTATGCAGGCTTCAGCTTTATGTATGTTGGAACAGATGCAAAAAGGGTGAGTCACCTTGGCTGTTCAGTTTAAGCCACCATCGTTTTGTTTCCCTTGTATGAGTTTGTCATGTCTTTTTATCCAGTCTTCAAGAGCGGAATGAAAAAATAAAAACAGTTGAAGAGTTGTTAGAAACTGGACTCATTGAAGTGGCAAACAAAGGGGCAGAAATTGAGGTACGTAAAGCATTTCAAATTATCCATTATGGAGAGCAACAGATTTAGCTATATTAAGAAATCTGGTTTCTTGATTATCACAAAAGTACAAAGTTCATGAGTGATTAGCTTAAATGGTACTCAATAAATAAGGATTCATTACCTGAAATGAGAGTTCGTGTGTTTTAAACCAGATCCTTTGCTCCAACTTTCATGTGGCGCTTTTTAGAAACTTAATTGTGTTTTAAGTGCCTGTTCATGGTAAAATACCCTAGTTAGCTTTGCTTGCTTGGATGGTAGACATGTTTTCAGTCATTAAATAGACATCTCTTGTGGGTTGGACGAGGTTTATAAATAGGTGTGAGGTAGGGATGGTAGCGATTAAAGGGAAAACAACCAAGAAGAAAGAAGGCACTCACTATGCCAAGACATTGGGAAGACAATTCCCAGCCATCCGACTGTGATGCTCTTGAAACCAACAATAACCAGGGCAAGTGAAGTTGTTTCTAACTTGCATTTGCAATTCCCTTGCAGTGGAAAATGTACTTTGTTATTCAGTAAGCAGTTAGTACATCTGTATCTGCTGTGTGAGCCATTTCCAGTTCAAAGTTGCCACACAGGAAGCTGCTAAATAAGGGCACACTGTTAGGGGCAAGTTATTGGCATGGATAGGGCCTTGGCTGACTGCTAGAAGGCAGAGAGTAGGGATAAAGGGTTTTTAGGATGGCAGCCAGTGATCACTTCACTAAATGCTTCAGTGCAGGCTTGCTCAATACCTGCATGAGCTTATCCTGAAGGGTAGCACAGTGGTTAGCACTGCTGTCTCTCCGTACCGGGTACCTGGGTTTCATTCCAGCCTTTGGTGACTGTGGCGTTTACATATTCTCCATTTGCCTGTATAGGTTTCCTCTGGGTACTCCAGCTTCCTCCCTAAATCCAGAGATGTGAATGTTAGATGGACTGATCATGGTTACTAATCACTTCATGTGAGGTTACGAGTGAGTCTGGATGGGATGCTCTTTTTGGCGTGTCATTGTAGACTACATGGGCTGAATGGCTTCTTTCTGCACTGTATTCTATGACGAGTGGAGTTCCACAGAGGCCAGTGTTAGGATCGCAACTATTTATGTTATACATGAACTATTTTGGAGGTAGGAACCAAGGGCATTTTTGCTAAATTTGCAGAAGGCACAGAAGTGAAGGGATAAGTAGTGTTGAGGAAATGGGGAGGCTGTTTAAGGACTTGGACAGGCTAGGAGAGTGGGCAGAGAAGTGGCATATGGAATACAATATGGGGAAAATGTGAGATTATGCTATTTGATAAGAAAGGTCAAGACATGGACATAACCAGGGAAGGGCTTCAGAAATCTGAAGTACAAAGGGACTTGAGTCCTCATTGACAATGCAGACTCCTTTGGTAGTTATGAAGGCAAATACAATGTTCGTATTCCTTTCAAGAGGGCTAAAATACAAGAGCAGTGATGTACAACTGAGGCTGTAGAGGACTGTGGGCAGGCTGTAGTTGAAATATTGTGAGCAGTTTTGGCCTTTGTATCGAAGGAAGGATGTGCTAGGGTTGGAGGGAGTCCAGAGCTGAAAAATGTGTGGCTGGAAAAGCGCAGCAGGTCAGGCAGCATCCAAGGAGCAGGAGAATCGACGTTTCGGGCATAAGCCCTTCTTCAGGAATGGAGGGTGTGCCAAGCAGGCTAAGATAAAAGGTAGGGAGGAGGGACTTGGGGGAGGGGTGAGGTTTACAAGAATGATCCTTGGCAAAAGACTTGTCATGTGATGGGTGTTTAGGGATTCTAGGTCTGTACTCTAGAAGGGTGAGGGGAGGATCTCATTGCGATTTAGAGAATACAGAGAGGTCCAGATAGAGGAGATCTTTTCCACATTTACTCTTAGTAGGAGAGATGAGGGCCTGCGTGCACAGCTCCTGAATGAAGGGGCAACCCTTCAGAACTGAAACAAGAAGGAATTTCTTCAGCTAGAGGATAGTGAATCTGTTGAACTCATTGTCCCAGAAGGCTGAGGAGGCTAAGTCATCGTATGTAAGACCAAATGAGAGAGGTTTTGATTAGTAGGGGATCAACAATTACAGGGAGAAGACAGGAGAATGAAGTCGATAAACTTATCAATCATGATCGGATGGTGGAACAGACACAATGGGTCAAATGGCCTAATTCTGCTCTTTTGTCTTATGGGTTTATGGTCATTTGTCCTTTTGGGAACATTTGCATCTTCCAAGTTGTCAGCTTTCAGGTGAGGCATTACACAGATCCTGCCAACCACTGAAGTGGATATGGAAGTTCCTGTGATCTGAATCCAATATGGACAAGGCAAATTGTATTGGCCAAAGATATATTCAAGCATGTGAGTTTGAGGGAGAATTAGGTTGCGGATTAGCAGTTACCTTATTTAATTGGGAACAAACTGAAGGATCTAATTGGCCCACACTACTTCCTGACTCTCTTTTGAGGCAAATATTTCTTACTCTTGTCCTGCGCTCTTAGCAGGGTCACTGCAAACATTGTTTCGTGGAAGACTTGTAATTTTTAAAGAGTTCTTTGTTCACCATAGACTATAATGCCTCTGCCTTCACTCCTATTGGGAGATGAATTAATTAAGCATAGGATCTATCTTATTCCAGAAACTTGTTTGTTTCAGATAATGATATTCAAAAATATCAAGACTTCATTTTTCAAAGTCTTACTATTGCGAAATTAAGTGGCTCAAGGATCCCATATACCTGTCTTGTTGTATAACTTGACTTTAAGACCATAAGACATAGGAGTGGAAGTAAGGCCATTCGGCCCATCGAGTCCACTCCGCCATTTAATCATGGCTGATGGGCATTTCAAGTCCACTTACCCGCATTCTCCCTGTAGCCCTTAATTCCTTGTGACATCAAGAATTTATCAATCTCTGCCTTGAAGACATTTAGCGTTCCGGCTTCCACTGCACTCTGTGGCAAGGAATTCCACAGGCCCACCACTCTCTGGCTGCAGAAATGTCTCCGCATTTCTGTTCTGAATTGACCCCCTCTAATTTTAAGGCTGTGCCCACGGGTCCTAGTCTCCTCGCCTAACGGCAACAATTTCTTAGCGTCCACCCTTTCCAAGCCATGTATTATCTTGTAAGTTTCTATTAGATCTCCCCTTAACCTTCTAAACTCCAATGAATACAATCCCAGGAGCCTCCGCCGTTCCTCGTATGTTAGATCTACCATTCCAGGGATCATCCGTGTGAATCTCCACTGGACATGCTCCAGTGCCAATATGTCCCTCCCGAGGTGTGGGGCCCAAAACTGGACACTGTACTCCAAATGGGGCCTAACCAGAGCTTTATAAAGTCTCAATAGCACATTGCTGCTTTTATATTCCAACCCTCTTGAGATAAATCACAACATTGCATTCGTTTTCTTAAGCACGGATTCAACCTGCATGTTTACCTTTAGACAATCCTCGACTAGCACTCCCAGATCCCTTTGTACTTTGGCTTTATGAATTTTCTCACTGTTTGGAAAGTAGTCCATGCTTGTATTCTTTTTTCCAAAGTGCACGACCTCGCATTTGCTCACGTTGAATTCCATCAGCCATTTCCTGGACAACTCTCCCAAACTGTCTAGATCCTTCTGCGGCCTCCCCACTTCCTCAGTACTACCTGCCTGTCACCCTATCTTCGTATCATCGGCAAACTTTGCTAGAATGCTCCCAGTCCCTTCATCCAGATCATCCATAACACTGAACCCTGTGGGATGCCGCTTGTCACTGGCTGCCATTCTGAAAAAGAACCTCTTATCCCAACTCTCTGCCTTCTGTCAGACAGCCAATCCTCAATCCATGCCAGTAGCTCATCTCGAACATCATGGGCCCTCACCTTACTCGGCAGCCTCCCGTGTGGCACCTTATCAAAGGCCTTATGGAAGTCTAGATAGACCACATCCACTGGGTTTCCCTGGTCTAACCTACTTGTCACCTCTTCCAAGAATTCTAACAGGTTTGTCAGGCATGACCTCCCCTTACTAAATCCATGTTGACTTGTTTTAATCCGACCCTGCTCTTCCAAGAATTTAGAAACCTCATCCTTAACGATGGATTCTAGAATTTTACCAACAACCGAGGTTAGGCTAATTGGCCTATAATTTTCCATCTTTTGTCTTGATCCTTTCTTGAACAGTGGGGTTACAACAGCGGTCTTCCAATCATCCGGGACTTTCCCTGACTCCGGTGACTTTTGGAAGATCTCAACCAATGCCTCCGCTATTTCCTCAGCCACCTCCCTCAGAACTCTAGGATGTAGCTCATCAGGGCCAGGAGATTTGTCAATTTTAAGACCTTTTAGCTTTTCTAGCACTGTCTCTTTTGTAACGGCAACCATACTCAACTCAGCCCCCTGACTGCCTTTAATTGTTGGGCTATTACTCATGTCTTCCACTGTGAAGGCTGACGCAAAGTACTTAAGTTCTCCAGCTATTTCCTTATCTCCCATCACTAGCCTTCCAGCATCAGTTTGAAGTGGCCCAGTGTCTACTTTTGCCTGTCATTTGTTTCTTATGTATTGAAAGAAACTTTTACTATCATTTCTAATATTACTGGCTAGCCTACCTTCATATTTAATCGTCTCCTTCCTTATTTCTCTTTGTTATCCTCTGTTTTTGTAGCCTTCCCAATCTTCTGATTTCCCAGTGCTCTTGCCCACTTTATAGGATCTCTTTTTTTCTTTGATACATTTCATGACTTCCTTTGTCAGCCATGGCTGTCTAATCCCTCCCCGGATAATCTTTCTTTTCTTGGGGATGAACCTCTGTACTGTGTCCTCAATTATACCCACAAACTCCTGCCATTTTTGCTCTACTGTCTTCCCTGCTCGGCTCTGCTTCCAGTCGATTTTCATCAGTTCCTCTCTCATGCCCTCATAATTACCTCTGTTTAACTGTAACACCATTACATCCGATTTTACTGACAATATATGGCCATGCATAATGAAGTGGGCTCACTTTGCACCCATCTTAAGAATATCCTTCAGTTATAAAAGTGATTTTAATATGTCAGATCCATATTGATTGAACCCAGAAAGTTCTGGCCATTACAATGCTATATTGGGTATATAAACTGACTAAATCTTATGTTTTGTATCTTATACTCCACTTTCAAGAATTTGCGGGAGGAAAATAGAAACTTAAACCAAGAAATTCAAGAGCTTCAAATGAAAAATGATGAACAGGTAAGATAAGATATAGTTGATTTGTTTACTAGACAAGTTTAAATAAGGTTTACTTTTCAAACCACATAAAACAGACCAAATGTCTGTCAGTCTAGCGTAAACAAGCACTTAGCTAAACTGCTTCACCTTTTATGTAACTGTAAGATATGTTGCCAATCATAAATTAATAGACAGACAGAAATAAAAGCTGCCAGTTATGAACAAACTAGTTTTCATGAGAACCAGCACCTGCCTCAAAACAAAGAAATTAAGATATTCTAGTTTCACCAATTAGTTTTCTTCACTAGAGAAGAGTAATTACAGATATGAGCGTAGCTGTTAAGGGTAGTGTATCTCCCACCAAGCAAGAAGGCACTGGTTCAAGACCCAACTGATTCAGAGATCATTATGTTTTAGAGTCAAATTTTATAACATAGAAAGAGACCCTTTGGCCCATTGTTTGTGCATGACATAAATCATCCTCCTGTTCTTAACTTTCCAGCACTTGTCCCATAATCTTGTATGCTGTGACATTTCTATTGCTCGTCTAAATGTGCCATGTGAGACCTTTTATCAAAAGCCTTCGTGCAGTCCTTGTTTACACACCTAGTTATCTAAAAAAAAATCTATTGGACATGGTCTCCACTTCACAAAGTGTATCATGTCTGAACAGGTTGATTTAAAAAATGTCAAATTTATCAGAGCACTGTTATTATATAATTGAGTTTGTAATAACTATTTATTTAATGGCCAAATTATTTTTTTAGCATTCATTCTGCAGAAAAGAACAAAAATAAATACTGATGCTGACTTAATGTGCATAGTTACTTGTGAACTGACTTGTAGTTATTTGGTTTAAAAACTATACTCATTTACATATCTAGCCTTCTCCATATTAGTGAAGTATTATAGTTTTAATATTTCACATGAGTGGTAGTAATGAGTGACCCACTGATTAAAGGCAAATGTTTGAAAAAGCTCTGCTTTAGGTCCTGGATATTTGCTTTGGCATAAAGTGTTTCTATGCTGGCTGGAGCAATCATATCAGTTTTAAAAACTGAAGTGCTACTGGATGCTTTTCCTGTCTCTTCATGAATGCTTAACTGATTTAAAAACGGTTACTGTTAGAATGAAAGTTTTTTGTTTTAAAAGCAGGTTTGGTGTTTGACATATTTTCAGCTAATATCAAGCAACTGTTGAATAAGAGCATTATCCAGATTCATGTTAGACAATCCAGTTAGCTTTTTAAACCTTCTCTTTATATAGTTTGTCTTCCCCATTCAATTACCACAGATTTGGCCAGAAAATTTATGCAACAAAAACTGATTATTGGTTACTAAAAGGTTAAGTCCCTTTGTGAATTTTGTGTACTGTAGCATGAAGGGTGAAACCTTGTAGTTATATATGTGCATGGACAGTCACTCAAACTATAGTGGGAATTTCTGGCGATCCAGTACCTGAGTCATGCTTCCTTGCCTGAAATCTGGATATCCAAGCAAATGAGGAGATGATGGCCTAGTGGTATTATTGCTGGACTGTTAATCCAGACACCCAGGTAATGTTCTGGGAACCACTGTTCGAACCCTGCTGTGGCAGATGGTGGAATTTGAATTCAAATTTTTTTTTTAAAATCTGGAATTGGGAGTCTAATGTGGCCATCAATCCATTGTTCATTGTCAGAAAAAAATTACGTAGTTCACAAATTTCGTTCAGGGAAGAAAACTGCTATCCTTATCTGGTCTGGCCAACAGATGATTCTAGATCCACAGTAATGTGATTGACTCTTAACTGTCCTGTGGGCAATTAAAGTTGGGCAATAAATGCTGATGCCAGTGACACCCTCATCCTGTGAATGAATAAAAATATTTCAAATTGTGCTAATTTAAAAAAAAACGTTTTGAGTGAGTAAATGGTTTATTTTGTGTTGGTAAAACAATAGTTTGTAAAGATCAGTGTGATGTATTCACTCTTCTTTGGAAAAGATCTCTCAGACGACTGACCCTTTGAGAAAGGAAATCTCCTAGGCTTGTGATTGGATGGAGGACCCCTTTTTGATTATTAAAGAAACCGTGGTCTCTTTTGAAAGGGTTCAACTCCTATGATCCTGTATGTTGCAATAAAATCACTTTTTCATTGTTTCAAATGGTGCTGGTAGCAGGATTCACCTGTTATCCAAGGAATCAGCTGAGTGAAGCTTGTCTGCACTCATAATTGTTGTTAAGCAAGGCCAAAACTGTACACTACTCCATATGTGATTCTTGCAATGCTTCATGTAACTCTGAGCAAGCATTTGCTGCTTTGTAATTCCCCTTGCAGAAAAAAGCTAAAATTCCAGTTGACTTGCGAATTGCTTGCTGAATGTGCTTGCTTGCTTTTGTGATTTATGCATCAGAGCAAGCAGATTCTTATGTATCTGAGTTGTCCAATCTTTTTAAACTTGAATATGCTGCTTTCCTGTTCTTCCTGACAAAGTGGATGGTTTAACATCTTTTCCATTTTAAACTATGTCAATTTTTTTTTGTCTATTCATTTTTATCTACATAGCTCCCATTAAATTTGGAAGTAGTTTTGTAAACTTGAGAATTTTGAAAATCCCAATGCATCTACTAATTTGTCAGCTACTTTTTAGATGCTAGACTGAATTCCATTAGGATCTGGGAATGGTAAACATTCACTTGCAAGAACTTTGACAGTGTAGTTTGCCTGGCAATTGCAGCGGTTTTCACCTCATCCTTTTTTTTTTTTCCGGTGTGCGTGCGTGATGAATTGTAATTGCAGATACATTCTATTTTGTTCAAAAAGCATACAGTCTACAGGCAGTCAATGCATGTAACATTTTATAAATCCCTCCTTTGGAAATAGCACCAGTCTGACTCAAGATTGGGATACAAACAGGCTCTAACCTCACATCTTTAATTGTCTGAGCTGACATGTCACCTTTTTTAATAAAACTTTGCGTTATCTCAAATGTGACTTAACAGAAGTTCTGGGATTTACGTATTATTGTAAATAATATGTAAACTGAAAAGAATGTGTATACTGCACAGAGGCTTGGTTTCTCAACAAGGTAATTTGGGACCGTTTTCTCAGCCAGTAAATTCTGGCACAGCCAGTGATGCCCAATTTTCATTTTTTAAAAAAGTAATTTGCCTGTTTTATTTTTCATTTTTATTCCATTTTCAGGGAAAAAAACTAGCACTTTGATTTCTTTTAAAGAGCAAACACTATTTTGCTAGTGTCTACCACAATTTTTCAGTGATTATTGCATTTGTAGATGACTTTGTTCTTCCATCCTACTTGAACTTTCGCCATCTAAATAATAAGTAACCTCTCAATTCTTCCTCCTAAAATAAGCTGCCTCACATCTATTTGTGCTGAACTTATCTGTCACTTATTCATTTGGTAAGTAGATGTCCTGCTCCGTGTTCTCTAACCTGCGTGGGTTTCCTCTGGGTGCTCCAGTTCCCTCCCACAATCCAAAGGTGTGCAGGTTCGCTAAATTGCCCATAGTGTTAGGTGCGTTAGTCAGGGGTAAATATAGGGTAGAGAAATGGATCTGGGTCGGTTACTCTTCAGAGGGTCGGTGTGGACTTGTTGGGCCAAGGGGCCTGTTTCTATTCTGAAGGGAATCTAATCAAATCTAAAACCTCTCACCTTTTAATGCATTGTCTGAACTGAGATGTCACTTTTTTTTAATATAAAACCTTAAGTTATCTCAAGAATTTGACTGGAAAGAAGTTCTGGGATTTACATATTGATGAACTGAAATCTGTACCCATTTTGAAAGATGAAAGACTTAACAGCAATTTAGGTTTGTTCAGTATATCACATCAGTTGTTTGACACTATGACCTTTGGCTATAAATTATCTTATGATCCTGCTCCACAGCTACCTAATGAAGGAGCAGCGCTCCGAAAACTAGTGCTTCCAAATAAAACTGTTGGACTATAACCTGGTGGTGTGTTTTTTTTTTTAAAAAACGTTGTCCACACTCGTCTAACACTAGCTCCTCCATATCGCTGCTCAGTCTTGACATTCTCTCTTTCACTGGGTTTGGTGTCATCTGCAAATTTAGAAATAGGTTGATTCAAAAAGCTGCAAAATATGACTTAAAATTGAGAGAACAGCACTGATCCTTGTGGGGTACGGTTGCTTATTTTCTAATCTTCTGAATAACCGCACTAGATTTTCACACTCTAATCACTGTCCTAAAACCATCTGGCATTCCATTTTACAGTGTACTCCTTAACTGTCTGTTCTTGGATTTTATTCATTATTTAAAGGTGGGACACACAATTGAAGATGTTTTTGAAGGCTTTTACTGAATTACACTCTCCCTGTTACATTGAACGAATTTAATGAGCTTGGTCAAGCAATAGTTTCCCTTTAATAATCCACCCTCACTATTCATTTGCATTATTAATTTCTAGATTTCTATTTTGTCTGTTGGTACAAATGAGAAATTTGAAAATTTATAAAAACCTTGAGTTGAAATGATGGAAAGTGAAAGACATCAGGTAGATCTCATTGAACTGGCCCAACTTGTTCATTTTGAGCCCTAACTATTGTCACGTTTAAGTTGGATTTTGTTATGGCATTTTATAGTTTTGAAAAAAATTTGATTTCTCTCAATCTCCATTTTTTAAAAGAAATTGGTTTCTCTCAATCGCCAAAACATCACAAAGTATTTCACTACCAATTAAGTACTTGTGAAGCAAGATCACTTTTGTAATTTAGGAAAGGCAGCAGCTAACTTATTCTTGACAAATTACTTCCAAGCAACAGTGTTGTTATGACCAGGTTTTTTTTGTTGTTTTTGACAGAGTTCAATATTGGCTGAGACACCAAAGGTAGCTCCCTGCTTTTCTTTTTACAATTTTTTTACATCTCTCTGAGCAGGCTGGTTTGGTCTCCATTTAATGTTTCATCTGAAATGTTGTACTTTCCTCAGTGTGACCTTTTTTGTTTTTCTTCACTCAAGCCCTGAATTGAGATTTGAATTCAGAGGAGTGAGTTACCAGCTGACCCATGGTTGTCGTGCTGTTGTAACAACCATGTTTTCTGTTTGCCTTGTTAAGAAAAGTCAAATACTTAAGTAACTTTTTGACTTTTTTTTAAAGTTAGTGGCTTTATTTGATTGACAGATCATACTTGCCCAACATCTAGTATTTTACTGTTAAATAATGCAGCATTATTTTCTGTCCTTTAACCTTTTTTAGGTTGCTTCTGCATCCATGGTATCAAAACTACAGAAAATGTAAGTATTAAATAATTGAGTGATCGTAATATATTTCTGGGTCTAATTTTTACATGTATTAAAACTGACTTCTTCAACTGTAGAATCAATGAGAAGAATGAAAAAATTAACTTCATTCAAAGTCTATTGGAGTCAAAGTTGTGTGCAATAGAAAGCAATGAGAAAACAATACAGGTACTGTCTTCAATTCCTTATTTGTAAAGTGACATGCACAGGGTGCTTGCAGTTGCCACAATGCTGAATCATTCCTTCCACCATCTACTATTACACTTTGAATTTGTTTTAAGTCTCTCTTGCAGCTGTGGCTTTTCTGTGTTGTCTCAGGTTTTCCTTTTCCTGCCAGTCCCATCTGCATTACTTACCTCACTATTTTCTCTCTGCAATAAATTGCTGTATTATTTCAGCCTCCTCAGTTGCTTTTTTTGACTTTTTAAAAAATTAATTATCTTCCCTGCTTCCCAAGAAATTGTGGTCACTCAACTTGAGTCTTAGAATTTAAATTTTAATCTTAGTTCAACACTCCTCTTTTGGATGTATGTATGTTTTCGCAAGTTTCATAAACTTATTTTATTTTGTACTTCTCAGAGTCATAATCAACAAAGTCAGTGATCTTCTATCTGTCCACTTCAGACACTGATTTGTTTCTCATTGACTGGGCACATCTCTGTTGTTCTCCTGTGGTGACTGAAGTTGTCTGTCTGTCTTCTCTGTGCACCAACCCCTTGCGATTACATGTATATTTTTTTCTAGCCACTAGTTGTGCATGGCATCCTAAATTTAATTGATTTTCCAGCACATGGTTAGTTTCAGGCTCAGTAGTCTGTGTTCAATTGCTGCTATTGGAAAAAATGTGGGTTAGCTTACTGATATCACTTCCTACCATTTCCTGATTTGTTCCTTGAAATGTTAATCACATTGGTTTTTCTTCATACTTTGTCCTTATTAACTTCATTGATTGGTACCAAGGTAATGTGCAAAATGGTTAATTGTCACACAGGCAAATTACCATGTCACCCTGAGGTGATTTAATATTGTCCTAAATACCCCAACACTTTTTGGCTTGACATCTTCTAGACTACTTGCATCTGTCAATATCCTTTTAACTATAAGAACCATATGTAACATGCAATAACTGATGGCTACAATACATTAATACTCAAAATGCCAATAGAACTGAGAAGTATGTTTGCCTAATACTTTGTTACAAAATTAAACCATTTCAAAACATTACTCTGCTTGAGTGGCAAAGCATTTTCTAATCTGTTAGTCTGAGTTTAGATTAGTTTGGGCCGTAAAACCACAAGGCTTTGATCTTACTTTTGGCTTATGTTTTATGGCTGGTTACCTTTTTTTATAGCAATTTTTCCACCATGAAACACAATAAGTACAGTATGCTCCAGTTCCTCACTACTTCTTGTCAATATTTTGAACACTTGCTCAGTGTTCTAGTTCCTTTTGTCCATTGTCATTGCTCCACACACCCCACTGGCCACCAGCATCTCATTAGTATTTTGTTATGCTTATTGGCCAGTTGGCATTGTATTTCAAGGCTGAAATCTGAACTGTTTGCAAAATTAATTTCTTCAAGTTTCAGTAATATCTCTTGTTTCACACATTGATCATTGGTTGCAGTATTTGAAAAAAGTACAAAGTTAATCTTGGTGAATTTTGATTTCTATACTTCAATTTTTTTGCCATGACTAACCATAAGCAGACTGCATTCTGCAGGGTTACAGGGATAGGACAGGGTGTGGGTCTGGGTGGGATGTTCTTCAGTGGATCAGTGTGTACTTGAATGGTCTGCTTTCACACCCTGGATTCTGTGATTCCTGTGGTTTTCATGTTCATGAAATTATTTGATTGTAACTTGGTTTTGTCAAGTTTCATGTTTATACAGCACAAAATATATCTAAACTGTTATTATCTTCAAAGGATTTACAAAAGGAAAAGGAACTACTCAGCGAGCAAGCAAAAAATGCTCAACAGGTAATGAATTGTCTCAATGTTTTAGTTCTAACTAATGGAGATTTCTAATGTATTGGATGCTGAAGGAGTCTTAATTCATTACTGTTCCATATTTGATCCTCATCTGCCAGCACACTTTTTATCTTTTTTTACTTGGGCAAGATTGTCTGTCTGCAATGATTATTGTATGAATGTAAAGTTGCATGACAGAAAACCAAGTCTCCATAGTACTAGATTGAAGCATTGAATTTTAATGCAACTGCATTCTAAATTCATAGGTTTCTACTGCACCAAAACTGGATGATCTTGAGAAAGTGTAAGTATTTTTTCCAATATGTTGAAATGTTAATAAGATATGTGCTTCCACTGACTCCTGTCTTCTTTTTATTGAAGAATTAGTATGCAAGAACAAGAAATTACCTCTTTGAAAGCTGCATTAACAGACAGTAGTGAAGCAGCTGCTAGCAAGATGCGTGAAATTCAGGTAACCAAATAAGCAAAGCCACTAACAATCTAATTTTCTATTTAAAAGAAATGAGAAAGTGGATATAAATTGTCAGTTCTCATTTTAAACAAATTGGTAATCTAATGTCTGACATGAACAGTGGCTTTTTCAACTTGAATGGGATGATGCATGTCATGTCCCTTTCTGACCATCATTCTGAAATTGAGAACTTGAATCTGTGACACTCCATATTGACACTTAATTGCATTGTACATCTGACTCTATGACATGGACTTTAATCTTTATATTGCTTCTTTCTGTTCAGAAAGGCTGTTTTTAAAAAATCAGTAGCTGCCTTTTTTTTGGATTTTGGGTAGTAGATAAATGATAAATTATGCATTCTTAACTTTTAAAATCCAAGATTCTGTGCTTTTAACTTTTTAGTCAAACTTAACATTCTCATTCTTAATGAGACTTCATTTTGACAGTATGTGACATGCTGTACACTTGGTGCTCTTGCATGAACACTTCATAGAAATTTCAATTTAGCAAGTATTAATATAATTAAGAAAGTTTTTTGGTCAGTTTATTGTGATTTTGTATATGTACGCCATTCATAGTTCAGGCATCAAATTTCTCATTTAGCACTTTGATTTGTGGACATGAAAAGCACTTTGAAATTGTCAATCATTTCTGTGTACCTGGAAACAAGTTGTCACTTTAGAATTCTTCTGTCCGAATAATCTAGATGCATCTAACTTGGATATTATTTATTTATCGTGTAAATTAGAATGAAAATCAAGGACTTGATTTCAAAGTAGTGTCCTTTGCTAGTTTTTAATGTATTCTGACAGGAACTTCAGTGTTGTTTTTGGTTTTAACAGGGCATTCTGCAAGAAAATGATGAATTGAAATTGCAGATTCACCAGTTACATTTAGACATTAGTAAGCAAGTAAGTACCTGATCAATTTCTTCTAGGAATCTAGAACTTGGTTATATCCCAAGCATTGCATATAGTTTTCGCTCAACTTCATGTGGAAATATTGGCTTTTTTTTTAAACCCCCACTTCCAAATTTTGAACCAACTTTCTTTTTGATCAGCTTATGCCTTTCACTGTCATGTTCTGCAGTTATGGGTTCACTTGCAGTATTGTTATCCATTTTACTATTCTGGCTTATTTTTTCTCGAGACACAAAATAACTGCAGATGCTGGAATCTAAAGTAGACCAGCAGGAGGCTGGAAGAGCACAGCAAGCCAGGCAGCATCAGGAGGTGGAGAAGTTGCCGTTTTCAGTATAACCTTTTTTTCATGAATGGAGTGGGGGTAGGGGGAGCTGCAGGCTTATGGGTGGGGAGAGGGGTGGAATTGGTTAGGTTGTGATAGGTGAATACAAATGGTGTGTATGACCTGGTTGTTTGAAGGGAGGAATGAATCAGATTGGTAGCTGGAATGAAGGGTCAGTAAGAGGGGATGGAAGGGGAGTCGTGACAAAGGCAGGGCTGGAAAGGCAACACCTTTTTAGGGAGCAAGTAGAGTGAGCATTTAAAGTCTGGTGAATCTTCAGAGCTTCACATTTGAACATTTATTTCAAGAACAAAGTAACACATTCCTGAGATTTATTTTCAGTAAAACAAATAGACAATAAAATGAAAGCGAACATATCATTAGACATTTGATACAGTAATCCCTGGGAATTCTACTGAACTAGATCCTGTCCAAACAGCCTTACCAGCTTCTCTTGCTTATCAGCTTTAAATCCTTCTGTGATTAAACTGGCTGTTCCTTTTACAATTGCCTGGATAGCGTAACTCCCTTCGTAAAGCTGATTTATTTACCACCTTAGCCGTTCCTTCTGCCTCCATTGTAAAAGACATTGGTTTCACTTCAGAAATGTCTGAAGTTGGAAAGATACTGAAGCCTCAGACAGAGTTAAAACCAAACTGATAGGGTCTGTGATTAGTCATTTATTGTAGCCGGTGCTCCTTTACATTGGGGAGACTACACGCCCTCTCGCAGAGCGCTTTAGGGAACATCTCCGGGACACCTGCACCAACAACCCCACCACCCCATGGCCGAACACTTCAACTCCCCCTCCCACTCTGCCGAGGACATGGAGGTCCTGGGCCTCCACCACTGCCACTCCCTCACCACCCAACCCCTGGAGGAAGAACACCGCATCATCCACCTTGTAACACTTCAACCCCAGGGCATCAATGTGGACTTGACCAGTTTCCTCATTTTCTCCCCCACCCTCCCCACCCCAGTTCCAACCTTCCAACTCAGCACCATCCTCATGAGCTGTCCTACCTGCCAATCTTCCTTCCCACCCATCCACTCCACCCTCCTCTCTGACCTATTGTACTCTTGGCTACCTTCTCCCCAGCTCTCTTCCCACCACCACCACCACCATCACCATCACCATTTATTTCTCCACCCCTGCCTCGTTCCTGATGAAGGGCTCTTGCCTGAAACGTTGATTTTCCTGCTGCTCGGATGCTGCTTGACTTGCTGTGCTTTTCCAGCACCACTCTAATCCAGACCCTGATCTCCAGCATCTGCAGTCATCACTTTTGTTTGCCTGATGGGGTCTGTGATAAAGTTTTTATTAAAATAGATCCAAAGTCATAGGTATTGAAACAGTGTAGCAGCAAGATTACAGACTAATGGATAAATGGAGAGACAGTGCTTTAAAACATAAGATTTGGCTGTGACAAACAGTTTCTTCCACAGCAAACAAACAGGAGAGGTTGAGTTCTAAATTAGAAAATCAAACTTCAAAATGAAAAAGCTGAGACTCTTGTTCAGAAGGAATTGGACAAAGCTAGTGTTGGAGTGTTACATCATGGTGATGAACCTTTCTGTGTATTGAAGCAAACACCCAAGAAAGCTCATCTTGCCTCGTAAACTGTTAAAATGAGTGAGAGTGTTTGGGGAGAGAACTTATTGGTTTGATGTTGGCACAACAATAAATTCAAACTCAATTGGGTTTTAGTATCCTGGTGCATAATTTAAATTGGTTAAATTTGAATTGTTGTCAAAACAGCAACCAACTCTGGTCTCTCTTTCACAATCAAATGATACATATTTTCAATTTTCCAGTATATGCTGAGACTGTTTCTGTCAGCGCTCAATGCAGAACAGCATTCACTCTCTCTTAAAGGTACACGACGTGCCTTCAACTTCTTAACAGAAGGGAAGCCTAAACTTTTTATTTACTTATGGTACAGAGGCTGATGGCCAGCATTTATTGTCCATTCCTAGCTATCTTTGAGAAGCTGGTGGCAAACTGCCTTCTTCTACCACTGTAGGTAGACTCACCATGCCTTACAGGAGGCAATTATGGGATTTTCACCCAGCTACAGTGAAGGAAATGTAATATATCTTCAAGTCAGAACGGTGAGAGGTTTGGAGGGGGACCTGCAAGTGGTAGTGTTCTGGTACATCTGCCCTTCTCCTTCTAGATGGGCTAAGTTTTTAAAAAAAAATCTCAACGCCAGGTTTAAGTCCACTAGGTTTATTTGGAAGCACAAGCTCTCAGAGCGCTGCTCTTGAAAGCCAGTGCTTCCAAATAAATATGTTAGACTATAACCTGGTGTTGTGATTTTTAACTTGGTCCATCATAATCCAACACTGGCTTCTCCACATCACAGATGGTGCTATCTCAGAATCTTTTAAATTTCTACAGTGCATCTTGTAGATAGCATGCACTGTTGTGGTTGAGCTTTGGTGGAGGGATTGGACGTGGTTCCAATCAAGTGGGTAACCTTTGTCCTGGATCATGTCAAGTTTTTTGTGTTGGAGCTGTACCCACCTCGGGAGTATTCCATCACATTCCTCCTGATTAGTGCCTTGTAGATGGTGGATAGGTTTTGGGGAGTCAGGAGGTGAGTTGCTAACCCCAGCATTTCGAGCCTCTGATCTGATCTTGAAGTCAGTATGTTTATGGTGAGTCAATTGATTTTTTGCACAATGATATGCCCCCAGGATGTTGATAGTGAGGGATTTGATAATGGTCATTCAGTGATGTGTCCAGGTGGGCTGGTTAGAGTTTTTGCAAAAGGTTATTACTTGACTTTTTGAGAGGCACCAATATTATATGCCACTTGTCAGCTGAAACTGGATATTATTCAGGTCTTGTTGCATTTGAACATGGACTGTTTTAGTATCTGATGAGTCACAAATGGTGCTGAACATTGTGCAATCAACAGGAAACATCCCCACTTGTGACCTTGCATTGGAGGGAAGGTTGTTGATGAAGAAGCCAAAGATGTGATTCCCATTCATTCCAGCTTTGCTATGGCTGCAAGATATTGCCCAGTAAAATGTGGCCTTGCTATTGTGTTATCACTGTAGCCACACCTCTGGAATTTAGCTGTTTTGTCTATGTTTTAAACAAAGCTATAGTGTGGGCAGAGGCTGAGTGGCCCGAGCAGAAATCAAAGTGGGCATTAGTGAGCAGTTTATTGCTGAGCAGCTACAACTTGATAGCTCTACTGATGACATCTTTCATCACTTCAGGCAGGATGGATTTGTCCTTTTTGTGAACAGAAAATACCTGGGCAATTTTCCACATTGTCTGGTAGAAGCCAGTGCTGTCGCACATGTGGAATAACTTTCCTAAGGGAAGGACAGGTTCTGGACCCCAAGTCTTCAGTACTGTTGCCAGAATCTTGTCAGGGCACATAACCTCTTGTAGTGTCCAATGTCTCCAACTGTTTATTGATATCCTATGAAGTGAAGTTGAAACTTTATTGCTGGAACAGCACAGCAGGTCAGGCAGCATCCAGGGAACAGGAGATTCGACGTTTCGGGCACAGGCCCTTCTTCAGGAATGGCCTGTGCCCGAAACGTCGAATCTCCTGTTCCCTGGATGCTGCCTGACCTGCTGTGCTGTTCCAGCAATAAAGTTTCAACTTTGATCTCCAGCATCTGCAGACCTCACTTTCTCCTTGAAGATCCTATGAAGTGAAACCAATTGGCTGAAGACTGGTATCTATGCTGCTGGGGTGCTGGAGGAGGTAGAAGATGGATCATCCACTTAGCACTTCTGACTGAAGATGGCTAAACAGAATATAAAATCAGCTCTTGCATAGTTTTTCAAAAAAGAAACCAGGAACTTTCTATCAGGAGATTGACCGCTTCAATGAAATTTTTAAATGTGAAGGTGAACTGTAATCCTGCATTTATAAACCAGAAAAAGACAACTGAGGTGTTTGGATAGGTGAGACATTCTTGGTCATGTTTGAATGTTAAAGAATATAGAGATCAAACATAAAATGTAAGCAGGGTGATCCAAAAACTGGGTTTTAAAAAGTTAACACCCTGATGACAATTTAAGACCTGACTTGCAAAAATATCACAAAAGGAAATGCTGAATCCTGAGGTTGAACATTTCAATTTTGATCTCTGCTGATATTATAAAAGACAAAATCTTCAGAAAATGACACTTGTGGGAACTTTTCAACACCTCTATTCTCAGGAAAGTAAACTCCACTTTTAATGATGAAAAGCTTCCCGATGCCTTGCCCTGTTAGGCACAAGCAAGAGCAAATAATAGGATTTCACCTCCAGTGAGTCTGAACTCAAGTACCAAAGATAACTGTTTCTGTGCATATCTTTCTTCTGACAATGCGAATAAGACCACATTTCTGATACTGCATGGCTCCAAGAATTTTACAAGCTTTTTTTTGTATGTACAGTACTTTGAAAGAATTGGCTGGACTAACTTGACAATCAACATTTCCCTATGATGATAAAAAGTATTTTCACGGGTTCTGTGTTTCACGATTTTAGAGTAACACTTACTTAGTCAAAAACATTGATTTAAATTTTTTGTTCTTCTACTTTTCTTGTGCCCCTTCCTCCTCCTCCTCCTCCCTTAAATAAAGTACAAATGTTTTACCCAAATTATTATTTTTGATCTGAGTGCCTCAGCAAAGTATGTTAGCAGTTACTCATTCTGTTCCTCTGGCAGGACTGCTGCATTCACTTTTGTTTGCTTGATTTTGCCCCAATCATGTATAATTTTGAGCATGAATTATTACACTAGTTGGAAGAAAATCCTGTCCCTAAACCTCAAGATGAATATTTTTCCATTTTTGTATGTGACTAAATATTTTCATTAGCTGCTGAATTGATCAGTGTGTCTCAACCATCTGGTATGTTGACTAAATATCTTGTGCAGTTTTGAGATCATTGATTTTTTTTTTGTCATTTTTTTCTTTTTTTTTTGTTTAGGCCGATTCTGTATCTATGGTGGCAGAACTGAAGGAAACGTAAGTGTTATATCAAAATAATTCAAATAAACCTTTTTAAAAACGTAGGTTGCTCAGCATAATTTCTTCTGCAGCCTTGTTGTAAAGGATACAAAGATCAAAAAAGTTGAAGACCAGTTGGAAAAGGAGCTGCTCAAGTTAGAACACAATGAGCAAAGATTTAAGGTAGTTGAATTTTTCTTTAATTTGCAAAGAAATATGGCTTTATTTCTGTTAAATCTGCAGTGCTGTATTGCCATGAAGTTATCATGTGCTATTTAACTGGACTTGTTTCATTGTGATCCATTTTTTTTTTCCATTGCATAATGCTATAATTTTGTCGTTGCATAAAGGAGTTGCAAGATGATCATGATTTGCTCAAGAAGCAAGTGGAAAATGTCCAACTTCTAACAGCAGAGCAGGTAATTTGTCTTTAGTGAATTTTAAATTTGCTTTCTTTGAATGCAGACTGAAAACGTTTTGTTAAATTCAGAGAAGGATTTGAGGACCTAACCCAATGTGCACTGTCACTCAACTTCCATCCTTGTTCTTGTTTCTCTGAATCTGAGACAGGAAACCCAATTGGTGAAACTTGCCACCTCATCCCTAAATTTTGTAATTGTTTCTCTGGACCAGCTTAGATAGCTATGCTACTCTTTCTCCAAAATTGCCTTGAAGCTCAGCTCATCTTTGATCATCAGTCACTTTATTAGCAGTCATGTTCTGTGACTTCGTGTTTGTTCCATTGTCTTGTCAAGGGCTTTGGGAATATTTTGTTGTTTTAGAATTTGTGTAAAAATTGAGTGCTGTTATTGGGTCAGTATCCAATGAAAAGAAACATCAGTTTAAATTATTTTTGAAAAATCTGCCATGGAGCATGTTACATTTATTTATTCTCTTAATAGTATGCAGAAATACACATATCTGGCTGACCTGTATTTTTTAGCTATACTGTTCCTGGCCTATTTTTCATAAACATTTTAATTAACTAAAAAACTCGGTTTGGAATAAGTGTAGTTTTTAAAAAAACAAAATTGCAGTGTTCTGGTTCTTTATCAACTTTTGGACCTTGTGCCAGACACTAGTGTTACACCACTTTGCTGATAGCTAACCCACCTAGTCTGTATATCTGCAATCACAAAAGGTGCAACCTCTTCATGTCCTCTTACCTCACAGTCCAAGGCTCCAGGTGAAGCAGCAATTCGTCTGCACATCATTCAATCTCGTCTGCTGTATTTGATGCTTGCAATATGGTCTTGTGTACACTGGGAAGACTAAAATGTAGATTGTGTTTGCCAAACACAATCACCCATACGCTCTGTCTGTAATTGACCCTGAGCTTTCGGTTGTTTGCCGCTCCAACAGACCACACTGCTCCCATGCCAACACATCTGACTTTTGAATTGATGCAGTGCTGAGGTGAAGCTCAACGCAAGCTGTAAGAACAATGTCATCTTCACCTAAAGTACTTTGCAGCCTTCAGCATTCAACATTTGATTTTAACAATTTTGGAGATTGACCGCCTTCTTTCATGTTTGTTATGTTATCCCATACCGCTAGATTGTATTTCTCAGCTTATCAATTATTTCTTGGTTTGTCTGACCCCCCACCTGCGTCGCACAGTCCTTTTTCTTCTCCCCCCTCCAAAAATGTTCTCTTACTTTGTAAAACGGTCTGCAGGTTATCATGCTTTTTGAAGCTAGGAAAAGCTTTCACGTTATACAATGGATTTCAACATGTATTTTGTGAATTTCTGCATCTTCTTAGGTCTCCACTAAAGCAAATCTGATTAAAGAATCACAAGCTATGTAAGTATCCTTCAAGTAAGTTTATATTCCAAATGTAATATGTAGATTATCTGACTTTACTTTTGTTTGCAGGATTGAAGCAAAAGAACAAGAAATTAATAACTTGAAGGCTCTCCTGTCAGATAGTAGAGAAGAAATTGCTAGCTATGTGACAAAGCTGCAGGTAATCTGATTATTGGACTCTTCCTGCATTAAGTTTGAGCTGCAAGTGGTTGGTATTTCCCAAAATAAATTTCCCTTTTTTTTTGTTTTAAATAAAGGATTTTCAGCATCAGAATGCAGGATTGAAAATTCAAATTCAGCAATTGCATGAGAAAACCAATGAACAAGTAAGATTTTTAGATGAATGGTCGGCAATTGTATTTGTCTTGGTATTATTTAGTAACTTTGTTTGCAGAATTTATTTGTATTCAATACTGAGCTGTAGTACAATGGTTTATTTTTTAAAAACTCTAATGGCTATCAAATTGATATACAAAATTTCATAAACTGCTGACCAGAAGCTCTACTGGACTTGCTATATAAAGTGTGGTCAGATGCTAAGAATTTTGTAGTGAGTAACTCATCACCTGACTTTGCAAAACCTGTCTATTATCTCCACAATACAAGTCAGGAATCTGAAGGAATGCTCCCCACTTGCCTGAATGGGTGCAGCTACAACAGCACTCAAGAAGCTTGACTCCATCCAGGGTCAAGCAGCCCACTTGATGGACACCACATGTACAAACATCCACTCCCTCCACCACTGATGCTTAGTACTTCACAGTGTACATTATGTACAAGATCCTGAGACAGCATCTTCCAAACCATGACGACTTCCATCTAGAAGGGAGAGAGTAGCAAATAAATGGGTACACCATTTTCAATTACCTTCCTGACTTGGCAATATAGTCATCTTTCTTCACTGTCTCTGGGTCTTAATACTGAAATTCCCTCTTTAATGGTATCATAGGTCTAAGTACCGACATGGACTGCAAGGGTTCAAGAAAGCAGCTCTGCACCACCTTCTCAAGGTTAACTAAGGATAGGCAATGCATGTTGGCCAGCCAGCGATGCCTACATGCACAAGTGAATTTGGAAAGAAAGGATAAGGTCTTTTGACATTTGTTTCACTCACCTAATAAAAAATGTTTTTTCTTTCCCCAAGTGATCTGCATCACCCGTAAATGCCACAAATGTTGTTTTGTTCGAACTTGTATATAGCTGAAAACCCGAACATTTCAATGTGTGCCCACCTGTTGGGGATGGGAAAAGAAAAATGTTTTCAAGTGTTCAATTAGCTATGATTGCATGGAGGGGCAGGGTTGGTAGACTGCCCTACTCTTATTCCTATGTTCATATGCTTTTCTTTTGTAAGTTCAATGTGGTTGAACTTTTTAATGAGTACAGAATGTTTCTCTTTGAATGTAAATGACTAAATGTGTGCACAAGCATGAGAATTTATTTGCAGTCCATATGGCTTGTATCAAATTTTCTGTAATGAAACAGACTTTGTCAATGTGGAGATGGGTATGTCTTGAATGTCAAGCTTAGGTTTTGGTCATAATTTTTTTTTATTTCCTTGCAACAGGACTCTGCACTACTGAAGAGTGAAGTACTGCTGAATGTGTAAGTGAGCTGCAAGATGCAATTTTATATTTTCCCTCTTTGGGCAATGTCATCTTTATGACAATATTACACAGGATCTATTATCAGTAATCTCCTTTTCATCAGATACTGGTTTAATTTATTCATGCACATACCAAGATAATTGTTCCAACTAAGTAATAAATTATTTAATTACAAAAATGTAGCAAGTTATTACTTGTAAGTTGAAAGGTACCTTTCACAAACAAATGTATTCTTCACTTGTTTCAGTGCTTAACTGGTTACTCCAGAGAGCTGCTGTGTGACACGCTGGTGTCAAATGTAAAAATGAGTGCCTGCTTTAGAGAATGTGAACTATTTTCTGCAAAAGAAACAGAATGCTATGCCAACATTCAAACTGTAATTATTTTTTAGACTTTCAGAAAAAGATAAAGAGATTGATTCTTTGCTCCGAGAAACAGATTCCCTAAAGACAGCTGTTAATCAACAAAGGAAGAAAAATAATGTGAGTGTAACTCAAAGTAATTTGTACTGGATGTTTTAACTACAGGTCTTAAATATATCCAAAGAGGAGCTTTTGTTTTCTTATTAGATGGCAATAAAACGTACTTAGAGTGGAATGAGAATGTAACTGCACATGGAAGATGAATAAAACCGATAATTTCTTTCTAAGAACCTTAGGTTGGGTTCATAGCATCAGCAAGACTAAAGCAATTGAAAGTGATGCTGTGAAGAAACTGGGGGATGCCAAGCCTAGGTTTCCAATATTTTTAAATATAGAAAGCAGATGAGTTACACCTAAGGTCCTGCTGAAATTCTGTTTTTGTACTGAGACACATTGGTTAATTTCAGGACTGCAGTAGAATGTGAATAATGATGAAACAGATGAGTGCACATTTGTCCTATTCAAGAAAAGAGCCAAACCTTTCATAATACAGGAATAACCATATTCAAGGATAATCATGAATTATAGGGAGTTTTGGAATAGCTTGAAATCTCCCAATTCGTCAGCATTGCTGCCATTAGCCTTGGAATACTGGAGCATTGGCTATTTTGTGCCTGTGTGTCTTTATAGCCTGGAGGTCTATTTTGCACTTTCAGTAAATAAATCCTAAATTCATCAATTGTTGCTAAAAGCTGAAATGATTGGTCACCCTTCGCTGTTGATTTTTAAAAAATTTTACTCCTCATTTCAAACACAAATTTACAAGTGGTTGCTGCTTTTGAGATAAACTCATTGTAATTTCAACAGTATCATAAATTTTAGTTACAATGTGTTTGTGATATTTTTGAGTATACATATCAAAATGTGAGCCTACAGGCCATTTGAAAAGGGTGGCAAAAAAAGGATTACTATTTAGTCTTGTACGTCTTTGATCCAACATGAAGATGAGCCAAGTCCTTAACAGAAATACTTATGATGCCAACTGGCATTTCATACAATGAACATCTCTAGTAATAAATGAATGGGCCGTCATGCCAGTAAATGGAATGGCTTGATCAGCATCAGTAAGACAGGTGTCATGGTCCATCATGTTTCTATATCTTTCTTTATTAACATGGACAAAATAACACTGGAGCGATTTGATAGTTTAATGTATCTCAGCTCGAAACTTGAGGAATCTCTCACTGGATGTTGAAATCAACACAAACTTGGAAGATGCTACTACATCTTTGCTGCAAGTGGAAAAATAATGATGGCTATTGATACTGGTATCCATGAACTTGGGAAGCTGCCTGTTTGGAAGGGCATTGGAAGAAGATCAATAAGGGCAAAACTCAGCTGGACAGAGAAAACTGAGGTCAGCAAGTTGTGCATCATTTTAGCCCATTGTCTTCCTCTGTAACAAATAGGGCAGAGGCTGTAGTACCAGTGTGGGACTCGAGTTGTTTTCAAACCCAAATATTTTTGCTATCGAACCTTTTTTTTTTCCTGTGAATCAAGGCATCTGTCCTAGTCATCACCATGTACCTTTTAGCATGAATTGCCTAAGTGATGTACTTTTTAACAGGAATGAAGAAAACTGGCATACTTTCTTTTCTAACTGGAAGCTCTTCTCTTTCCAGGTCATATACCAAGGACCAATATCCTAGTGGGAGACTTTCTAGGGCTTCTTGGGAGGGATGTAAACTAGCCTAGTTGAGGGGGAGGGGTGGCATGGTGCCCTAAGCAGCAGTAAGACAAATGAAGGTTAAGGCTGGTACTGAAGTTAAAGACCCCCAAATTAAGTAGACAAGGCAAGCAAGAGAACAGCAGGAAATGACGGAAAACTAAGAATTAAAATGTATTTATGTCTATGTAAGAGGTCTGTCAGGCTTCTTGCACTCGGTACGGATGGGACTGGGAGATTATAGCTATTGGAAACATGGCTGAGGGAGAGACTGGACTAGGAGCTCAATGTGCCGGGGTACCGGACCTGAAATATTGAGCTCTGATTTCTCTTCATAGATGCTGCCAGACCTGCTGAGCTTTTCTGGCAATTTCTGTTTTTGTTTCTGATATTATAGTATCTTCTTCAGTTCTCTTGGTTTCAATAGGAAATGGCAGTTAGTTTCATGAATTGTACTATAGGCCCCCAAATAGTCAGCAGGAAGTTGAGGAATAAATGTGTAGAGATTGCAGATCGATGCTGGCAAGCAGTAGCTATAGATGAGAAATAGGAGGTGGAACCAAAGCAACTATTGGGGGTGCCAGAGGAAACAGTGTAGGAATGAGATGTGAAACCATTACAAGTGATACTCTGATCAGATAAATTTAAGAATCAAGCCAGGTGAGAGCCATTCCATGTGGATGGATGACAATGGAGAGGCCAAGAAGAACAAAGAAAATTTACAGCCCAGCAACAGGCCCTTTGGCCCTCCAAGCCTGAGCTGATCTAAATCCACTGTCTAAACCTGTTGCCCAATTCCTAAGCATCTGTATCCCTCTGCTCCCCACCTACTCATGCATCTCAAATGAGTCTACCGTGCCTGCCTCCACTACCTCTGCTGGCAGCGTGTTCCAGACACCTACCACCCTCTGTGTAGAGTACTTGCCGCGTGTATCCCCCTTTAAACTTTTCACCTCTTGCCTTGAAAGTGTGACCTCTCGTTATTGAATCCTTCACCCTGGGGAAAAAGCTTATCTCTAACTGCCTGGCTATATTCTTCATGATTTTGTAGATCTCCATCCGGTTCCCCCCTCAATCTCCTTTTTTTTCTAATGAAAACAATCCTAACCTACTCAGCCTGTCTTCATAGCATTGGAAGAGGATAGTGTGGTCAACTGTATACAAAGCCAGAGACTCTTCAAGAATGAAGAGGAGGAATGAATTACCTCAGTTACAAACATGCAGATATATCTGCATGTCATTTGTGACTTGGTATGAAGTATTTTGGTACTGTGCAGGAGTGGAAACCTAATCTCGGAGGGAATCAAGCATGAAGTTAAAGAAAAAAACCCACTAATTTTCTTTATTACGTGATGCATTGAATGGCATCAAGGGTTAGTTTCTTGAGAGCAGTGACATTTGAAGGAAAGAGCACCTGATTGCAAGAATCATTGAACAACAAATGTTCATGTGAGCATTCGTTTTTTTTTTGCCAACTTCTGTTGAAAGCATTTAAAAACATGGATCATGAATTGGTGATTGTGTTCATTGCCAAACACAATATTAAATGCCTGTCATGAAACAATGGACGTTTTCTATAGGATCTATAACATACGATATATAGTTTACCAGGAAAGAACTGACTAGAGAATAAATGAAAGGGATGGGTTGATAATAGTTGTTGAAAGGTATGTGCACATTCTGATCAAGCTAACTTCTTTTGAAGCCTTGCAGAAGCAAGAAACAAAAAGGTAATGCATGACACTGAAAAGAATTCACTTCTCAGTCCAAGTAACTGATTAGGTCTTCTGATTCTGAACTCCTTAGTTCACAATTATGCTGAAAGCTTGGTCAACCCATAAGTCATTTTACTAGCCCAATTAGACTAGAATAGGGCAAGAAAATCCAACCCTGAGTGATGTAGGTTTTAGCCAATGGCTTGAAAATTTGAGTCATATCTGGAAGTATTGCAAAGGTAGTGTCTTTCTCCATTTATGTTTCTCATAACAAACGAAAGCAGCAGTTTGATATGCAACTGTCAGGCTTTGAGGAATACTGCTTATCTAAATAATTTAATCACTTCATCTCCTTGCCTGCCTCCTTCATCCTCCCCTCCCTTCCGTCCGTCCACCTGCCCTCCCCTCCCTATACCTTCATCCGCCCTCCCTCCTGCTTCGTCCGCCCTTTCGTCCTCCCTCCCCCCTTGTCCGTCTGCTCACTCACCCACCTGCCCGCCTATCCTCCTTCATCTGTCTACCTGCCCTCCTCCCCTGTCCATTTGTCTGCCCACCCTCTCATCCTCCCCTCTTCAGACTTTAATATTCCAATTTTTTTAAAAAGTCTGTTTGGTTTTTAAATTTTGTCCAATTTCCCAACTTGCCGCAAACCTTGCCATGATAATGTTTTTTCCTTTTAATTTGATACTGATGTTAACTTGGTTATGGCATGTACTTTTCCTCTAATCAAGATAATATTTCAAAACGACTTTAATATTCCAATTTTTTTAAAAAGTCTGTTTGGTTTTTAAATTTTGTCCAATTTCCCAACTTGCCGCAAACCTTGCCATGATGTTTTTTCCTTTTAATTTGATACTGATGTTAACTTGGTTATGGAATGTACTTTTCCTCTAATCAAGATAATATTTCAAAACTGAAAATATAATCTTAAGTTACTATACCTGTATATCTCTATATTCCTATCCTTTAACCCAATTCTCCAGTTCATTTTGGTCAGTTCTGTGTTCATACTGTTGTAAATGCCTTCGGTTTAGCACTGGTCTTGGACCCAAGTACCTTATCTGCAAACTGAACCTCCTTTTTATCACTGCTACTTAACGGCACCTTTTATCGAGGACATTAAATAATCCTCTCTTGTTGCATCTCTGGGATATGCTGTTCTCCAAATCATTCTGGGTTGTGTTGTTTTAAGAAATTGTGTTTTTGCCAAACTGATCCAATGTACAAACGTAAAATTGCCCATGATTATTGTGGAATTTTTCTTAACACCTGTTCATTGGTGCTGTACACTCCATTTTACAATTTGATTACTGTTAGGGTGCATATCAACCCATCCCATAAATGAATTCTTACCTATGCTATTTCATTATCAAAACTGATGCTACAGCTTTATCTTTAGAATAAAGCTCATATATGTGATTATTGTACTAATGTGTTAATAACAGAACTGTTCCACCACATTTGTGTTAACTTCTGGTCTTTTTGAAATGCCAAGGCCTTTTTGAATATTCAGGTCATCCTGCTGCTGCATCTGTCAAGCCATAATTAATTTATATTTGTGCTGACAATCCTCTACTTTGTTGTGAATCGTAAAGGCTTTTGGATGCCAAGTCTTTAGGTTTTTTTGATTGGTGCTTATCTTTTAAATGAGGAAGGAAGTGCTGGGAAAAATTGGAATCAGTCAGGATAAGCTGGATCAGAAGGACCACACAGGAAGGTAATGTAACTCAAAAAACAGATATGTAGAGAAGGGAGATTACTAATATAGTAACAGTGGATAGCTTCGATGAAAGAGGGTCAAATTGGGAGCAATCTGGTCTTCAAAATAATCAAAACAGGCATTAAAATACAACCAACATAGTGTTTGGTTTACAGAGCCAGTTGGACAAACTTCAAATAAAATATTTGGAATGATCTATAGAATAGGAAGAAACTTATTGCAAATGTAAAAGAGAACTGCAGTTGCTGGAAATCTGAAATAAAACTCATTTCTGGAGAACCTCTGTGGTTCCATCTGTGGAAAGAAAAGAGTTAACGATTCCTATTTAGTGACACTTCAGAATTGTGAGTCCAAAACCTTACTATACAGTAATCAAGACTGGAAAAAGAAATTATTTTCTATTGAAGTATGCCGCAGCATTGATAAGTGGGAATACAGAGGGTAGAGATCATTTTGAGGTAAATTTGCAAGAGTTGCGGATAATCAATGTGCACAGAGCATAAAGATGAAAACGGCCTTGGTACATTTGCACTAATGTATAACTGACTTCCAAGTTGTAGGAAGGGAATTTACAGTCGATGAAATGAAAGGATTGATACCCAGTTTTCTGGGCATTCTAAATTATATTGAGATGGCGAGGGAGCAAATGCAGAAAGGAATTTTCCAAAATATAAAGAGGACTTAAAGTTTTGCATAAAGATTTGTAACTCAGGTGCCACATGCTGTGGTTGTGGGTATGTTTGCCAAGCTGGGAAGTTAACTTGCAGACACTTTGTCCCCTGTCTGGGTGACATCTGGTGCTTTGAAGCCTCCTGTGAAGCTCTGCTGTACTGTCTTCTGGAATTTATTTGGTGAAATGTCACAACAGATCCGAAGTGTTATGTCTGGATTGGATAACTTGTAAAATCTCTGGTGTTATTGCCTTCTAGTTTAATCTTTTATAGGTTTATCGTAGCTATTAGTCCTTTTTTTTTTGTGTAGTGCATTTTGTTTTATCGATTCCATTAAAACGTCTCAACTGACAGCCAGACTTCTCCTAGCACTCAGATTCCTGACAGCCCATAACCCAACTGCCACACTCTGACAACAACTCACCCGGGACAAAAGATCCAATATCCAATAGGCTTAAAGTGATATCAAAACATGAGATGGAGCTAATCATTTTGAAGATCAAAAGATATGTTGATGAGGGAATGTGTTAGAAAAGAGTAGATGGAACTTGTTGAACTGTTAAAATTGTAATGGAGAAAATGAAGCGAGTTCTAGATTCCAGCACTAGCTGTGGAATTGAGAAAACGGGAGGAAATTAATCTCTAATTAAGGCCTAAGATATTCTAGAGTATTATGTACAATATTCACCTCCCAAAGGAAGAATATTGCTTTTACAGAGAGCACAGAATATTCACTTTGTATATCCTCTCCAACAGCGTTCTAAGTTTGAGTGATGGTTTTTGAAAATTCAATCTGTAAAACCGAACGTTTAAAATGACTGCATTTAAAATTGAAAAGATGCATCTGTAAGAGTAAAGCAAACAGTTTCCAATAAATTAATTATCAAGAATGTGAGATTAACTGCAAGAGATTTGGAGCAAAGAGTAGGCCGAAGTTCTTTGCTCACCATGGAGGATTTGGAATTCATTTTCTGGATTATTTGCCAAGGCAAGATCTCTTGGCATGTAAGTTTAAATTGAACAAATGAAAATGGATAATGCAATATGAAGTCAGACCAGTTGTGTGATCACTGAACGGTAAGTACTGATATGGGCTGGTTTGGCCAGATGTTATAATTCCATCTTGTGAAGTTGTATTTAATCAAGTTGTACAGACTGAGTGCTGCTGGTTCGTTCTTTGGATATTTTTGATTTTACCCAGGACAGTTGCCACAAGCATCCTGGATTTGGAAGGCAAAATTTGCTCAGGGTTTTACTTTCTGAACATTTTTCAGTATAGTCCTGCTACAGCATCTGACCCACCAAGCTTGATTGCACTCATTAAAAACAGAGCGGATGCTGTAAATCAGAAACAAAAACACAAATTGCTGGAAAAGCTCAACAGGTCTGGCAGCATCTGTGGAGAGAAACCTTGAAAAGGTCACTGAACCTGAAATGTTAACTCTGATTTCTCTCCACAGATGCTACCAGACCTGTTGAGCTTTTCCAGCAATTTCTTCTGTTTTTGTTGTTGACTGCACTCCCATTGTAATTTTCATAAAATTACAGACCATTTTGTCAAGATGCTAAAATGAATGTTGTCTGTCTGCCACAAAGGCCCTGATTCTTCGGGAGAGTCAGGGAAAGAAAATTGAACTAGTTTGTTCCTTGAACTGTTGCTGTAATAAATGTTTGTGTTTTTGTCACTTCTGAAGTTTCTATCAATACTTTGATCTTTTTGATCACACAGAAGTTATTGTCATACTTTTCACCTCCCTGATGCCTTTTACCTGACTGTTGTGGAACCATTAGACCAACCAATGTAAAATGTACTTGCATAGGTCTACTGTGTAAACTTTTGATATTTCTTAATTTGCTTGCTGTACCTCTTGTTTTCTTAAAGTAAAACTAATGCAGGAAGTACTTGGGTTAGTTGACTTCTGAGAGAGAAAGATGGATGAAATATTACCTTGTCTTTTTCAGATGTGTAAATCTACTACATTTGCAATTATGTTGATTATCTATTCTGTACTGCAGTTCTGTTGCCTTGGATTGAGCTAACATTTAACATGAATGAAATTGTGAAAATGTATCCCTCCTTTCGGTCGGCAAACCTTTCAAAGTAGATGTTAAGGTTTCTTTCAAACTTTGTTTTTCTTGTAAATGGAGCAAAGTATGCATTTAGTGATATTTCATTTTATATCACAATTGCTAGTCCCCAGATTTTTAAAAAGTCTAATCATAGAATTTCTTGGCTGAACTGAAATGGTTCTTTCTAAAAATAATTAGGAACTTCGGGAGAAAAACTGGAAAGCAATGGAAGCATTGACATCAACTGAAAAAATGTTGCAGGACAAAGTGAACAAGACAGCCAAGGTTGTAATAAATGTGGAAATATTTACAGTAGATGATTTCTGCTGCAATCTGAAAATTAAAATGACTTTAAATTTAAAGATACGTACTTAACTATTGCGCACTGTGCTTGTTCTGCTCCTTTTCCTGGATCTTTCATTTCATGAATGCATGTCTGTTTTGTTGATTTTATTTTAAATTTAGCGTGCAGGATCTTAGGCTGTTTTGCTTGCCAGTTTTTGTTTGTTGCCCTCCTTGGGCCCACTCTCTCTTTCTTTATATTTTCCCCCCCATTGCCAACCCACTGTCCTAAGACAGTCAGCTTGTGAACATGCTTCAAGGCCTGTGCCAATATTGTGAAGTAACTGGATATTTGGAGCTGATGAGGAAACTCATGTGCTTTTTGTTCTATTTCTTCTCATTGACAAATGACTTCCCAAACCATCTCCCCAGTTTACGGTTGAGAATATCAAAAGGTCAACGGTGAAATTCTCATACCCCTTGTCATATGTGGCATGGTGTATTGATATACCAGTGTGCTGTGTCACTGCTTGCTTGCTTGCCACTTTGTGTATAATTCTGTAAATTATTATGTAATATGTATTTCTTTTTGAGCAGGAGAAAGATCAACAAGTTGCTGCTGTACAGTCGCTGACTAAAGATGTTTTGAAAAGTTTGTTTCCCAGGGTGTTGGTGCCTTCTACCTTGGTAATTATTGCTTATTTAACACACACAAGTTGCGTTTTTGTCAAATACGATTGCAAATCAAATTGTGGTTTTACACTTAATTTCTATAGGACATTTTTGATCCTAGCATATGTAGGAACATAAGAGCAGGAATACATCCTTCGGCCTCTCTAGCCTGCTCTCCAATACTAGATCACTGCTGATTACTATCTCAATGTGCTTAACCCCAAATCCTTATGTCCTTCAAAAATCTGCTAATCTATATTCTGAATTTAAATCTTGAGAGCCTTTCAAATTACTTCCTGTACCTGCATGCTATCTTTCAGTGCCTTGTGAAGCAAGTCCCTTTCAACATCAACTTTCCAACCTCCCCATTTCTCACAGGAATTGTTTTTTAAAAAAAAATCTTTGTCTTGAAATAATATTTCTTTTAAAATACAGCTGTTGAATTCCATTAGTAATTTATAGCTTTTTTTATTCTTTGTTTTCTATTGAGGCAAATTTTAAGGCTTCACTCAAAAGTAGCCACCTCCACAAAGTTTTTATAAGGTTACTGGAAAAACAATTTAACTTTGGCATGATTTCTGACTTGTGCTTTGTAAGGCAGCAGTATAACTTCCTAATGTGAAAAACGGCTGTTTTGATGCTTACAGGAATATTCGGAATGGCTGCAGGAGTTTGAGATAGCGGCACAAAAAAGTTTATCTTCATTGCTAGCAGAGCAAACAAAGGTTAGTTTTTAAAGAAACCATCTTTTAGAAAAGATTATTGCATTATAGTAACATATACTTTTTTGATTCATTTTGGCTTTTTTCATGTTACTTGTGTCTTTGAGCAAGTTTTCCAGGTAATAGTTGAGATAGAAATTGAAGTTGTTGGAAAATGTCAGTGGTAATAGCAAAATTTATATAGAAGAAATCAACGTACATGATGGATATATTATGTTTACTGGATGCATATTGCAAGGCAACATGGGTACTGATGCAATTCAATCATTATTTTGAACAGCATGAATTTCTAAGCATTTCTCAAACACTCTTCCTGACTGCTTCTGTGGAGCACTATCTCAGATTTTGAGTCAGCAGTACAGCGATCAAATGTGTTGAAGATCTGGCACAGAAAGAAATCTTTTGAGTACTTTCTTCTCCGATGTGGGGTAATAGAAGCTTATAGAAAATAGTCCATGCTTTTATTTTCTTTAACAAGTACTAGCTTGACAAAACCACTAAATGCTGGTCTCCTTTGTGAATGTCCATGAGTGTGTATGTATTTTTATTTAATGGGATGTAGGTGTTGCTAGCATTTATTGACCTTACATAGTTACATTTTAAGGTAGCGACGAACTGGCTCCTTGAATTGCTGCAATCCATTAGTATGGATAAACCCGTATTGCTGTTAAGAAGGGAATTCTAGGACTTGGACTCACTGACAGTGAAGGAATGGTGATGTATTTCCAAATCAGGAAGGCAAATGGGATGGAGGTAATGTTCCCATATATCTGCTGCCCTGTTCTTCTAGACGGTAATGGCTGTGGATTTGAAGTCTCTAAGGAGCTTTGGTGAATTTCTGCAGTGCGTTTTGTAGATTGCGCACGCAGCTTTTATTGGGTTTCAGTGGTAGAGGGATTGAAATTTTGTGGATATTTCATTCACATTGCATGAGAAGAAATATGAATGGAAATAGACAAATTAATTGGATTTGAAGTTTATCTTGAAGCCAAAATGAGACTTTGTGTGGATTACTGCATAAAATAATTAAACATTGGTGTGATTAGTAATTAGTTGATTCCCTTGCAGCTTTCTCAGCCGAACATGTAAAACCACTAGGTATTTCAATTTTGTCTATCCAGATCATTGAGTCAAATCAGTTACACCACATGCAATGTTCCCTCTTTTTTTTTGGCTGGCTGCACAGGTCTCTCCAGGGCCCATCCACAGCAAAGACTCCCATGAGGGAGGTCAGTGCTGTTATTGGTGTGCCAACACTGATTGATTGCCACGTGTGGAATATTGGAGTAGCGGTGCTGTGCAGCCATGCATTTTAGAGGGAGCAAGAACTATTTCTCCTCTTATAGATAGTTAAGTCAGTGGTGTGAATGCAATAATTACTTGTCATTACTGAAGGTGTGTAACCATCTGGGAGACTAAGAAAGGGGAAATAGTATCTGCTTTAGAAAAAAAAATTTACAAAACAACTTGGTTCTTGTGTAGCCACTTAGCAGAGAATATTGACATTGTTGTGGTTCTGTTCACCGAGCTGGAAGTTTTTGTTGCAAACGTTTCTTCCCCTGTCTAGGTGACACCTTCACACTTCCTGTGAAGTGCTTCTGTGGTGTTTCCTCCGGCATTTATAGTGGCCTGTCCCTGCCACTTCCGGTTGTCAGTTTCAGCTGTCCGCTGTAGTGGCCGGTATATTGGGTCCAGGTCGATGTGTTTGTTGATGGAGTTTGTGGATGAGTGCCATGCTTCTAGGAATTCCCTGGCTGTTCTTTGTTTGACTTGCCCTATAATGGTAGTGTTGTCCCAGTCAAATTCATGTTGCTTGTCGTCTGCGTGTGTGGCTACTAGGTATAGCTGGTCGTGTCGTTTGATGGCTAGTTGATGTTCTTGGTTGCGGATCGTTAGCTGTCTTCCTGTTTGTCCTATATAGTGTTTTGTACACTAATATAGTGTACAAAATCCCATGCAAGGACTGCACAAAACACTATATAGGACAAACAGGAAGACAGCTAACGATCCGCATCCACGAACATCAACTAGCCATGAAACGACACGACCAGCTATCCCTAGTAGCCACACACGCAGACGACAAGCAACATGAATTTGACCTGGACAACACTACCATTATAGGGCAAGCCAAACAAAGAACCGCCAGGGAATTCCTAGAAGCATGGCACTCATCCACAAACTCCATCAACAAACATCTAGACCTGGACCCAATATACCAGCCACTACAGCGGACAGCTGAAACTGACAACCGGAAGCGGCAGGGACAGGCCACTATAAATGCCGGAGGAAACACCACAGACGCGTGTCACAGGAGGCTCCCAAGCACTGAGGATGTCACCTAGACAGGGGACGAAACGTTTGCAACAAAAACTTCCAGCTCGGCGAACAGAACCACAGCAACGAGCACCCGAGCTACAAATCTTGTCTCAAACTTTGAATACCTACGGGTGAGAAACGCTACGACAAGCCAGGAAATGGGAATCCTGCGCTAACCGCCTAAGCGCCACATACGAACAACTCCGGTTCCTGCATGAATGCCGAAAGAATCGAATCCTTCCACCATGTGTCAGATACAGACCGCCAGTCAACAATCCACAAGCCAGAGACACAGCCAGACAGAACGGATT
>NC_057719.1:48132227-48165702 GCF_004010195.1 Chiloscyllium plagiosum
AATTTCCAGCTCGGCGAACAGAACCACAGCAACGAGCACCCGAGCTACAAAACTTCTCACAAACTTTGAATATTGACATTATTTTCCAGTTAATCACTTCTTTGTGAAATATGAACCTCTTGAAAAGCTTAGATGCTTTGCTTTTGATAATGCCTATCCAGCTCGGCGAACAGAACCACAGCAACGAGCACCCGAGCTACAAAACTTCTCACAAACTTTGAATATTGACATTATTTTCCAGTTAATCACTTCTTTGTGAAATATGAACCTCTTGAAAAGCTTAGATGCTTTGCTTTTGATAATGCCTATGACTTTGTTATTGTACTCAGGTTTGTTGTTTTGGGGCATCAAAACCTGGAGAGAAATTGGTTACATTTCAAAATAAACTTCCCCAGGACAAGTAAACCATTTGCCCTGGTGGGAAATCTAATAGTTGATGTGGGATTGGGAAGTTGAATGCCAATTATTGTCAAATTAGTTTTGCTTTGTTTTCATGGTTTATTGCTTATATTTGACCTTAATTAACCTTAGACAGCGTAATCCCATATTCCATCAGTAATCGTTTCCCTTCATTAGTTAACGGCTTTTTTTAAACAAAACCGTGCTTAGTTGCAGTGTTAACTATTGAATTGCAGCCAGAAGATGAAGCTAGCGATAGCTTCTTTCTCACTTGCCACTGTCTCCTTTAGGAAATAAAGCTGTAACACTGGAGGTTCGCAATCTCGTTTCCCTGTTGCTCCTTGCTATCACCTGTGCATAATGGGTGCTGTCTCAGCCTTTCTGACTGGGTCTGTTTGTTCAGCATTCACATTTGAATGATCTTTTGTTTCATTAGCTAAATGTTTGAGAAGGCTGAAGTCATTATATTTTAACATACCTGTATTCTCTGCACTGACTTTTAAATGACATTCTCTCCCAGAATGTTCATGATCTCTTTTCATGTTTTTAATTGATTGAAAGTACGTGTTGACGTGTCTTCGTCACAGTCTTGGAGAAATTTCTCCTGAGCCATCTGTATCTTTTCACTGTTACAACACTTAAAACACAGTTTTGATCAAGCCTTTACCCCCCCCCCCCCCCCCAACCCACATTTAATTTGTCTACCTTTGGCTCAGTGTATGTTTGTGCTCGCATGTGTAGGAAGCACTGAAAAGTGTTTGTGTATGACAGCTGTGTGTAAGTTATTGAAGTTATTGAACATAACTTCCGGTTATGTTCAAAATCTAGGTCATAGAACACAAAGAAAAGGAAGGCGAGGAGATGCATGCAATGTTGCAGTTAGAGTGTGAAAAGTACAAGACAGTACTTGCTGAAACGGTACGTTTTTTATAATTGATTTTCCGAGCAGAGTTTATTCTTACTTTTTTTGTGGAAAACAAAATCAAGTTCTTAATGATATTATCCATAGGAAGGAATTTTACAGAGGTTGCAAAGCAGTGTTGAAGAGGAGGAAGGTAAATGGAAATTGAAATTGGAAGAATCGCAGAAGGCATTGATACAGGTATTGGGCTTTTGCAATGGTGTGCTTTGTTTATTTGTTGCCGATGAGAAAACTTGGCCAGATTGTTCATAATTAGTTACGCACAGTCTCATCCAAGAGGAAACATCAGTGCTGTACGTTCTAAAATTCAAAATCTGTTTTGGAATTTGGTTTTCTTGTGTTTCAGACCTGCTAAGTACAAGATGAAATGCTTTGGCTGCAAGTCTCATTTTAACAATGTTTCATTGTTTACTATCAAATGATTATTTGTGCAATTTTCGTTAGAATTACAGGAAAATAGAGTTGATTTTAGAAACACATTGAGTATTTGAAAAACAAAACAATGACTTACAATGCTTTTGTATATCTGTATGTGAAGTTTACTTTTCAATTATGTAATTGAAGGAACTCTGAAGAGATTGTTTAGACACTGCTATAAAAGACAGTGTGTATACAATCTATCATGCTCATTTTTATATTCCAGATGCAGTCAACAGTTTGCACATTGGAACAAGAGTTGGAAATGGTGAAGCATGAGAAAACAGAGGCTGAAAGAGTAGGTGAATCATTTTGATACAAGAAATAAAATTGGTTTTCATGTTATTTGGTATATGGAGGTATTTTTATCAGTGCTCTTGTATTGTATAAAATATTGAGGGTGGAAGATGGTCAGGGGTTTACTTGAGACAGGATCATCAAAGTTGGCAGTGAATGAGCAGTTGAGAAAATCCTCTAAAGTATCGCACTTAATGGCACATTCAGGTGACCAGGGGAAACGAGAGCTTGTGCAGTACAGTGGTAATATCCCACTCAGCAGGAGGCTGGATTGAAATCTCACCTACTCCCAGAGATCTATAATGACTTCCCTGAACAGGCTGATTTAAAAATATCTATTCCAGGGATCATGGACGAGAAGGCTCAGGTTCATGTCCCACCTGCCCTGGGTCCGCCATTGCATGTCAGGTCAGGTTAATTAAAAGTTAACTATAGAAATCCAACAGCATTTGCAGTTGTTGTTACAAAAACATTTTAGGGAAACTTATTGAAGAAATAAGGGATATAGAGATGTCAGAAATGACCTTTTTTGAGACTAATTGGGCACGGAGAGACATGTATCGGGTAGCAAAGTGGTTGCTAGAATTTGGCTAGGAGCCTTGCATTTGGAGACTGATAGGAAGCAGCAAACTGTGCAGAGGAGAAGACAAAAACAACTTGGAAATTGAAATCACTGAATTAGAAGTTGCCTATTGTTGAGGCAGAAAGTATGTTAGAGAAATTTAATAGGTGGTGTGGATGTTAATGGGAGAGAATGAAGATTTTGAAGAGTGTGGAAATAAATTAGGTGTTGCAAGAAAAGGGAACACAGTAATAAAGGAGACTAAGATGTTTGGTGATGGCCCAAGTTTGGTGTGATTACTTTGTACAAGTCTAGTCTTACGTGTATATTAATTTGGAAGTTCAACAAAGTTGGTTAAAGCCTTTACTACTTTAAGGTAGCAGCACTGATGAGCTGTTTGTGTGATGGGAGAACATAATTTCGTTGTGACTTTATCAAAAGAGGGCTTAACGTAATGGCTGACGAGTACATGGCAGTTTGGTTTGGTAGGAGATGACAGCATGATGATTACCCCACCAATTTAACCATCCAAAGCCCCAGGCTAATGTTCTGTCGGCACTGGTTCAGATGTCATTGTAGCAGCTTGTTTAAATTCTATTAATTTTACAAATCTCATATTGAAACATAGTCTTAGTACTGTGTTGATGAAGCTATTGTTGTTTTTTAAAAAAAAAAATCTATATGGTTCACCAATATATCATTTCGAGAAATCTACCATCCTTGTCTGGACTCCCTACATATGAGTCCAGACTGTCAACAATGTAGTTGAGTCTTAAATGTCCTCTGAAACTCCTTGCAGGCCACTCTATTTGAAGACATCAACAAATGCTGGTCTTGCCAATGTTGCCTTTGTCTAATAAAAGAATTTTGTAAAAAATTTGATTGACTTGAGCATAGTCCCTTTTTAAAACTGACTTGAGCATTCTGTTTTTACTTCCGATTTCCAGCAGAGTATTTTGCTTTTACGACTCTTGCAACAATCCAGTGCAGAATAAGGAGTCCCTGTTAGGAGATTGTTCTTATGAAACAGAGTTAAATGTATTTGAGTTTGGATTGAGGTATATGATAAAGTGAGGACTGCAGATGCTGGAGAGTCAGAGTTCAAGTGTGGTGCTGGAAAAGCACAGCAGATTAGGCAGCATCTGAAGAGCAGGGGAGTCAATGTTTTGGTCATAAGCCCTTCAGGCATGTTTGGGGGTGGGGGGGAGGGAAAAGAGTGCTGGGAGACCTCTCCAACCCCCCCCAAATTCCTGGCGAAGGGTTTATGCCTGAAATGTCGACTCCCCTGCTCCTCAGATGCTGCCTGACCTGCTGTGCTTTTCCCCAGGCCAAACTTTTAGACTTTGAGGTAAATGGTGTTTGCAGGCATGATGAGCCAAATCGCTGCCTTCTGCATTGTAACACATCTGTGATTGTGATCAATCTAAAAGACTTGGGCTGAATTTACTTTTCCAGTTTCTGTATCTTTTGTGTCTTTGAGCCGCGGGATAGACCAGGATATTGGGGGGTTAATGGGGTGGCAGAAAGGTATTATGGATGAAATGGCCTCAGTCTGTGCCATGAATCACTTTTTAAGTAGTGTCATTATCAGAATAATCCTGATTTCATTGATAATTTGACCACCTATTGGGCCAAATAAGGTCTGAGCAGTTTGATCTCAACATTTAATTCTTTTGTTATTAATTTTCTTGTTAAAAGAGAAGCCATTTTCAGTAATTAAAATAACTATTCTGCAGTGGATTGTTGCAAGAGTCATAAAAGCAAAGTACTCTGCTGGAAATCTGTTTTAAAAGCAGAATGTTGGAGAAACTCGGCCCTGGTAGCATTTTGTGGAAAGAGAAACAAAATGTTTTGAGTCTGATTCTTTAGATCTGTAGAGTCTTATCAAATTCAAAACATTTACTCTTTTTTGCTTTGCACAGATGCTGCCGGGTCTGAGTTTCAACAGCATTTTCTATTTTTAGTTGCTACAAATTATTTGGTATCGATCAGACCCTATTATTAAATCAAGTATACAGCTCTAAAATCTGTCTACGTTATTAATGCATGTTCATCTGAACTATTATCCTTTTCCAGCTTAGAAAACAAAATAATCACCTTGCATCTGAGTTGGAAAAGGTGGAATCAGAGAGAGCAACTTGTGTAACTGAAGTCAGAGAAGTATGTCTTTTTTCTTAACAATCCTAAATGTTATGATTTTTACAAAGTTGTGGAGCATAACAGATTGCGAAGTGCAAAGCGCATGTGACCTGCTGGATTAGGATTTTTAAACAAGTTCTTTAAAAGTTGTATCAAACACAGCAATTAACTTTTTAATAATTTTGTCAGCCTAATTTTAAATCTTTATGTAACAGACCCAAGAACAGTTTAAACTGGATTTTTAAATTTAATTTCAGCTCAAAGTTCTGTTGACCGAATTACAGAAAAAGCTTGATGATTCTTGTGCTGAAGCAATAAAGCAGAATGAAGAACTAAGTTTGGTAAGAAATTCCTTGAAGTTGGTTTTTATACTGTTCCAAAAGATGCGTATTAAATTTTATGCCAGCTCATCATACGTGGTGTCCTGTACCCATCTCCCTCATAAATCAGTGACCAATGCCTTTAAACTATTTCTAAGTACTGAAGCAAACTCGGTTCACAATTCTTGATCAGCTTTATCCCATTAAACCGCGACATCTGTTAAATCTTAAATAGAAGCAAACTCCACATCTCTAATGTTTGCGGAGTTAATCTTCTGGATATAATACAATAGATTACAATAGAACTGTACAGCACAGCACAGGCCCTTTGACCCTCTGTTATGCCGGCCTTTTATCCTACTCTAAGATCAGACTGACCTGACTTCCATGTGCCTATTCAAGAATTGCTTAAAGGTTTCGAATGTATCTGACTTTACTACCACTGCTGGTAGTGCATTCCTTGCACCCACCACTCTGTGTCAAGAACCTACCTCTGACATCTCCCATAACCTTCCTAAAATTAAAATTAGGCCCTTATGTGATAGACATTTCTGCCATGGGTAAAAGTCTCTGGCTATCCACTATCTATGCGCCTCAACATCTTGTACACCTCTATTAAGTCACCTCTTATCCTCTGCTCAGTAAGAAAAGAACTAGCTCCCTCAATCTTTCTTCAGAAGACATGCCCTCCAGTCCAGGCAGCATCCTGGTAAATCTCCTCTGCACCCTTTCTAAAGCTTCCTCTAATGAGGTGACGAGGACGGAACACAATATTCCAAGAGTGGTCTAATCGGGGCTGTTTAGAGCTGCAGCACAACTTTGCATCTCTTAAACTCAACTCACCTGCTAATGAAAGCCAACACACTATTCGCCTTCTTAACAACCCTATCAACTTGGGTGGCGACTATGAGGGACCTATGGGCATGGAGTCCAAGATCCCTCCATTCTCCCACACTGCCAAAAATCCTGCCTTTAACCTGCCTGTATTCTGCATTCAAATTTGACCTTCCAAAGTGATTGACTTCACACTTTTCTAGGTTGAACTCTAGTCTGCCATTTATTAGCCCAGTTCTGCATCTTGTAAATGTCCTATTGCAACCTACAACAGTCTTCCACGCTATCCACCACTCCACCAATCTTCGTGTCATCGGCAAACTTGCTAACACACCCTTTGACTTCCTCATAAGTCATTTATAAAAATCGCAAAGAGCAGAGATCCCATAATCTATCCGTGTGGAACACCACCAGTCACCGAGCTCCAGGCTGAATACTTTCTATCTACCACCACCCTCTGTCTTCTATGGGCCAGCCAATTCTGTATCCAGACAGACAGGTTTCCCTGATTCCCATGCCGCCTCATTTTCTGGACGAGCCTCCCATGGGGACCCTTATCAAATGCCTTGCTAAAATCCATGTGTGCCACGTCCACTGCATACTTTTCAATGTGTTTTGTCACATCCTCAAAGAGTTCAATAAGGTTTGTGAGGCATGACCTTCCCCTCGCAAACTAAGTTTCTGGGACAAACAAATTCTAAGGACAATAAAAATTCAGTTTCCTGTTTTATTTGTAACTTTCCACAATTATGATAAAAATATCTGCTGCTAAATGATGCTTTCCTGTTTGCCATTGCCTGCTTTGTTGAGCTACTTGCAGCATTCTCTACAAGTAATGCACATAAACAAGGTGCAATGCAATGTTTGAGCAAAATTCAAGTTTTTGTTTTGATGTAAAAGATGAGAATTCAGAATTTTTACAGTGAACTGGAATTTGGCAATCAATTTGAGGCATGTTGGTGAAAACTAAGTGCTGGAGAAACTCAGCAAGTCTGGCAGTGTCTGTGGAGAGTGCACAGTTAATGTTTAAAGTCCAATATGACATTTTCAGAATGAGAGCTTTTTCACTACTTTTTATATTTTCGCATCACTACTATCCACAGTACTTGGCTTTTACTTAAAGAATGGTCTGGTTTGAAAGCAAAGATTTTTAGGTTACCCAGAATTTGAATTGCACAAGTTGCATTTGCTGATGACTTAAAACTTTTTTTTGTCGAATGTGGCATTAATAAATTCAATAGGCTGGTAGCATTTATTTATGTATTACATAATTGCTGGATGCAGGTTTGCTTACTGAACTGAAAGGTTCATTTCCTGACCTTTCGTCGCCCTACTAGGTAATATCTTCAGTGGGCCTCCGGGCAAAGCACTGTTGATAATTCCTGCGGTTTGCTTACTGAACTGAAAGGTTCATTTCCTGACCTTTCGTCACCCTACTAGGTAATATCTTCAGTGGGCCTCCGGGCGAAGCACTGTTGATAATTCCTGCTTTCTATTTCTCTGTTTGGGTTTCTTTGGGTTAGTGGTGTCATTTCCTGGGGTGGCATCATTTCCTGTTCTCTTTCTCATGGGGTGGTAGATGGGTCTAACTCGATGTTCCAACTGGAACTCTATCAACAAACGCATAGAGTTAGACCCCATCTACTAGGCCTTGAGAAAAAGAACAGGAAATGAAGCAACCCCAGGAAAAGACACCACCACCAACCCAAAGAAACCCAAAAATATAAATAGAAAGCAGGAATTAATAACAGTGCTTCACCTGGAGGCACACTGAAGATGTTATTTAATAGGTGATGAAACTTCTGGAAATGAATCTTCCAGCTCAGCAAGCAAACCTACATCCAGAACCTCAACTTGAGCTATAAATCTTCTCAAAACTCGCGATTGTATAATTGCTTCTGTTGGATGTCTTCTTAAACTTGCCCTTATTGGTGGCTTAGTCTGTTCCAGGTCTTGCAAGTCCACTTGGGTTTTGATCTTGTAATTATCTTGCAAGTCCACTTGGGTTTTGATCTGTATTAGGCCAGTACAGGAGGATAACAGTTGTTTTTTTTTATCTTTGGTTACTGTGGTGAACATAGACATTGTTTCCACCATTGGTTTTTAATAGTTCCTGTTTGAGGTACCTAAGTGGAATATCATGACAAGACTGGGTTTATTTCATGGTTTCCCTGAATAATAAACATTAATTGTTAACGGTCACCCAAGTAGGACCATACTACTTGGAAGTACTGAACGTTGCTGGATAGCCACAAACTTTTCTTTAGCAATGAATTAATGTCTTCAGGAGGGTTGAGGAGAAAACTTAGCAGAAAATGTAACCAAATTAAATTATTTTCTTTTTATTTACAGCTTAAAACTCAGTTAAGTGAAACATTAACAAAACTGAAGATTGAGCAGAATGAGACACAGAATGTGGTTTCCAGTCTTTATAAGGTAAGTGCTTTGTTGCATCAAGGACTTTGCAAGGTATATATAGTAAAGACCAACCTCCCTATGTTGATCAAATTCCAAGTAATTTTGTTGACTCTACCCAAATGTTTGCTCTATGACTACTGCGTCTCAACATGTAATCATATGTGCCTCAACATATCTTGAAAGCAAGCTGTGCCATTTAAATAAGAGAAAATACCAAACAGTTCAGCCTTTTAAAAGGTATGATTTGACAAATGGGGAAATCATTCTCAACTTGTTAGAACCTTGGTTCGACCAGACTTGAATTCTGGTCTCCGTATTACAGAAATCAGAGATTCTGGCGATGTTGCAAAAATGAAGGCAAGTGTCCCATATGCTTTCTCAACTACCTCAACAACCTTTCCTGCTGCTTTCGAGGATCTATGGACATGCGCTTTCTAGGTTTGTACCATTCGACGTGTGTTCCCTTGACCTATTAGTCTTCCCAAAATGCGTCATCTTGTTTCCAAGATTTCATTCCATTTGCCACTATTCAGTCCATCTGACTAGCCTGTCTATGTCATCTTGTAGTTTAAGGCTTTCCTCCTTGTTAGTAGCCATACCACAAATTTTCATGTCATCTGCGTACTTATTTATCACATCTAAGTTCAAATCTAAATCATTGATGTACACAACAAACAGCAAGGGACCCAGCACAGAAATCTGTGGTACACAGGCTTCTAGTCACAAAAACATCCTTCAACCATTATCACAAAACAACCCAAAGAATTGCAGATGCTGAAAATCAGAAATTGCTGGAAAATCTCAGCAGTTCTGGCAGTATCTTTGGAGAGAAATCAGTTAATGTCAGGAACAGTGATCCTTTCTCAACTGAAGAAGGGTCACTCGACATGGAACATGAACTGCTAATACTCATCCCTTTTGATTCTGAACAAATTAGTATATCACTGTCTCTTTCCCTGGTTTCTATACCTACATCATACTTCTCTATTGTGACTACAGGGTCCTTCTCAGGATGGAAGCCTTTGACGAGTAGTGTTCCACAAGAGTCGGTGTTGGGACTGCAACTTTTCACTTTATACATTTAATGATCTGGCTAAGTTGGCAGAAGATACCAAGGTAGTGGCAAGGCAGGTAGTATTTGGAAGGCTGCACGAAGATTTCAAGCCAAGATTAGAGTGGTGCTGGTAAAGCATAGCATGGTCAGGCAGCATCTGAGCAGAAAAATTGGCATTTTGGGCAAAAGCCCTTCATCAGAAATGCAAGAAGATTTAGACAGGTAAGGAGAGTAGAAAAGTAGGAGGCTGGAAGAACGTAGCAAGCTAGGCAGCATCAGGAAGTGGAGAACTCAACATTTCAGGTATAACTCTTTCAGGACAAAACATGAACTTCTCCACCTCCTGATGCTGCCTGGCTTACTGTGTTCTTCCAGCCTCCTGCTTGTCTACTTTTGATTCCAGCGTCTGCAAACTAGGTTGGGAGAGTGGGTAAAAAAGTGACCGTTGAAATACAGCGTGGGAAAGTGTGAGGTCATGTATTTTGGTAGGAGCAATAGAGGCATGGATTATTTTCTAAATGGGGAGAAAATTCAGAAATTGTAAGTGCAACGGGACTTGGGAGTCCTAGTTCAAGTTTCTCTTACAGGTTGACTCAGTAGTTAGGAAGGCAAATATAATGTTGGCATCTATTTTGAGAGAACTAGAATATAAAAGCAGGAATGTACTCCTGAGGCTTTAAGGCTCTGATCAGACCACATTCAGAGTATTGTGAGCAATTTTGGGCCCCAAACCTTGGGGAAAAATGTATTGGTCCTGGAGCATGTCCAGGGGAGGTTCACAAGAATGATCCCAGGAATAAAAGGCTTGACATATGAGGATTGTTTGAAGACTCTGGGTCTATACGTGATGGAGTTTGGAAGACGAGGGGAGAATCTGATTAAAACTTTCAGAGTACTGAACGGCCTGGTTAGAGTGGATTGTGGGAAGATTTTTCCATTTGCAGGAGAGACGTGGACCCGAGGGCACAGCCTTGGAGTAAAGGGCAGATCTTTTAGAAGGGAGATAAGGAGAAACTTCTTTAGCCAGAGAGTGGAATTCATTGCCAGAGAGGGCTGTGCAGGTCAGATCATTCTGTACATTTAAAACCGAGATAGATAAGTTCTTGATTGCTAAGGGGTTCAAAGATTATGGGAGAAAGCCAGAAAATGGGGTTGAACAACCTACTGGCCGTGATTGAATGGCGGAGCAGACTTGAAGTGCCGACTGGCCTAATATCTGCTCATATGTCTTATGGGTACAAAGTACTCATTTAAAACTTCAACTGTACGTCCTGACTCAACACACAGATTGCCACTGTGGTCCTCAATGGGCCCTATTCTTTCTCTGGTTGTTCTCTTGTGCCAAATATACATATAAAACACCTTTCAATTTCCTTTAAATTACCTGCCAGCACTTGTTTCCATGTCGCCTTTCTATAGTCATCCAGGTTATCCACTGTTTTGGCACTCTGTATTACCATGTTTTTTTTCTTCAACATTTGGGGTTCTGTGGACTTGTTGCAATCTTCACCTTTACAGGGACATGACCTTGCACTCACTATTAATCCTTCTAAATAATTTTAATTGCTCTGTGGATTTTCCTACAAGTCGCTGTTCCCAAGCCACTTTAGCCAGATCCTGTGCTGATCGTTAGTTTTCCCCATCAAATCAGGACCTTTTTATTTCCAGTCCATCTTTGACGTTCTTCATTATTGCCTTAAATCATCTGGTTACTGTCACTGAAATCGTAAACCATACCTGTCAATTGCCTGGCTTTGTTTCCCTAAAATTAGCTCCAGCACTGCCCTCCCTCTCTTGTAGGACCTTCTGCATACTGGCTTAAAATGCTCTTCTGGATGCATTTTAAAAATTGACCTGACTGACCTGACTGACCTGACTGACCTGACTGACCTGACATCGTAAACCATACCTGTCAATTGCCTGGCTTTGTTTCCCTAAAATTAGCTCCAGCACTGCCCTCCCTCTCTTGTAGGACCTTCTCATACTGGCTTAAAATGCTCTTCTGGATGCATTTTAAAAATTGACTGACTGACCTGACTGACCTGACTGACCTGACTGACCTGACTGACCTGACTGACCTGACTGACCTGACTGACTAATAAGTTGAAATCCTCTATTACTACATTCGCAGACCTGTAATAGATCATGAAAGTTAACGTGTAATCTTAACTGTTGAATGTTCACATTGTTACTGCCTCTTGTCCTTTTTAAATTATTTTCAAAAATGGAAAAATATTGACTACGTTTTTTAATATTATTTATTGTTTTTGTTTCACAGGCTCAAGAATGTTTGAATGGTATTCAGGCAGAAATTGCAAGAACAGAGAGCGATGACAATGCCTTAGCTAATAGTGACATTTCAGAAGTGAAGGTGTGTTTTTGTTTTGTTTTTAGAAAAAACATTGAATGACACTTGGTTAATATCCTGGATAAATGGCGTCAAAATGATCAGAGTTTTGTTTTCAAGTCAGTACTGTTGCTAAAGCTAATAACTAAATAGTGAAGTTGGCCCTACTTAAAATTTTAAAAAAATGAAACATTAATCTTGTGAAAATGACCAATGCTGGTGATCACAGCTCGTCAGAGAGAGAGAGCAAGCTTAACATTTCAAGTCTAGATGACTCCTTAGAGCTGAAGTGTGGAGAGGCCAGTATTTTATGCTGTAGTGTGGGGATGGTGGGTGTAGGCTGCTTGTAGAGAAAAGATGTTGAAAGGTCAGATTATGTGACCAGAATGTGAGAACAGCAAAACGATAGTTGTGTCTCTTACTGGACTTGAAAGCACAGACTGTAGGATGGCTGGGGAGGGGAGAGAGGACATAAGCTGAAAGCAAGAGAAGAAATGGTTCACAATTTGAAGGCATTGAACTCAATATTAAGTCCATTGCCGAGTCTGAAGGAGAGATGTTGTTCTTCCAGTTTGTGCTGTGGTTCACTGGAGCACTGCAGCATGCTGAGGACAGACAGATGAGCATGCAAGCAGGACGCTTAAAATGACTGGCCACCGGGAAGGTCGGGGTTCCCACTCCGGTTTCTCCAATGTAGAGTAGGCCACATTGGTTGTAGTGAATATAGTATACAAGATTGGAGGAGGTGTGGGTGATTGTTTGGATATGGTTGAGGGTGCTGTCAATTAGGTGGGTGGGAAACCACGGTCATGGAAGAAGCAAGCTATGTCAGCAGTGCTGCTTTAGAAGGTGACAGCATCCAAACAGATGAGATGGAGGCAAAGAAACTGGGAGAATGAGTTGGATTGCTTGCAGGTCATGGAGGTGTGATGTGTTTCTGCCCTTGCCCCTTTCCCAACATTTTCAACAGTGTGATTGGGTTACCCTTGTCTTCACTTTTCATCCCACCAGCTTCCACGTTCAAAGGATTTTCTGCACCTTTTCAGACAACTCTAGCAGAATGCCACCACCAAGCACCCCTTTCTCCCACTTCCCCCATCTGCATTTTGCAGGGATCATTCGCTCCAGGACACCCTAGTCTATTCCGCAACCACAAACACTACCCCCCTCTCTCTGTGGCTCCTTCCCATATAACTACAGAAGGTGCAACACCTGCCCCTTCACCACCTCCCTGCTCATCATCCATGGACCTGAATAGTCTTTCCAGGTGAAGTAGCGTTTCACCTGTACCTCCGTCAATCTTGTGTATTCACTGCATCCAATGTGGCCTACTCTACATTTGCGGAACACCTCTCGTCTGTGTGCAAGCATGACCCCAACCTTAGTGGCTGGTCATTTTAATACAGCAACCTGCTCGCGTGCCAATGTCTGTCCTCTACATACTGCCGTGTTCCAGTGAATCACAGTGCAAACTGGTGACATTTTATACCTTCTGGACTTAATATTGAGTTCAATACCTTAAAATTGTGAACCATTTCTTCCCTTCCTTTTATCATGTCCTCTCTCCCATCCCAAATCATCCGAGTGTCTCTTTCCAAGTCTGGCAGGAGACACATCATTGCTACTTAATCTGAACTATCAACATGTTTCCTCTGCGAACACCCTTCATCTCTCTTTTTCCACCCCCCCAAAAAAAACTATAGCATAAACACTATCCTTTCCACACTTCACTTCAGCTCTGAAGAGTCATCTAGACTCTAAATGTTAGCTTGCTCTCTTCGTGAATGCTGTCTAACCTGTGATCTCCAGCATTTGTTTTCAGTACAGATTCCAGCATCTGTGGTAACTTGCTCCTGTAATCTTGTGAAAGTTTTGTTGACTACTTCTCACATCATACCATATTTTGTCTGTCTAATTTTTGCTTTGAACAGGCATTCCACTGTTATCTTTTATGGACATTACCTGTATTTTTTGTCAGGAATTCTTTGGCCTTGATTCTACATTGACATCAGTGCTGTTTTATTCTTTGAAAGCAATCATATTCAAGTTTAATTTTACAATCATCCAATAAACCTGATGATTTAACAATCTTGTCCAGTGACCTGTGCAGAAAATGTCTTTAACAGTGAACCTGTATAAAAGTTTTGATTATTCATTTGCTATCATTGTCCTTAGTGAATTGTTATTTGGATTTGATCTTTAGATAAGTGTAAGCAGGCATAATGGTGTTAACAATATAAGCAAGGTAAAGATGCACAGAAAATGCAATGTAAAATGTATATATTTGTGTAATAACTTAAATGGATATTTAGTCAGAGATGTACAGCACGGAAACAGACCGTTCGGTCCAACCCGTCCATGCAGACCAGATATCCTAACCCAATCTAGTCCCACCTGCCAGCACCTGGCCCATATCCCTCCAAACCCTTCCCATTCATATACCCATCCAAATGCATTTTAAACATTTTCCTGGTTAACATCAAGTATTTTTGGTGAGCAGTCCTTCTGTGCATATTGTTTGGAATACGAATACTTAGAATGATGTACGACTTGAAATTTCAAGATCACATAACTAGTTCTTTTTAAGTCTTATTTTTCTTTAGAAGAAAACATTTTTGACCATAAGGTGTAGGAGCAAAACTAGGCCACTGGGCCCATTAAGTCTGCTCCACCATTCAGTCACTGGCTGATATGTTTCTCAACCGTGTTCTCCTACCTTCTACTCGTGACTCTTGATTTCAATTCAAATCCTGAACCTATCTATCTCTGTCTTAAGTACACTCATTGATGTAACCTAAAGAGTCTTCTGTGGTAATGAGTTCCTCAAATTAATCACCCTCTGGCTGAAGTAATTTCTCCTCCTCTCAGTCCTAAAGGGTCCCCCTTCACTTTGAGCCCATCCTTTTGCCTTTGGGTCCTTGATTCTTCGACTAGTGGAAATGCCCACTCTATCCATGTCCACTCTATCCAGGCATCTCCCTATTATTCCAATCTTAAAGCGATCACTAAAGTTACAAAGAGTTGCCATTTGGTTGGGAATGGTTTAACTAAATCAATGTCCATGAGGCACACAGCAAAAACATGCCTGTGTAAGCTAGCTGCTTGTCTACCACTTTTGCTGGAGATTGGTTAGATCAACTGGTTTGCTGCATAAAATCTTTGAAGAAATCTTCTGTGTGCCTTTTTATATGAACTTGAGTTTGGACAGAGAAATTGGTATGAAAATGTTTGGAATACTATTCAAAACTATTGGTGTTATGATGCAGGGTACTTGGTGATAAAAGAACACACAACATTTCTGATTATAAGTAGCAGATATTTTAAATTTAGTGGGACATTAATAATTGCTAACCTGAAGCTTAGGTACTGGGTGTCACTCTTAGCATTTGTATCGTGTCCATTTTACTTTGCTGGAATAAAGGTATTTTTACTCTTACAGAATGAGAATATCTTAGTTTTAGATTAGATTAGATTACTTAGTGTGGAAACAGGTCCTTCGGCCCAACAAGTCCACACCGACCCTCCGAAGAGCAATCCACCCAGACCCATTCCCTGACATTTCCCCCTTCACCTAACACTATGGGCAATTTAGTATGGCCAATTCACCTAACCTGCACATTTTTGGACTGTGGGAGGAAACCGGAGCACCCGGAGGAAACCCACGCAGACACTGGGAGAATGTGCAAACTCCACACAGTCAGTCGCCTGAGATGGGAATTGAACTCAGGACTTTGGTACTGTGAGGCAGCAGTGCTAACTGCTGTGCCACCGTGCCGCCCTAGTTAACCAGGGATGTTTGATTTGAAATTATAGCGAATTATACTTTAACTTTTCCTAATTATTACTTTTTCTGTGGAACAGTTAGATGTCAAGGAAACCTCTTTGGATCTTGATCAGAATATAATTCAACTTCAGCAACTACTAAAATCTCTGATTCTTCAGCTCTCAAAAGGACGGGAAAATTCTCAACATGTTACTTTACAGCTTGATCAAAAGGTACAAAAATGAATATTAAATTCTTCCTTCAAGTGGATTTGGTCTCCGTGTCCTGACTTGATGTCTACATTTCTGTACAATTGTCACTAGATTTTTAACATTGTATGGAGGGAGGTAGGTTGTCAGTTTTACAACATGGAAAGAGGCCCTTCAGGCTTTTATGTCCACTTAGTTATCAAATACCTATCTATTTTATTCCTGTTTTTTCCAGCACTTTCCCCAAGGCCTTGTATGTTGTGCTGTCTCAAGTGCTGATTTATTTTTGGGATGTTTGAACTGGAAGACATGAGGGGAGCAAAAGAAAGAGGGTTTTCCATACTTGAGAAGAAATATTAAGATTGTGACCTTAAGATTGTCTTCCAATATTGCTTGAAAGCATTCAATATGTTTAATTTCACTGTCAGTCCATATTTTATAGTTGACTGATCAGAGTGCACAGTTTTGTGCAGAGAGACCAATAATTGCATGGAAAGGGCAACCGAATGGCATACCTAGTTTGACAGGCTGTTTCATTTGAATGTATTTGGGGCAGTCTGTAAATCAGTATGTTGAAAAACTGACCAGGGCAAAGCTATTTTAGATCCAATACTGTTCTGAAAAAGTAAATAGCTACGAAAAATGGTTCTCTAGGCAAGTGCCATTATATTTCATTGTACTAGAATGTGATGCTAGTCCAAGTCAAAGATCTTCTGCTTTAAACAAAATCAGCTTAGTAGGAATGAAGGGCCAGCTAACTAAAGTTGATGGGAATGCTCTTATCTGTCAGTGCATATTTTAATCTATGGTGCATTTTTAAAGGAAGAATTCTCGGGCATGTTTTCCTTGGACTGAAAATTTCATGGGAAAACTGTTCCATCAGTGGCTGACTAGAATAGCTGAGAATAGTTTTAAATTATAGGAAGATACTTTTTAGGCAGCATTCTAATGACTAAAACTGGAGATTGTTGATTTCTAAAAGCTCACACAAAAGATGGCTAAGAAATTTGTGCGGGTGGTGGGTTCAGACAGTTGACAGTAAATGAGACAAGGAAGTGACAGTGATGTTAAACAAAGACTGTCTTCCCAGTAGAAGAGATGAAAACTGTACCAGAAATAGTACAGAACCAAGGACCCAGTGAGTGAGGAAATTAATTGTGTATATATAAAAAAACTATTGGAGAAAGTAATTGAACTGAAAGCCAACCATATCCCTGAACTTGATGCCATGCTTCGAAAGATTTTGAGATGGTGACAGATAGTGGATACACTGGTTTTATCTCTAGTAATTCCCAAGATCCTAATGGTCCCTGTGGACTTGAAAGTAGCAAGTATCTTGCGGGTCAATTTATAGACCAACCTGACGTCAATGTTAGGGAAACATAAGTGGTAATGGACCACACATTGGGACAGATTTTGGATGTTTGTGTCAGATAGTGAATTGTGCTGGCTGAGAACTCCTGATGCTTGTGTATGCCAAATGAGAGCTCAAACACATGCATTTGCACCCGAATGTCCCAATACGTGTCAGTATGTTTTGGGAGAGGGAGAGTAGTCTCTTTAGAATTCCCAGATGATCTGCATGATACTGGATGTTTGGGAAAAAATGGACCCTCTGAGGCAGGCTCTGTGATCTCTTATCTGAAGTGCAAAAACCTTGGATATTTTGCTAATTGACCAGGAACTTGGCTCACCTATGGGATCGAGAACTTTTTTTTAAAAAAAAAGCTCAGTGGAGATAGGATTCTTTGACCTCTAATCTTGCAAGTGAATTCACTGGTAAAATTCCTCTGTTGACCAATCTTCTGTACTGGTAGACTGTGGTCTTGTTGGCGCAAGTCTTTCAACCCTACCTCCAATTGCACCTGTCACCAAAAACTGGTCATACATGGTTTACACATGTCAAACTCTGAGCCTGGATATGAGCAAGTCCCAATATGACAGAAGTATGCACATTCCATTTTGGGTAAACCTGTCTGGGTTTCTTTGTGACTTGATTAAAAATTTTAATTATGGTGATGGACTTCTGCACCTCTATCCCAAAATATTGGAGATAAATGTTTTGACATTTCACCTCAATGAAGTCATGGGTTGAATTTTCTGCTCTGATGTCATGTGAAAATCCCAGATTTCTTCTCTAACTTCCATGCAGCAGGGACTGCTAAGATTGTATTTTCATTTTTTTTTTTAGGTGACTGGGGTGCTGAAGGAAGGAGACTCTGTTTGAAGATGGTGCTGTGGTTTGCACCTTGATTTGCCAAATTAAAGCCTTATTTATGTTTCTTGCCCTTCTTAATTGAGACACTGAATAGAGCTTTACTTTTGTGTTTTTTTTAAATGTTGGATTAAACTACTGATTCAAAAATATTGTAGGCAGCTTGAGAGTTTTTAGTTTTCTAAAATGTTGTATCTAGTCTTTACATTCCTAAATGCAAATAAATTCTTTACATTTTTTTGCTAAATGCCTATGTTGGCTACTGGCAAATATAATTTGGGCAAAACCAGGAGCTAAAAATAAATCTAGCAGCAAATTTGCTTTTGGGGTTAAATTAAGATTTCAGGGTTAGCTGCTAACTTTCAGCATTACACACTCCTCATGTTGCTAACATAGAAAATCTGAAGAATGTTGTAATAGTGAACCTAAATAAAGGGATGCTTGTTTCTCAGCCAAAAGTTCAACTGCAGTGTGGTCAGATGAAATGTTAATGTAGATAGCAGTCTGCCAGTTGATTTCTATACATGTCCCTTTTATGGGGGTCAAATGCTGTTGAATAATCAGCAATAAATGGTGAATGTTCAGTTACTGCTAATTTAACAGTGCAAACTCTTTCTGTTAAGTGGGCTTATCATACAGTCGACCTGTGGTGCATTGGAGGCATTTGTGGCTGCATACCCAAGCTGCTAGTTTTTAAAAAAATGGTTTATAGATGGGAAGAAAGAAGGTTAAACAGTTCAAATTAATGCTGCTTTGATATTTTACTGTTTTCTTTAAGATAAAATTGAAATCAAGGAGCTGCCATTTTAATAAAGTTATAAACTGTAAATAAGGCCTGTGTAAAAATGAGGGAAAAATAAAATCTCCTTTGCATCTTAATTTTCTATGACATGATCAGTTTGTTTTTTAGTGCAGTGAGGAACTTTATCAACTCTGGGTTTCAGCAATAGGATTGGGAAATAAATATACTGAGATTAGATTCCCTACAGTATGGAAACAGGCCCTTCAGCCCAACAAGTCCACACTGGCCCTCCGAAGATAAACCCACCCAGACCCATTTCTCTCTGACTAATGCATCTAACACAATGGGCAATTTAGCATGGTCAATTCACCTGACCTGCACATCTTTGGACTATGGGAGGAAACTGGAGCACCCGGAGGAAACCCACGCAGACGCTGAGAGAATGTGCAAACTCCACATCCGAGGCTGGAATTAGACCTGGGTCCCTGGCGCTGTGACACAGCAGTGCTAACCACTGAGCCACCGTGCCCCCCTCCCCGTACTGTGATATACTATCACGGTATCTCAACAGATGTTGCCGCTGTGGATTTCTTTGACTTGGTAGACTGGGATTTATGAGCAAAGTGTCCCAAATGTTAATCTGCACAGCAGTGAAAAGTTGGAGGAGTCTGGGGCAAGGAGGGTACATAACTGGGATACGATGCCATACAAGTGAATGAAACATTTTGCACCAGCTGCACATTTTTTGGAGTACTGCGTGACTGAACAGTGCTTGGTATTTCAAAGCAACAATGAACGTCGTTAGTTCTGTTTTCTGATGAACTTTTTAAAATGAAAAATTGTTAATCCAGTATTGGCTTACTGCCATTTTCCAGCTGGCTTGAATAATGAATGAGCTTTACAGTCAGTGTAAATTCAAATGCTCTCTGAATAGACTACAATTCTTTGGAAACTCTATGGTAACATACTCATTAAATAAGAAACCCAACATGATTTAAAAAAAAACTCAGTTGGCAAAATATTGGAGACAAAATTAGAAAAATAAGTGAACTTTTTAAAAACAAAAAGCCCTTGAAAGAAAACATTGCCATGAAATGGGCAAATACTTTTTGATCCTCAAATAGCAAAAATCTGTCTTGGAGACAAGATTCTGCTTTCCTCTGACAAATGTTTCTTGATCTGTTTTGGATCTCCTATACAGAAAGGATCCATTTGAAGGGTTTGAAATGGGCAGGTCTATCTTTGATTTTTACGAAGCTGAATGGAATTCTCATCCTCCTTACTGTTATGGATGTTGGTCAAGTTCCATTCCATTTGCTGCTTCTGTAAATTTATGCATCTTGTGTTCCAATACTTCCCAATATTGAATTTATACCATGTAATTTGGTCTGTGACTGTACTCCACGAGCAAGATATCTCTGCCATTGATGCTTAGTTTGTTCCACATTCTCAGAGCAAACAAACTTCACTTCATCTTGCTCAAGTATTGGATGTTAATAATTCGCCAAGTGTTTGAAAGTTGAACTCATGTCAATTCTCTTTTTAAACAAAATAGTTCAAGGTAACTCATTCATCTATGAAGAAATTAATGACCAGCACCTTCCATGGTCTGGGGTTGGTTGTGGGTAGTTGTGTAAATTTTGGTTCCAGAAACTCAAACAGAAGATTATTCACAAAGTTGCATTGCAGTTTTATCGAAAATAAATGGAGGGAAGCATGTTGTTCGTGTTTTAATCTATTTTAAAAATAACTTCATGATCCCATCCTGTTATACAACTGGATCGTGAATAAATCTTTGGTTTCCATTACACCAGTATCAATGCACACTTTGCTTCATATCACATCTAATTTGGAAGTTGCCCAGTTATAGCCCATTCTAACCCAAAATTTGACATTTGAATGTGGAATGGTATTGTTATTTTGAAAAATGATGCCTATTTAAGGCATGGGAAAGTGCAGTTGAGAATAGAAATTTAAATGCATTGACTATACCCTGCATATGGAATCATAGATGGTTGTCTGTCTGAATTTGAAGTGAGATCAATGACAACAAAATCCCATGAAAAGGGAAATTATTTGCGAGAATGTGTCCACGTGAAAACATAGAAGTGGTTTAGGCAGGTAAGTGACTGAAGTATACTGCAATTTATCACGAGCCAAGAAAATTTGAAATTGTTGCTTTATTTAAATTCATGAGTCAATCATGATCAGGATTTATACTTGTCCCTTTTAATATCTGTACTTCAAGTTGACTTTTTTGCCCAAATATGCAATTTCAGGTTGGAATACAGTGTTTGCAAAAGGTTCACAAACGGAAAGCGGTGTCTAATTTTTATTTATTTTGGTATGCAACAGTCATTGCGTGAGTGTGAATATTGTGTACCTGAATTTACAAAGGTAATTTATCAGACGCTCTTAAAATGTCAAGATGAAGTCCTTAAAGGAATAGAAGAACTGTACTTTAGGTATGTGAAGGGAAATGGAAGCAATTAAAGTTAATTGTTGTAGGGGCTTTCAGTTATTGCTCTAAATTTGGAGTTCCTTAAAGTGGGATGTAAGTAAATTTTTCTCTTGCGATGTTGAACACTTTCATTAGTGACGGCACACAAGAAATGCCAGAGACCGAGCCCTTCTCCATAGGGAGAGATTATTAAAAGGAGTATTGATGACCATGAAGAGAAATTGGGGTGGTAAATGTCATTGTGTGTTGGCTGGATTGCTTTTGACCCAATGTTTGGTACATATTGGTGTTGAATCAGATGTGGAAATAAACTGCTTATTTCCCTAGCTAAATGGGTCACGAATGCATTATTCCTTGTTCTCCTTTGTGACCATCGACATGGTTTAATCTTTTTGATCTGTTCATTTGCCTTAGGCTTTTATGGTATGGAATTAAATTCTGTCTGAAAGCCACCGGGTGATTGCTTGGAATTTGTTTTTTTTATTCACAAGGGCATCGCTGACCAGGCAGCATTTATTGCCCATCCTGAAACACCCAGAGAGCAGTTAAGAGTCAACCACTTTGCTGTGGGCCTGGAGTCACATGTACGCTAGACCAGATATGGACATCAGTTTCTTTCCCTTTAAAGGGTTTTTCTGACTATCAACAATGGATTCATGGCCATCATTCAATTCTTAATTCCAGATATTTATTGAATTCAAATTCCACCATCTGCCGTGGTGGGATCTGAACCTGGGTCTCTAGAATATTATCTGGGTCTCTTGGTTAACAGTCCAGCAATAATATCACTAGGCTGTCGCCTCCCTCTGGTTCTCTTAAGCCTCTTGTGAACCTTTTGCAAACACTGCATTCCAACTTGAAATTGCACATTTGGACAAAAAAGTCAACTTGAAATACAGATATCAAAAGGGGCACAAGTATAAATCCTGATCATGATTTGACTCATGAATTTAAATAAGGCAAATTATTATTGTCGTCGTCGTCAGACCACGAACCATGTCATGGCCTTGTCCTTCCCCAGCTCCCAATTTGTTTAATTTCTGGGCTAACAATGTTGATATGTGTAATGGGGAAGAGGAATTAAGGTCGCAGTTGCAAATTTATTAAATGGTGGAGTAGACTCAAGGAGCAAAAAGGTATACCACTATTTATGTTCTTGTAAACTTGTATACTGTCAGCTATTAGAAATGGCTTGCAATGCTTTTGAGAGCACCGGAGGGAGTGTCAATGAAGAAAATAATTGACTTAAAGGTGAGTCACTGCTTTGAGCTTAACCTTTCAAAATGATTCTCAAATCTAAATTCTTCTGAAGGGCCATGGATTGAGTCATGTAGAAGCTGACCTGACTCTGAGAATTACTGGGGAGACTAGGCAATACTCCTACCCTCAAAAAGGAGTTGGCTAGGTTAAATGTGCAGGGTTCAGACTTGTTCCCTTAACCCTCACCAGTGAAAATTTAGGAGACCTGGAATTGGGAGCCACCCGTCATTTTAAATGGCTCTGAAGTCCTTCTGACTGTTTAAATCTGGGTCAATGTGTTCAACGTAAGTGTAAAATTAAGTTAATTACTTTAGCCATATTTGGAAGCCTCAGAGGTAGACAAATGCATGTTGCAATGAAAATGAAACACTTGTGGTCTTGTCAGTGTTCAACTTTCCTCAAATTTCGGGCTGTTTATCAGTGCCAGTAAGATAGACATTGGCAACAGGGGATAGAAAAACACCCATACAGGTGAATGGGAGAGGTCACAAGCTTGTTTTTTTTGTCTTGATACTCAGAAATGAAATAAAAAAAGAGGATTCCTCCAACATGTCTGTTGTGAACATGTAAAGATTGGAGCAAAATTATGTGGATAGATTACAAATAAACACTTTTACCAATGCTTGAATTCCTTTGTATGCACAACAAAGTGTCAAAAGTATAGAGATTCACATGGAGTCTTAACATTTGAAAGTCGAAGAACTTGGCAAACTCAAGTAGTCATTTTTAGGATGGTAGCTTTTGGAGAATTTGCTTGGAAACTGATGATACTACTTCAAGTTCAATTATTTTAATTAACACCGATCAGTTTTTAATGAGGTAAAACAATTTTGTAGAATGCAATTAACCTAGGTTAATTTTTGCATAAACAGTACCAAATATATTTTCTATATATCCATGTCTGATGATCATTGTGTATTACTAACTTTTTTGTCATTCATAACTTTAATCGCAGTAGAATAAATGGTCCAAGTGTAGGTTCAGTTAATGCTCAGCATCATGCTATGTGTAATTGCTGGAGTCAATTGTAGAAATGTAGGAATGAAGTTAAACTTTTTACGAATATTTTTGTAAAGTTGATTGTCGTAAAGAAAATCATGCAGTACTTTTTTTTTAGCACCCTTAATTGTTCAAATGTAATAGAGCAAATTTATCTTTTTTAGACAGACATGAGTATTCAATTCAATATCATTTAGCACAGGGACAGGCCCTTTGGCCCACCAAACCAGTGCTGATTCATTATGCTTGTGTCTTATTGCCCAAAAGAGGGTTTCTATCCCTCTGCTTGCCTCCCGTTCATGCGTTTATCAAGATATGCCTTAAATGTTGCTAACGTGCCTGCTTCCATAACCCCCACTGGCAGGTACCCACCACACTGAAAGGTTTTCCCTACACTTCTCCCCTAAACCTCACCCCTCTCAACTTGAACGTGTGCACTATGTAGATGATGTTTCCACTGTGGGGGAAAACTCATCTGTCTACCCACCCTTTCTATGCCTCTCAATTTTGTAGACTTCTATCCAGTCGCGTCCTTGGCCTCTATCTTTCCAGTCAAAACAGTTTATTCATCCGTCCTTTCCTTGTAACTCAAACCCTCCAGTCTAGGCTACTCCTAGTAAATCTTCTCTGCGCCCTCTACAAAGCATCCACTTCCTTCTGGTAGCGTAGTGATCAGAATTGCATGCAATATTCCAAATGTGGTCTAACTAATGCTTTGTTATCCTACATCAATACAGATTTTTATGGGTTAGTTTTGACAATGGCCCAAAGCATTGGCAGAGGCCCAAAACGTGATGTTGAGCAACAGGTGAGAAAATTTCAAGTTTTAAGGAGTGTCTCAGAAAAGATGGGATAAAGGGGATTCAATAAATTGCGGCCTGCTCAGCTGAGGATAAGCCACAAAGAATGGGAAAATTAATGAGTTACTGGAGGGGTCAGAATCCGAGGAGTACGCTTGGCAGGCTGAGAGGTTGGAAGAGATTAGAAGGAGGAGAGTCTTGGTGCGTAGGGAATTGAGTTTTTGAAAAGTTCATCCGTGGGATGTGTTTTTTTTCTGATGAAGTTCATCCGTGGGATGTATTTAGTGTCCATCTCTACTTGCCCTGAGAAGGTGATAGTGAGCTGCATTTAAACAATACTATCCATTTAGCGTAGGTATATGTAATGCCTTAAAGGAGGGAGTTCCAGGATTCTGACCCAACAATTTATTTTCAAATCCAGATGGTGAATAGCTTGGAGAGGAACTTGACTGGCAACATCACTACATGAATCTCCTGCCTTTATCCTTCCAGGTGATATTAGAGTCATAGAGATGTACAGCATGAAAACAGACCCTTCGGTCCAACCCGTCCATGCTGACCAGATATCCCAACCCAATCTAGTCCCACCTGCCAGCACCTGGCCCATATCCCTCCAAACCCTTCCTATTCATATACCCATCCAAATGCCTCTTAAAATGTTGCAATTGTACCAGCCTCTACCACTTCCTCTGGCAGCTCATTCCATAGACGTACCGCCCTCTGTGTGGAAAAAGTTGCCCCTTAGGTCTCTTTGATATCTTTCCCCTCACCCTCAACCTATGCCCACTAGTTCTGGACTCCCCGACCCCAGGGAAAAGACTTTGCCTATTTACCCTATTCATACCCCTCCATCATTTTGTAAACCTCTATAAGGTCACCCCTCAGCCTCCGACGCTCCAGGGAAAACAGCCCCAGCCTGTTCAGAAGGTGCTTTTCAAGCAGCTTTGGTGAATTTCTACAGTGTAACCTGTGGTGAGAATGAATTGCTGCTACTGTAGAGGTGGTGGAGGGAGTGAATGGCACCAAATCCATAAAAAAATCAAGAGGACTGCTTTGTCTTGGATGGTGTCAAGATTCCTGAATTGTTGGAGCTATGCTGATCTGGTCGCGTGGCGTATACCTTGCAGATAGTGGACAGGTTTTGGTGGGTCAGGAAGTGTATTACTTGCTACTGGATTTGTCTGAACTGCCCTTACTGTCAATATATTTATATGGCTAGTCCAGTTCTGTTTCTGATGATGTGATGATCTCCAGAATGTTGACAATGGACAATTCAGTGATGGTAACACCATTGAATATCGAAGGGTGATGATTAGACACACTTGTTGGAACTGGTCATTGTCTAGATCGTAAACCTGAAGAACTTCAGAGATGTCCTGGAGCTGATGACTGGCCTTCCAACATTCATAACTACCTTCCTATGTGCTGCATATGGCATAAACTAGTGGAGATTTATTTTCTGATTCCCATTGACCAGTTTTATTTGAGCTCCTTGATGCCATACTTTGTCAAATATAGCCACTTTATCAACAGCTTTCATTCTGTTCTCCCCTCTGTAGTTCAGTTCTTTTGTTAATCTTGGAACCAAGATTGTAATAAGGTCAGGAGCTGAGTAGCCCTGGTGGAATTCCAATTGCTCATTCACACTGAGTCACAAAGCAAGTACAGTTTGAGAGTGCCAGGGACTGAGTGTCGACTGATGGGATGGTATTTGACTGGGTTTTAATTATCCATGTTTGTGTATTGGGCATACCTATGCAATTTTCCACAATGCCAGGTAGATGCTATGTTATATCTGTATTGGAACAGTTTGGCTAGGGGCATGACAAGTTTTCGATCATATCTGCAGTACTTTTGCCAGAATGTTGTCAGGGCCCATAACCTTTGCAGTACCCAGTGCCTTCAGGCATTTCTTGATATCATGTGGAGAGAGACTAATTGCCTGAAGACTGGCATCTCTGATGCTGGGGACATCCAGAGAATTTTAGATTGGGGATTTTTGCAAATACTTTATTTTCTGCATAGCTTTACTGGTTCTCCCATTATTAAACATGAGGATCTTTGTGGCGTAATCTCCATTCGTGACTGGATGTGACAGCACTCAATCTGATCTGTTTGTTGTGGAGTCAGTTAGCCTTTGGCATGTTGTGTCAGTGTTTTCACAAATTTTGGGATTTTACTCTGGAAAGCTCAACAATTGTTTGGAGAAGTGTGAAATCGCCTGACAACTTTTGGATTCTGTTCTATGTGTATGCAGTCTCTTTGTAGCTGTCTATTTCAGCGGAATGATAATGTGAATGCTCATAGTTTTACTATTGTCATGACAGATGTAGGCCAATATTTAATAAACAGTAGTGAACCTACTGTAATATAGTTTATATGGAAGAGGTGTTCCTTTAAAACAAGAGATATTATACTATTTGAAAACAGCAATGCATTCCATCATAGAGCAATTCATGCGGAGCTATGACAAATGTCTTAAAATTAGGAGAAAAAGCAAATAAAGCGCACTTGGCTTTCATTTTTTTTGTATTGAGAGGAAAGTTGAATTCCAGAAACTAACGAAGCAGTGTGATGTTAACATGAGATGTGATGTCTTAATTATATCCCAGAGTCTAGATTAGAGTGGTGCTAGAAAAGGAGGAGAGGGAAAATTGACGTTTCGGGCAAAAGCCCTTTATCAGGAATAGTGTGAAGGGTTTTTGCCCGAAACGTCTTACTTTCCTGCTCCTCTGATGCTGCCTGACCTGCTGTGCTTTTCCAGCACCACTCTAATCTAGACTCTGGTTTCCAGCATCTGCAGTCCTTGTTTTTACCCTTAATTATATCCCACGTAACTTTGTTTCTCTCATGATGATTTCTCCCCCCCCCCCCCCCTTTTACAACTACAAATTCTCTAAATTTTCCCCCAATGCAATCAATCATGAAATATTGTGAAACAGAATCAGGCTATTCAACTCATCAAGCTGGTGCTAGTGGTTTTCTCTGCTTAAACCACTTGGCCTAAAATCGTGCTCCTGGTTATTCTACAAACCTTCTTAATGTACGCAGTTATGTTATGAAGCAATTGATTCATTAAGGGTACTTTTCACATAGATATTTACTGAGGTTGTATACTTGAGTGTATCATCATATTGATTAACATTTGTTTACTCTACAGCTTGACTAGAGGAATTAGCACATTATTACTCCACCTATAAAGAAATAAACTGCTGCACAGTTGTTAGATTTTGGTAGAGCCGATGCTCGCTCTCTCTTTCTCCCCCCCCGACTCCTCCTCCTCCTCCTCCTCCACGGTCAGTAGTTGAAGTTTACGTTGCTGCGTTCTAAAATCATTCATGCATCAGTCGTGAACTCTATCAGGAGAGTCACCACTTTTGGATTGGTAACTTGTTTCCCTTTGGCTTCTATCTCACTGTATTTCCAGAATTTTCTGTTTCTATGCCAGGTACTGTATATTCATGTCTGCGTTTCTTTGTTGAAAATGTGTTGCTGGAAAAGCGCAGCAGGTCAGGCAGCATCCAGGGAACAGGAGAATCGACGTTTCGGGCATAAGCCCTTCTTCAGGATTCTCCTGTTCCCTGGATGCTGCCTGACCTGCTGCGCTTTTCCAGCAACACATTTTCAGCTCTGATCTCCAGCATCTGCAGACCTCACTTTCTCCTGCATTTCTTTGTTGTCTGGTATAGGTTAAATGGAAGCTTGCAAAACACCTAGACTTAATATAGCAAAGAGGAAGCATAAATTGTCAAAATAGTTTTTCCATATTACATATTGGGTCAACTGAAATCAATCTTGCACTAAAATCTCCCATGACAGTTCTTACTTACCTGATGTGCAGTGAGTTTGTGCACTGACCTTTATCATTTTAATGGACTCGGTTTTGTGATCTGCAGCAAAGCAATGATGCTTTCTTGTTGACCCCATAGAAAGTTGCTGTAATGATCGGGTGACCTGTAGTGAGGAGGTTCTCTCCCTGTCAGTTTAGCGATCTCTTCGAATTGGTCCTTGGTTTAGATGTTGAGCAGCAATGATGTCCTTCAGCAATGTCAGCAATCAACCATGTTTTAAGTATTCTATCTGACAGCAAATGAAGTGAACAATGACTAATCCTCTCACTTTGAATTTAATAAGTAGGGAAATATATCATTGGGACATGGAATTAAGTAGAGCTAAGATAATAAACTTTACAATTATGGAGAATTTTTGACATTCAACAAATAAAATTACTTTTTCAAGACTTGAGAAATTTTAGTTGTAATTATCAAACTTGTGTACAGGTGGTAATTCAGTTATATACCTTGATTAGCAAAACTTGATTTTCTCGAGTTTTTGAGACAAAGAAGCTCTTACCTGTTTAATTTCTAATTGATTGCAAACCCTCTGGAAAAGTGTAAATTCAAACAACCTTTAACTTTCTGCTGTTAGATCTATGTGGATCCTGAGTATTATTAATGGCAAATGCTGATAGTTGAATTTTATATTAATAGTGGTGGAACCATTGCAACTCTTGCTACCAAGTGAAAAAGCTTGACCCTTGTTTGGCGCACTACTTTAAAGTACAGTTTGGATTTCTTGACAGGAGATGGCGCTGCTAGTCCAAACTTGTAGGCCTGTTTTCACAAAATACTAAATTTCTAATTACTCCCTGCAGGTAAGAAAAGATTTTATCGTGCATTTCTTCATTACTTAATCTTTCTTTTGGTTCCTTGCGCATTTTTTTCTACTGTCCCACCCATGCATCCTTTTCATCTGGTTTGTCTTCTGTGTGCCCACTTGTTAACCGCACTACACTTAACTATGGTGTCAGCAATAGCTCCGCATCTTCCCCTCTCTGTCTTGGAAATTTCCAATTACAGCTGACAGTATGCACCCACTGCTATTTTATAAAGGCCTATTGTCTGATCTTCAGATGTGGAATTTGCAATGCAGGTGGGCATTTCAGAAGCTCTTTTTGTCAGCTATTGGTACATTGTGTCATTGCTGACCAAACCAATTCCCATGCGTAGTCTTCTGGATAAAGATCAAATTTCCCCCCCCCCCCCCAAAAAAAAATGGACTTGCATTTATATCTTATCATAGCCTTAACATGACTGACCCTTGGAAAAGTAATTTAACTTTTTAGTGTACTTACTATTACTGTAACAGCAAATAATTAATTTGTACACAGCAAGATCCCATTAGCAGGATTCTGTTTTGGTTGAGAGAAGTGGTTTGGGGTTTGGAGGTGAAGACCGAATTGGCGCTCAGTGGGTCATTCCTTTAACAATGTTGGGTGTCTTAAACACTGAAGGGAGATTATCTGAGTCATTATGTTTGCCTCTGGAATGGTTCTTCTGCCAGGAAGGTAACTTGATGCAGCTACATCTAGTTTCCAGGCCAAGTCAGATTTTAAAAAAACCCAAAACCTTTGTCAAAATACTGAGCTTTTTGTATTTAAGTTTGGAAATTGCATTGTGCCTGTTTCTGTGCCATGTTACTAAATTAAAGCTGTTTATACTTTTAAGCAGCAAGGCTCTGAAGATCTAGCCTAACATTCCTTATTTTTATGCTGGACTTCTAACAATGGCAATCTGGCAATCGTGAGATTTAATCTCAATTTGCACTAACATATGCATTTGGGCATTGCAGATATTTTAAAGCAACTGATAAAAGTTTCTTTATTCAACACAGTCCATTTATGCACTTAATTGTTTTAACTGCTGCATCTAGATACTGGGACAAGCTCCAGGGTCTTGTAATAAAACTGCTTATTCAAAAATATTAAAAGTAAATCAAAAATTGTTCTGCTCATATTTATGATCCAACTATATCAGTTATCACTACCTGGATTCTCTTTGGTTGGAAACTACTTCAAAATAATCCTTTCAGTCAATGAAAAGCCAATTTGACCAAACTTGCTTCAAACACAGTGGGAGCCAGGACCAAAGATATCACAAGAGACTGTAGCACATTCTTTTGGGGGATGAAGAAAAGCCAGAGGTCAGGTTCAAGCCCACTTTGAAACTAGGTATAAAGAGGGATAAGTCACAAAGTAGAATTTAGGAAGCTCAAATAGATTGAAAAGCAAGATCCCTTAGGCTACAATTTTAGGACTATTTCCAGAATCTACTGTGTGTAGAAATGGGAAGATTGAGATAATGCACGCCACATTAAAAATGGTGCAGGCGGGAGAGCTTTAGACTTCTAGGGCATTGAGAATGGTTCTGGGGCAGGTTGGACTTGTACATGAAGGAGGTTTCACCTTAGCAAGACCTAGACTGAAATTGATTTGCTGGTGGTGTTGGGGTATGATTAAACTACTTTGTCAGGGGGTTGGGAAGAGAGAATTTAGATCAGAAGCAAAGAGGTTTTAGGAAGTAGAAATACTGCAAATGAAAGTGGACAGCAACAAACCTCCTCAAATCACCTGCGGTTAAATTACAGGATATTAAAAAGGTAGCATCAAAAACACACCATGCAGAAAAGTTGCAAGTCTGAGGATTGGGAGAATTTTAAAATTCACCTTGGAACAAATAAATTGGAAAGCTTTTTGTAAAGTCCTGACTAAGTCTTAAATTTTCTTTAAATAACTTATAATGTACTTGCATCATTTGAGAATTGCCAGAAGGCAACAAAGTAGGAAGTAATGGATCATTCTTCAGCAGGTAGGTTGTCAGCGAGGCACTGTCATCAGTGCTTTGGCCCCTAGTTTTTCATAATCTATACCAGTAGTTGTTTGGGCCATTTGAAAATGATTCAAAAGTTGGTGCAAACGTGAGTTGAGGGTGAAAAGAGGCTTTAAAGAGATGTAGATTGGTTGGTTGAGTGGATAAGGACTCGTCAGATAGAACACATTATGGATAAGTGTACTTTGATAGGATGTCCAGAGTATTTCTTGAATGGCCAGAAGTTGGAAAGTGTTGGTATCTTTTTAATAATTCACTGAAAGCCAGCATGCAGGTGCAACAAACAATCTAGAAGGCAAGCGATATGTCGATCTTTATTCCAAGAGGATTTGAGTAGAGGACCAAAGATTTCTTGTTTCACTTTTATATAGACTGCACTTGGAATAATGTGTGCATTTCTGTTTCAAGGCAGAATATACTTGCCATCAAGGGTTCATCATGGATTGGTGGAAATGTGAGGAGGATGGACCTGTCATCTCTGGTGTTTAGAAGAATGAGGTGCAATCCATTAACATTTTAATAATTTGTTTTCAAGGAATACACGAGTAGATGATGAAGCATATTACCCTCCCTATGAGTTGTCGAAGCATCAATTTAAAGCAAGCAATCTAATCTGAAGATTGGCAACTTGGTAACCTCAGCAGCAGCATGAGCAAGGGCCCATTTGCTAAGGTTACAACTGCAGGGAGAGGATGTCCCAATGCTCAGGCAGAACTGTGGGGAGTTGTGGAACAGAGCTGGGCAGGCTGGCTTGAACTGCTGAGGCTCTGGCACACAGGCAATGCCATTTCTGTGGGCTGCCATTGCCATCAGGGGATCTGTGGGCTATGGAGTTCCCAAAACGTGGACATCTACATTAATTTGCTTGGAGGTCGTCAAATTTTTACAGGATAGTTTCTCAATTAAGTGCTCACATCTCTTTATCTTTCCCATGTAGCACTCTCTGCAGTGTGGATGTCTCCGCAGATCAGTCTGCAAGGTGTTGAGTATACTCTAGATTTGCATGGTCAGGACTTTTCCTGCAGTAGCATGTCTGGTTTTTGAAAAACAACCAGAAATTAGAGTACAGTACTTTCAGCTGATGGGAACACCTGTTAACCAACTGACTGAGGTGTGTTGCTGGGAAGACTCCATTAACTACAGCAACTGCTTCTCAACAGGTTAGGAGTTTAGGAGTACCAGACAACAACCAAACATTTGTGACAGTCGAAGTATTCATCAAGTGACTGCCTTTAGCAGCTTGAAGAAAGCCAAAAAGACCTTTTATTGGCATCATTGCTATCTTTAGGTTTGAGGTATGCTTGGTATAAACAAAATAACCCACTTATTTCAACCAAGACACCTGCCCACCCACCGAGGATCCCCTTCTCCTGCCTCTGACACACCCCATCCACCTGGACACCCCATGACAGCCTGTTTCCTGCCCTCGACTTCATTTCAAACTGCTGCTGTGATATTGACCGCCTCAACCTGTCCACCCCCCCCCCCCCCCACCCCTCAATGGGTAGCACTCCATTTCCAACCTCATCAAACTGGTGGGGGGAGGGGTGTGTGGGCATATTAAGTGTGGCACACCAACCTCTATACCACTGAAGCCAGGCGCCAACTTGCAGATCTTGCCTTCCATCACCAAACCATCATCTCCTAGACCATCCACAACCTCATCACCTCTGGGGATCTCCCGTCCACAGCCTCTAACTTCATTGTCCGTGAACCCCACACAGCCTGATTCTACCTCCTATTGAAGATTGACAAACCTAACTGCCCTGGTGACCCATTGTCTGTCTCAGCCTGTGCTTGTCCCACTGAACTCATCTCTTCCTACCTTGACACTGTACTGTCCCCTTAGTCCAGGAGCTCCCCATCTATGTTCGTGACACCCCCACCCCACTCCCTTCACCTCCCAAATTTTCACTTCCCTGGCCCCCAACCCCTTCTACCCTGACCTCGCCATTCACCTGGACCATCTCGGACACCTCCCTCCCCTTCCTGGACTCTGCATCTCCATCTCCTTTGACTGACTAACCACAGACATCTACTACAATCCCACTGACTACCACAGCTACAAGTCCTTCCATCCTACCTCTTGTAAAAGTGCCATTCCTTATTCCCAATTCCTCTGCCTCGGCCACATCTGTTCCCAGGATGACCAATTCCACCTCAAAGTCCCAGATGACTTCCTCCTTCCATGGTTCAACTTCTCTTCCCACGTGGTTGACAATGCCTTTCGGTGCATCTCCTCTACTTCCTGCACCCCTGCCCTTGCACCACACCCCTCCCAAAGCAACAAGGACCCCCCCCCCGCTCCTCACATTCCACCCCACCAACCTCCACATACTTCATATCATCCTTCGTCATTTCTGCCACCTTAAAATGGGCCCCACCATATATGTCCCTCCCTACCCCTATCAACTATCCGGAAAGATCATTCCCTCTGAAACTCCCTTGTCAGGTTCACAACCTCCTCTTCCCCCCCCCCCCCCCCCCCTTAGTTCAATTGGATTGACCCACCAAGCACTTGTTAAGTCCATTCCCCATTCAGGAGACTAGGCAGCAGCACACCACGTTTGAGCCCCTACATCCCATCTGCCCCCACGCCCCGTCCGCTCCCCAAACCCATCCAATCCTGCCCCCCCCATCCCCCCCCCC
>NC_057719.1:48165901-48170155 GCF_004010195.1 Chiloscyllium plagiosum
TCCTCAGCTACCTTCTGCCCCACCCCCCTCCCATTTATCTCTCACCCTCAGCCCACAAGCCTCAGCCCTGATGAAGGGCTTATACCTGAAACATCGATTCACTTGGATGTAGGTTTGCTCGCTGAGCTGAAAGGTTCATCTCTATGGAATTGAACCTTCCAGCTCAGCAAGCAAACCTACATCAAGAACCTCAACCTGAGCTACAAATCTTCTCAAAACTCACTATCAATTCTCCTGCTCCTCAGATGCTGCCTGACCTGCTGTGCTTTGCCAGCAACAAACTCTCACCTCTGATCTCCAGCATCTGCAGTCCTCACTTTCTCCCACTTATTTCAGTTACCAGTGGTTGTATAAGGTCAAAAACAACAAAATGGTAGCTCATAATATCTGATCCAGTAATTGGACTTTAGCAGTGTGAAAGTTGAAAAGATCTTTATTGGCATCAAATGCTACCTTTAGGTTTGTGGTGCTTTATCCAAAACAGTTTTGTGGGCAGGTCTAAATGAGCATGAGCCAGCAACAACAAAGTGACTGTTCCTAACTGTAAATAGGACGTAGCAATCTGATGATCTACAAGCAATGGAACTTAAGTACAATTTAAACTCCGAAGAGCTGAGCAAGCCTGAATCATTGTCAGTAATCACAGGAATTTCAATGATCACAAAATGTCCATCTCTGAACTGGAAGGCAGTAGGTCTCCTTTTAGTTCAAGCTGTTCAGGCAACAAATGGAACTGTATTTTCTGGACCCTGTTAACTCTGAAACAGACCAACAAGTCATCAAAGTCAAAGTTACCATAGGTTACTATAAGTTACCAAAATTACCAATCTTGAAAGGATTCAGAAAAGATTTACCAGGATGTTGCCAGGGTCTGAGGATTTGAGCTATAGGGAGAGCTTGAATAGGCGAGGGCTGTTTTTCCTGGAGCGTTGGAGGCTGAGGGGTGACCTTAGAGGTTTACAAAATTGGGGGGCATGGATAGAATAAATAGGCAAAGTCTTTTCCCTGGAGTGGGAGTGTCCAGAACTAGAGGGCATAGGTTTAGAGTGAGAGGAGAAAGATATGAATGAGGCCTACGGGGCAACGTTTTCACTCAGAGGAGGGTACATGTATGAAATGAGCTGCCAGCGGAAATGGTGGATTCCTGATGAAGGGCTTTTGCCCGAAATGTTCATTTTCCTGCTCCTCGGATGCTGCCTGACCTGCTGTGCTTTTCCAGTGCCACTCTAGATTAGAGTCTGGTTTCCAGCATCTGCAGTCGTCACTTTTGCCTAGAGGAAGAGTGGAGGCTGGTACAATTGCAACATTTAAAAGGTATCTAGATGGGTATATGAATAGGAAGGGCTTGGAGGGATAAGGGCTAGGTGCTGACTGGTGGGCCTAGATTGGGTTGGGATACCTGGTCAGCATAGACCAGTTGGACCGAAGGGTCTGTTTCAGTGCTGTACATCTCTATGACTCTGAGACAATTATCTCCATACTGAACATAGCAGCACAGTCGGAACATGGCGTCAAAGCCCCAAGCAAATTATACATTGTGTAACCATTGGAAAACCAATGAAGAGTTAAGTTTCATTACTGCATACACTGTTCCAAATTTATGCCTTTCAGATAGCAATCCAAAGAGATGGCAGATCAGTTGATAGGAGGCTGCTGGTGCAAGGTGTGTGATTAGGACCTTTTGGAAGCATTACTAATAAAATCATTGAGCTTTTGATTGCTTCTGCCTTCCTATGATAAGCCCTTCATCCCAGGAATGAATCAAGTGAATGTTTTCTGAACTGCTTCTGATGCAGTTATTTGTGTTTTTTATAAATAAGGAAAATGACACTGTACCCAGTACTCCAGATATGGTCTCAGCTGCAAGAATTGAATATTCCCTCTGCATATATTGAAAGAATCTTTTTGGACCATACTGAAGGTTACAGTTATGACTATTGCTAAAATGTGGACACAATTGTGAAGCAGTCCTTTTAGGTAGTTTTTACAGGCCCATAGAGTTGTTACAATGCAAAAAAAAGCATGTAACTTATGTCTGCATAGCTTCTGAGCATTTTAGGCTTTGTACCATAACCTTGCCTTATCCTTATAACCCTGCAAATAGATGATCACTTAAATGGAAGCAATGCCCTCTTGAAAGTCTCAGTTGGCCTTGTTTGCATCATGCTTCTATGTAGGGCATTCCAAATCCTACCCACTTATGTTAAATTACCAGTAATTCCTTTTCTTCTCCTCCTTTCTCACTTAATGCTCTTCTTCCCCTGAGATTTACCCTCCTATTTCTTGTCGATGTGCTGCTCCTCAGCAGTCCATGTGAAAGTATAGCTTCAGTTTTTACATGTATGCTGATACTATGTTGTACCTCATTGCCCCCTCACTGTCTCTCAAGTATTGCATTGTTCTGCCAGTCCTGGCTGTTTGATAGAGAACAAAATGCCATTGTTTTTAGGCCCAACATGAACTCTGGTCCCTTGCCTGTCACTTCATCTCTCACCCTGGCATCTGCCTGAGCTTGAATCTTAATGTTATATTCAACGTGCAATGAGCTTCTGGTCTTCCAGCTATACCTAGTTATAACCCTCCTAACAATATCCAACTCCACTCCGCCTTACCCTAATTCATCATTCTTTTGTTAAGTATAGATTTGACTCTTCCAACACTATTTTAAATAATGTTGCCTCAGGGCCATACTTCGATCAGAACTAGGAGAACAGGTCCTGGGGAATGCATAGCCAAGTCTTTCTAAAACCTTCTGGCCTCCTGTATCTCCGGTTTTATTGATTGCATCATTGATGTGAATTCAATTGCCAAGGTTTTAAAACTCTGCAATTTCTTCAAATAACTTTCCCTTTCCCCTTGAAGATGCTCCATAAAGTAGTCCTCTGATCAAGCTTCTTGTTCTTGGGCTAGCTACTATGTCCTTACGTGCTTCGGTAACCAATAAAACTTGATAGCACTTCTATGATGTATCTGACTACCTTTTGGAGCCTTCATGATGTTAAATGCACTAAAGAAAATACCCAAAACTGACAACAGTTTTTTTTTGTGGTTTACAGAGATGAAGTCACTTAAGGATTTAAAAATAGGGTGAAAATTTTAAGTTTTAAACTCAAACAGGTACCTGGAATGTGTGACGAGTCCTTCAGAATCTATCTGCAACTCTGAGACACTCTGTATATTGAAGATGAAAACATCAACTACGTTTACAAGCTTGGAACAATTGACTTAGACATGGTATTATATAAAAAAACTTGTATTTTAAGAAGAGGCTTGGGGAGAGAGCAAAGATGAAACTAAGGACTGACTACAGGCTCTGAACTCTCATATTCTATTTATCCCGAAGAAAATGCGCCTACTGATACTGCAACATAAAAAGAAACATCACGACCCCAAAAACATCAAATATAACTGCAATGTTTACAATGTGTTGATCTAAGACACCATCAGACAACCACTGTATCAAGTTAAAACTTACACTCAGCTAACAAAAGATTCCAAATTGAATATTTTGTGATTTTGTTTTTTGTACTGGCACCTCACCGTCTTAGTTTTGTGTGTCAAAAGCAATAATGAAATTGTTCTTACTTTCACTTGTGCCACTTGCAAGGTTTTCTTACTATTACAGATGAGCTTTGTCAACTACATTGTTCAGTGGTTGTTTTTAACCAGTGCAACACTTTGGACCAAAGACCTGTAGAATTATATTTCTCTGTTCACTATGTTCAGAATTGTAATAATTGCCTATGTAAATATCAGGATTATTTGAATTCGTTATGTGGTTGAATACATGCATCCAGAAATTGTGCAACTTTTCATTACATTTACAAAGCATGTGGTAGCAGAGGGCATTATCAGCACCAATGCCGGAAGCCACAATCAGAACAGTGGCTCAGTGCTGTGATGAGCTCAGTATGATACTCGATAGATACAGTATTCTAACAAACAGTCGACAATAGGTGCAGGAGTAAACCATTCTGTCCTTCGACCCTGCACCACCATTCATTATGATCATGGCTGATCATTCTCAATCAGTATCCTGTTCCTGGATTAGTGGTGCTGGAAGAGCACAGCAGTTCAGGCAGCATCCGAGGAGCAGTAAAATTGACGTTTCGGGCAAAAGCCCTTCAGGAATAAAGGCAGAGAGCCTGAAGCGTGGAGAGATAAGCTAGAGGAGGGTGGGAGTGGAGAGAAAGTAGCAGAGAGTACAATAGGTGAGTGGGGGAGGGGATGAAGGTGATAGGTCAGGGAGGAGGG
>NC_057719.1:48171064-48173889 GCF_004010195.1 Chiloscyllium plagiosum
GACTTATCCTACCTGCCTAACTTCATTTCCACCTATCCACTCCACCCTCCCCCTGCCCCCGACCTAGCACCTTCATCCACTCCCCCACTCACCTATTGTACTCTATGCTACTTTCTCCTCACCCTCCTCTAGCTTATCTCTCCACGCTTCAGGCTCTCTGCCTTTATTCCTGATGAAGGGCTTTTGCCCGAAACGTCGATTTTACTGCTCCTCGGATGCTGTCTGAACTGCTGTGCTCTTCCAGCACCACTAATCCAGAATCTGGTTTCCAGCATCTGCAGTCATTGTTTTTACCTAGTATTTTTTTCCTGCCTTATCCCCATAACCCTTGATTCCACTATCCTTAAGAGCTCTATCCAACTCTTTCTTGAAAGTATCCAGAGACTGGGCCACCTCTGCCCTCTAGGGCAGAGCATTCCATACACCCACCAGTCTGGGTGAAGATGTTTCTCCTCAACTCTGTTCTAAGTGGCCTCTGGTTCAGGACTCGCCATCAGCGGAAACACGCTTCCTGCCTCCAGAGTGTCCAATCCTTTAATATTCTTATAGTCTCAATCAGATCCCCTCTCAGCCTCCTAAACTCAAGCATATACAAGCCCAGTCGCTCCAATCTTTCAGCGTAAGATAGTCCTGCCGTTCCAGGAATTGACCTTGTGAACCTACACTGCACTCCCTCAATAGCCAGAATGTCTTTTCTCAAATTTGGAGACCAAAACTGCACACAATATTCCAGGTGCGGTCTCACCAGGGCCCTGTACAGCTGCAGAAGGACCTCTTTGCTTCTATTCTCAATTCCTCTTGTTATGAAGGCCAGCATGCTAGTAGCTTTCTTCACTGCCTGCTGTACCTGCATGCTTGCTTTCATTGACTGATTTACAAGAACACCTAGATCTCGTCGTATTGCCCCTTTACCTAACTTGACTCCATTTAGGTAGTAATCTGCCTTCCTGTTCTTGGCACCAAAGTGGATAACCACACAATTTATCCACCATGCATCTGTCCACTCACCTAGCCTGTCCAGGTCACCCTGTATTCTCCTAGTATCCTCGCCTTTCACCTTGCCACCCAGCTTTGTGTCATCAGCAAATTTGCTAATATTACTTTTAATACCTTCATCTATATCATTAATGTACATTGTAAAAAGCTGTGGTCCCAGCACTGATCCCCGCGGCACACCACTGGTCACCGCCTGCCGTTTATCACTACCCTTTGTTTCCTGTCAGCCAACTAATTTTCAATCCATGTCAGTATTTTGCCCCTAATACCATGTGCCCTAATTTTGCTCACTAACCTCTTATGTGGGACTTTCAGAAAGCCTTTGATAAAGTCCAGGTATATTACATCCACTGGATCTCCCTTCTCCATCTTCAGAGTTACATCCTCAAAAAATTCCAGAAGATTGGTTGAGCATGATTTTCCCTTCATAAATCCATGCTGACTCTGACCTATCCTGTTACTGCTATCCAGATGTCGTAATTTCGTCCTCTATAATTGACTCCAGCATTTTTCCCACCACTGAGGTCAGACTAACTGGTCTATAATTCTCTGTTTTCTCTCTCCCTCCTTTCTTAAAAAGTGGGACAACGTTAGCCACCCTCCAATCCACAGGAACTGATCCTGAATCTATAGAACATTGGAAAATGATCACCAATGCATCCACGATTTCTCGAGCCGCCTCCTTCAGTAACCTGGGATGTAGACCATCAGGTCCCGGGGACTTATCAGCCTTCAGACCTAACAGTCTCTCCAACACCATTTCCTGCCTAATATAAATTCCCTTCAGTTCAGGTCCTTCAGCCACTATTACATCTGGGAGATTGCTCGTGTTCTCCAGTGAAGACAGATCTAAAGTACCAATTCAACTCTTCTGCCATTTCTTTGTTCCCCGCAATAAATCACCCATTTCTGTCTTCAAGGGCCCAATTTTAGTCTTAACTATTTTTTTTCTTTTCACATACCTAAAAAAGCCTTTACTATCCTCCTTTATATTTTTAGCCAGTTTACCTTTGTACCTTATTTTTTCTTTACGTATTTCCTTTTTAGTTATCCTCTGTTGTTCTTTAAAAACTTCCTAGTCCTCTGATTTCCCTTTTGTCTTTATATGGTCCTTAACTTCCCTCGTCAGCCACGGCAACTCCTGCCTCCCCTTAGGATCTTTCTTCCTTTTTGAAATTAACTGATCCTGCATCTTCTGCATTATACCCAGAAATACCTGCCTTTGTTGTTCCACTGTCATCCCTGCTAGGGTATTGCACCATTGAACTTTGGCCAGCTCCTCCCTCATAGCTCCATAGTTCCCCTTATTGAACTGAAATATTGTCACTTCCGATTCTACCCTCTCTCTCTCAAATTGCAGATTAAAGCTTATTGTATTGTGATCACTCCCTCCTAATGGCTCCTTTACTTCGAGGTTCCTGATCAAATCCGGTTCGTTGCACAACACCAGATCCAGAATTGCCTTCTCCCTGGTAGGCTCCAGCACAAGCTGTTCTCAGAATCCATTTCGGAGGCACTCCACAAACTCCCTTTCTTGGGCTCCAGTACCATCCTGATTCTCCCAGTCTACCTGCATGTTGAAATCCCCCATAACAACTGTAGTAATATCGTTGCGACAGGCCAATTTCAGCTCCTTATTCAACTTACACACTACATCCAGGCTACTGTTTAGGGGCCTGTAGATAACTCCCATTAGGGTCTTTCTATCCTTAGAATTTCTCAGCTCTATCCATATTGACTCTACATCCCCTGATTCTAAGGTCCCCCCGCACAAGGGACTGAACATCATTCCTTACCAACAGGGCCACCCCACCCCCTCTGCCCGTCAG
>NC_057719.1:48173970-48181126 GCF_004010195.1 Chiloscyllium plagiosum
TCTAAGGTTCCCCCGCACAAGGGACTGAATATCATTCCTTACCACAGGGCCACCCCACCCCCTCTGCCAGTCAGTCTGTCCTTACGATAGCACGTATAGCCTTGAATATTCATTTCCCAGGCCCTGTCCACTTGAAGCCACGTCTCAGGTATCCCCACAACATCGTAACTGCCAATTTCCAAATGGGCCTCAAGCTCATCCACCTTATTTCTAATGCTTTGTGCATTTATATATAATATTTTTAATTTATTACTCCCCTCACCCTTCCTATCAATTCACTTGACCTTATGGCATGATCCTTTTTTGAGTTTTCTGCTCCATTGATTCCGTTGTCTTTCTTGACTTCTCTTGTTCTAACTTTCCCTTTAACTTCCTTCTTAAACTTCCAGTTTGTCCCCTCCCCCCCCCCGCTATTTAGTTTAAACGTAGCTGTGTTGCAGTGGCAAACATACCTGCCAGAATGCTGGCCCCCCACCTATTAAAGTGCAACCCGTCCCTCTTGTATAATTTATCCTTACCGCTAAACATACCCTAGTGATCCAAGAATTTAAATCCTTGCTTCCTGCACCAGTTCTCCAGCCACACGTTCAAGTTCATTATCTCCCTGTTCGCACATGTCCCTCCTCCCTACCTTTTATCTTCTCCTGCTGAACACTCTCTGCTCATTCTTGCAGGTCAGGCAGCATCTAGGGAACAGAATCTTCTGTTCCCTAGATGCTGCCTGACCTGCTGTGCTGTTCCAGCAATAAAGTTTCAGCTTTGATCTCCAGCGTCTGCAGACCTCACTTTCTCCATCCTTACCGCTAAACATACCCTAGTGATCCAAGAATTTAAATCCTTGCTTCCTGCACCAGTTCCCCAGCCACACGTTCAAGTTCATTATCTCCCTGTTCCTGACCTCTCCAGCATGAGGCGCTGGAGCAAAACGGTAGAATACCACCCTGGATGTCCTGCTTTTCAACCTCCTTCCAAGTTCTCCGAAGTCCCGCTGTAGAATGTCCCTTCTCTTCTTCCCGACGTCATTTGTGCCGACATGCACCACCACATCTGCCTCTTCACCTTCGCCCTTGAGGATTTCCTGCACTCTGTCTGCGAGGTCCTTAATCCTGGCACCAGGAATGCAACACACCATCCTCAAATCCCACCTGTTGTTGCAGAAACCCCTTTCAGTCTCTCTCACTATGGAGTCCCCTATTACCACGGCTCTCTATGATGTCTGACTCCTCGGCTCTGCCTCCACGCCAATTTCTGATTGGCAGACCTGACTGCCTCTCGGACTGGCAGTGACGTCTGTCTCTACGGTTTCCAAGAGATCCAACCTGTTCCTGATAGGTACTTCTCCCAGGGTCTCTTGCACTTGTCTCATCTCTGCCTTCCTCACTGAGCATACCCATGAATACAAACAGTAAATTTGTAACATCATAAGCCAGACTGCAAGACTTGATAAGGATAATGAGTAGAACATTATACACTATAGAAAACCTGCTTACTGTGTGTTAATCATAGCATGTGTTAACACTATTGTATGTACCAATCTAAAACTTTGTCACTGTTTGTATCTTGCGCCCAAAGAAGCCTACCATGAGCAAAATTGAGATGGTGCCAGTACAAAAATTCTTCTACTTCACACTACTGTACAGCATGTACACACACAAGTGGAAAATGACGACCCCTACAGTTATTGACAAGTTGCAGCCAACTATAGCTCGAAGATTCCATCCTGGGGGTGCATCAATCTTAATGTTTGCTAAATCAACTCCGTGTGGTCATCCCAGATTTTCTATGTTGTAGACATTACTGGTCCAGTGCTTGCTAGTCTATCAATGTGTAAAGACCTGATCTTCATTGTCATTGCCTTTGTAGATGGTATGAATGGTAAAGAAAATAAACTACAAAGACAACATTCTCAGTTCTCTAGCTGACATTACATTATATATATCTGGATAGGATTAACAACATTGGAAGTTTCAAAGGTGACACTGTAGAGATTCTATGATAGTGTCTACATCTATATGCAAAACTATTCCTTAGGGCCCTCTTGTGTTGTAGTGATGGTTGTCCTGACTCCTGGAGTGGGAGATCCGGATTCAAGCTCCACCTGCTCCTGAGGTGTGTAATAATATTGCTGAACAGTCAAATAAAGAAAATTTAGACGTGAAACCTTCCATGATCCTTTGAGTTAGGTATAGTCTCCATGTCTTGAGTAAGATGAAAATAGAACTGGACAAGATGGAAAGAAATGACATTATCCATGAAGTCTTGAAACACATTAATTGATGTAACTCCATCACTTGCCGTACTGAAAAAGCTGTCCCTAAATGCGATTTTTATATCCAAGGAAGCACAGACTCCAGAAACAGTGCCCACATCAAATTCCCAAATTCTGGGAATTAAATCTCAATTATAAGTGCTAAGTTTGCACTCAAGTTGACTGTCAGAGTGGATACTGGCTGGTACATCTGGAAGAGTCCATGAAGGAATTATTGATATCCTTCACTTCAATTGGGGGTTGGTGTTTGCAATGATTAGGATTTGGGCTTTCCATAATCAAGATCTTTTTCATCAACAAATGGACCGTATCCTGTATGCAATTCCAAATGCATTTGCACAGCAGATAATGATGTTGGCCTAACAAGGTAGAAATGTATGGATTAGGAGTCAAAGAATTGGCCCATTGAGCCTCTTCCACCATTCAATAGGAACATGTGTTTGTTTTTTGATTTCCACATTCCTATCCATTCTAGCTATAGGTGATCAACTAGGAAACATCAAGATATAACTCTACCATTTAAGACGCTAATCCCCTTAAAAAATGCCCTCCACACAAATGGGTTATAGCAATGTCAAAGGTTGCCAATTGCATTTGAAAATGTCCCAACTACATTCTAAAGACTTTTAAATCAAGTAATAGCTAAAGTGTTGCTTTACATGTTTTTCGCAGATGTAACTACAGATTAATTACACCATTGCCTAAGTAAAATACATTGTTATCACCCCTAATGCCTAAATCCATGCGTCAAAACTATTTTGCCTTACCCCTTCAAATTCTTTGTTATTGCTTTGTTAGTGTCTAGTAGAAAGCACATTTGTAGCATCATAACTGTTATCATACCCTATTCAACAAACAATGTCCTTATTAAAGATAAGTAAAATAATCAGCATTTAGTATAATTTATGTTGCAAGCATGCTGCAGACCATTCACCTGCATCTCTCCTCGCTGACCCTGTAAGATGTACATATTCTACTCTGTGACCTCAGGCACTGTCTAAACTTTTTCTAAATAAAGAGAGTAAACTGTAGCAAAAAGGGCAGGAGTTTGATATCCAGTATTCCATGTGGTCCATTCTAGGATGGTTATGATATTATCCCCTTGAATGCAGAACCATGAAATGTTCTTGCAACAATTGGAACCATGCCTGACCATACAGAGACTGACATTGCCTTCCTGCACTCAAGCATTTTCTCACATTTTTAAAGGGGTGGCTGGAGTAGAATGAAATGGAGCTATCTTGAGAGGAGTCGGCTTTGTTTGATCCTTTTGGTTGTCTCCCAGGTTCTGATTATTCCCAGTAGATAGCTACTTCTGTGATAGTGCCACATCTCTAAACTTGGTCTTTCTAATCATTGGAAATGTGGAGGTTTATAACAGAAAGAAAGAAAAGATAAGAAAGAAAAGATATAATCTATTCTGTTTATACTGGTTCTTTACAAGAGTACAAAACTTATCCAATGATCCTAATCTTTACCTACAGCTCTGTATCGTTTTCTGGTTCAAATCTTTATCCATTGTTCTCTTAGAAGCAATAAAAGCCTATCTTTCAAATACGGAGTTGAGAGTGTTGCTGGAAAAGCACAGCAGGTCAGGCAGCATCCGAAGAGCAGGAAAATCGACATTTTGGCTAGACCCCTTCATCAGGAATGAGACTGGGAGCCTCAGGGGTGGAGAGATAAATGGGAGGGGGTGGGGCTGGGGAGAACGTAGCTGAGAGTGCAATAGGTGGCTGGAGGTGATAGGTCTGAGAGGAGGGTGGAGTCAATAAGTGGGAAGGAAGATTGACAGGTGGGACAGGTCATGAGGGCAGTGCTGAGCTGGAAGGTTGGAACTGGGGTAAGGGTGGGAGGGGAAATGAGGAAACTGGTGAAGTCCACATTGATGCCCTGGGGTTGAAGTTTTCCGAGGCGGAACATAAGGCATTCTTCCTCCAAGCATTGGGTGGTGAGGGAGTGGCGATGGAGGAGGCCCAGGACCCCTGCATGTCCTCGACAAAGTGTGTTGCAGAGTCTAGATTAGAGTGGTGCTGGAAAAGCACAGCAGGTCAGGCAGCATCCGAGGAGCAGGAAAATCGACGTTTCCGACAAAAGCCCTTCATCAGGAATCGTGATGAAGGGCTTTTGCCTGAAACGTCGATTTTCCTGCTTCTCGGATGCTGCCTGACATGGTGTGCTTTTCCAGCACCACTCTAATCTCCACTCTGGTTTCCAGCATCTGCAGTCCTCACTTTTGCCATATTTGTGTTGCAGTAAGTTCACAAAAATCATTGCAGTAAAATATTCCTTCATGAGTGTCAATTATTTGTCCTGCAATGAGTAGATATTGTGCTCAAAATTGGCTTATAACTAGTCAGCAGCTGCAAATTAGTTTGGATTACAACACTGCTGACAATTTGCTTCCTGTTTTTATATCTGTCATATCTGTTTATATGACAGCTCTGTTTATGTTGGGAAGTTTAATGTGATTCAATTTAGGGACATACAACTGGCTGGAAATAGGTAATTGGCATAAATAGAAACAAAAGCATAATATAAACAGTATAAGTAACTATGGCTTTGACAAGGGGTCAGTTAGACTCAAAACATCAGCTCTTTTCTCTCCTTACAAATGCTGCCAGACCTGCTGAGATTTTCCAGCATTTTCTCTTTTGGTTTAAGTAACTATGGCGTCCCATTGGGCATCAATGCTTTATGCTTTGCTCCAATAGATAGATATTGGAAGTCTCAATTTTAAGTTGCTCAGTTCAATTTGTTTCACTTAAAAGCTTCAAAGTTTAAAGTATTCCCAATGTATGTTGTCAATTTGGTTGTCAATGCACATTATTTTCTGTTGTCTTTGCATGTAATTTTCCAATTTTCCATTTTGTGGTGTTTTATTATTGCATGTCATTTTATGCCATCATTGTGTGCCTTTTCTAATGTTATGTCTCATTGTGCATCATTTGGTTGCAATTCTGTTTAGTGAGCAACCAAATCAGTGACATTCTGAAGTTAGTGTAACTGGAAGTGTTCATTCACACTTGAGGGCATGGTGATTTTTATAAAAATACATAGGGACATTTATAGAGTCATAGTGTCATACAGCATGGAAATAGACCTTTCAGTCCAACTCTTCCACACTGACCAGACGTCCCAGTCTGACCTAGTTCCATTTGCCAACACCTACCCCATATCTCTCTAAACCTTTCTTATTCATATACCTATCCAAATGCCTTTCAAATTTTGTAATTGTGCCCACCTTCCCCACTTCCTCTGGCAGCTTGTTCCATATACGCACAACCCTCTGCGTGAAAAAGCTACCCCTTGGGTCCTTTTTAAATCTTTCCCCTCTCACCATAAATCTATTCCATCTAATTTTGGACTCCCCCACCATAGGAAAAAGACATTGGTTATTCACCCTATCCATGATTTTATAAACCTCTGCGGTCACTCAGCTTCCGATGCTTTAGGTAAAATAGCCCCAGCCTATTCGGCCTCTCTCTATAACTCAAACCCTCCAGGGCTAGCAACATCCTTGTAAATCTTTTTGCACCCTCTCAGGTATATTACATCTTTTCTATAGAAGGGCAATTACAGTTGTACACAGTATTCTAAAAGTGCCTCACCAATGTCCTGCACAGCAATATGACATCCCAATTCCTCTGCTCAATGTTCTTACCAATGAAAGCAAGTGTGCAAAAATCTTCTTCACCACCCTGTCTACCTGAGACTCAATTTTCAAGGAACTGTGTACCTACACCCCAGGTTTCTTGTCTGCAACACTCCCCAGGGTCCTACCAGTAACTGTATACGTCCTGTCCTGGTTTGCCTTACCAAAATGCAACACCTCATGTTCATCTAAATTAAACTCCATCTGCTGCTTCTTGGACCATTGGCCCATTTCTCAAAGAAGAATTTTAAACCAACAGGTTGTTTTTGTGAGGAAGAAATTAAAGATTGGGATGTTCATTTCTGCCATGTTTTGACTCTTTAACCTGATGTTGGAACTCAAGTGTATTTGCTGTTCAGCTTTACATTGGGTGAGGCAGAGAGACCATTTTAAAGCTTGTGAGAAGGAGGCATTTGTTGCTGTGCACAGTTGAAATTATTTTCACGTCTCAGGGCTTGTTTGGGTGAAAATATGAGGATGTAGCATTTATTCTTCAGGATCCTGACATTTTGGTTAATTTAGAGCTATACAGTAGTGCCTCGACATATGAATGACTCCGTTCATGAACAAATCGGTTTACGAACAGGATTGTAAGTGAAATTTTACTTCAAAGTACGTACAAAATTCAAGGTACGAACGAAGCCTGTGGTTTCATTGTCATTGTTCTGCTTTTCTACGCGCGCTTTAAACGCAAAAGCTCTCGGGCGCCATGTGATCTCATTCAGTTTGTCTTTGGCGCACGCGCGCTGTGAACATCCAATGTCCAAGCATTCTTACGCTTTTTTTTTTGTTTTTTGCATTAAATTAGCCCTCATTATGGCTCCCAAGAAAGTGAAATGTGGTAGTGTTAATAGTATTAAGAAGCCTAAACGTATTACTGTAGAAACGAAGAAGGAAATAATAGCTAAACACGAAAAATGTGCTCGCGTATCTGATCTCGCTATGCAGTACGACATGGCGAAATTGACTATCTATACTATCTTAAGGAACAAAGAGGCACTAAAGCCAGCTGACGAGGCTAAAGGAGTGACTATTTTAACGAAACAAAGGCCTAAATTGTTAGACGAGGTTGAAAAATTATTATTAGTTTGGATAAATCAAAAAGAGCTTGCTGGAAAAAGTGTTAACGAGACTATAATCTGCGAGAAGGCTCTACACATACACCATGATTTGTTGGCGACACCGCTGAGTACAAATACTGCTAGCGTTGAAGAATTTAAAGCCAGCAGAGGCTG
>NC_057719.1:48183381-48202710 GCF_004010195.1 Chiloscyllium plagiosum
CTTTATCCTCTTAAACCTGCACAGGTACAGAGGAAGGGGAAGCGAGTCTCCAAGACGAAAATCATCAAGCCAACTGAAAATGTGCGAAGTTCACGCGTTGTGTTGGTTCTGAAGAGATTGGGGAGACACTGAATGAATACTTTTCTTCAGTATTTACTCAGGAACAGGGCATTGTCGTCGATGTGAGTACTGAGTCACAAATAAGTAGAATGGATGGCTTTGAGGTATGTAGAGACGAGGTGTTGGAAATCCTGGAAAAGGTGAAAATAGATAAGTCTCCTGGGCCTGATGGCATTTATCCTAGGATTCTCTGGGAAGCAAGGGAGGAGATTGCAGAGCCATTGGCCTTGATTTTTATGTCCTCTTTGTCTACAGGAGTAGTGCCAGAAGACTGGAGGATAGCAGATGTGGTTCCCTTGTTCAAAAAGGGGAGTAGGGATAGCCCTAGTAACTATAGGCCGGTGAGTCTCACTTCTGTTGTGGGCAAAGTCTTAGAGAGAATTGTAAGGGATAGGATTTATGCACATCTGGATAGGAATAATGTGATCAAGGATAGTCAGCATGGTTTTGTGAAGGGCAGGTCGTGCCTCACAAACCTTATTGAATTCTTTGAAAAGGTGACGAAGGAGGTTGATGAGGGTAAAGCGGTAGATGTGGTATATATGGATTTTAGTAAGGCGTTTGATAAGGTTCCCCATGGTAGGTTACTGCAGAAAATACGGAGATATGGCATTGAGGGTGAGTTGGAGGTTTGGATTAGGAATTGGCTGGATGGAAGAAGACAGAGGGTAGTAGTTGATGGCAAAGTTTCTTCATGGAGTGCCGTCACTAGCGGTGTTCCGCAAGGATCTGTTTTGGGACCATTGCTGTTTGTCATTTTTATAAATGACCTGGAAGAGGGGTTAGAAGGTTGGGTGAGCAAGTTTGTGGATGATACGAAAGTCGGAGGAGTTGTTGACAGTGAGGGAGGATGTGGCAGGTTACAGCAGGATATAGAGAAGCTGCAGAGCTGGGCAGAAAGGTGGCAAATGGAATTCAATGTAGCTAAGTGTGATGTGATTCACTTTGGGAAGAATAACAAAAAGATGGGGTTCTGGGCTAATGGTCGGATACTTGGTAGTGTGGATGAGCAGAGGGATCTTGGTGTCCATGTACACAGATCTCTGAAAGTTGCCACCCAGGTAAATAGTGTGGTGAGGAAGGCATATGGCGTACTGGCTTTTATTGGTAGAGGAATTGAGTTCCGGAGTCCTGAGGTCATGATGCAGTTGTATAAGACTCTGGTGCGGCCGCATCTGGAATATTGTGTGCAGTTTTGGTCGCCATACTATAGGAAGGATGTGGAGGCACTGGAACGGGTGCAGAGGAGGTTTACCAGGATGTTGCCTGGTATGGAAGGAAGATCGTATGAGGAAAGACTGAGACACTTGGGGCTGTTTTTATTAGAGAAAAGAAGGTTTAGGGGTGACTTGATTGAGGTGTACAAGATGATTAGGGGGTTAGATAGGGTTGACAGTGTGAACGTTTTCCCGCGTATGGAGTCGGGTATTACATGGGGGCATAGCTTTAAATTAAGGGGGGGGGGTAGATATAGGACTGAAGTTAGGGGTAGGTTCTTCACTCAGCGAGTCATAAGTTCATGGAATGCCCTGCCAGTAGCAGTGGTGGACTCTCCCTCTTTATGGGCATTTAAGCGGGCATTGGATAGGTATATGGAGGATAGTGGGTTAGTATAGGTTAGGTGGGCTTGGATCGGCGCAACATCGAGGGCCAAAGGGCCTGTACTGCGCTGTATTCTTCTATGTTCTATGTTCTATGTTCTATGAAATAATGATGTCAAGGTGGTGAGAAGAATTCAGAACTGTCCAGTAAATTCAACTAACTAATACTCCAAGGAGCACCATTGAAATGCATGAAAGAGTCTGCAAATGGGACTTTGCAATCATCCCAGAAAGTGTCAGACATGAGTGGAAGTAGTTCCTCCTTGAATCATAGGGACTGCCTAAGAAGAACATTAACTGTGGCTAGACCATTAGAACAAGGAAAATCTAGATACAGCCAGATATTAAAACCTCTCCAATGCAGACTAGTTATTAAAATGTTATATTGAGTTTAATCTAAATCTAACTCTTCTACTCCCATTACTGTCCACAGTATATGGGACTCTAGCACCATTGATCTGTAGACCTCAGTTCAACTTCATCCTTTGGAAGGGAAATTAGACTTAATCTTTTTAGGGAAGTCTCATGAGATCCATTTGTTGCTATTTTCCATTAATCCAACTGATTTTGATGTAGTTGAATTTAAAATTAAAATATCGTCTAATGGAGGCCATGAAACCATTAAATGTTGTGTAAACACCTATCTGGTTTGTTAATGCCCTTCACCGAAGGAAATTCTGCCAACCTCAAGTGAGCTGCTATACTTATGGATCCAGATCCATAATAATGATATTTACCCTTGAATTGGTTCTCTGAAATATCTAGTAAGCTACTTAGTTATACCAACCTACTACAAACTTGGATAAAAGAATAAAACTGGACAAACTAACTTGCATTGACCAAGGCACCAGAAATGACAAGGCATGCACTGTCCTGTCAAACCTGCAAAGTTCTCCGTACTAACATCTGGGAACCCTGTACTAAAATTGGGAGAACTGATGCACAGAACAGTCAGGCACAATTGACATAATCATTGTTATAAAAGTATACCTTACAGACAATATTCTAGAAACCACCATCACCATCCTTGCATTTGTTCTGTTCAACTGTAAGTTCTGGCCCACCAGAGGTGGTGGCACAGTAGCATACAGCAGCGTGGGATTTGTCTGGATCCTCAATATCAACTTCAGATCCCATGATGTATCAGGTCAAACATTGGCAAGGAAATCTGCTGATTACCACCACTTCAGTCCTGTCATATCCAGTTGCAAATAATGGTGATCATTAAAGACAAATAAGGATCCACAAAGTTTCTCATCTTCAATGACGGGGAGCCCACTGCATCAATGCAAATGCGTTTGCAAACATCTTCAGCCAGAAGTAGAGTGGATGATCATTCTTGGCTTTCTCCTGAAGTCCCCAGCATCACAGATGCCATTTTCATTCAATAAATGCAATTTATTGCACATAATATCAAAAAAATCAACTGAAGGCATTAGATACTGCAAAGCCACTTGACAAAGGGGCTTGACAACTTTCCAGCAGTACTGATGACTCTTGTTTCAGAATTAGCTGTGCCCCTGTCCAAGTTATAGCTATAACACTGGCATCTACCCAACAATGTTGAATGTATCCAGGTATGTTGTGTTCTCAATAGCAGGACAAATTCAACTCAGCCAATCATCAATCTCATCTTCATCATTGTAAAATGATTGAAGATATAATTGACAGTGCTGTAAAGCAACTCTTACTCAGTAATAACCTTATAACCAGCTCTTAGTTTGGGTTCTGTTAAGCCACCTTAATTCTTGACCTCATTACAGCCTTTGTCTAAACGTGAACTAAATAGCTGAACTTGAGGGGAAGTAAGGGTGACTGCCGTTGACATTCAAGGTCTTAATTGATTGAGTGTAGCATCAAGGAGTTCCAGCAAAACTGAAGCCAATGGGAATCAAGGAGAAATTCTCTGCTGGTTGGAGTTAGACCTGGCTCAATGGAAGATGATTTTTTGAAGTCAGTAATCTCAGTCACAGAACATCACTACAGGAATTATTCAGGAGAGTGTCCTGGGTCCAAACATGTTCAGTTGCTTCCATTACAATGTTAAAGGTGTGATGTCTGTTGATAACTGTTGATAATATTCAGCATATTTTGTGATGCCTCAGATACTGAAACAACTCATGCCCAAATGCAACAAGACCTAAAGAACATTCAGGCTTGGACTAATAAATGACAAATAATAATACACAGTGGCAGGCAATGACCATCTCCAACTAGGTAGTGTCCAATGATTGCCTCTTGGCATTCAATGATATTACCATCACTAAATCCCCCACTATCAACATCCTGGTGGTTAACGTTGACCAGTGTCTGAATTGGATGAGCCATATAAATATTGTGGCTCAAAAGAGCTGGAATTCTGTGGTAAGTAACTCAACTCCTGATTCCTCAAAGCCTGTTCCTCATCTAAAATGCAGAAGTCAGTGGTTTAATGAAATACTCCCTACCTTTTTGGATGAGTGCAGCTTCAACAACACTTAAAAAGCTTAACAACAATCAAGACAAAGCAATCTACTTATTTGCCACTGATTTTACATCTGTAACCTTGATTCCCAGCACCATCAATGCACAGTGACAGCACCGACAACACACAAGTTCAGTTTGCAGAAGTCCTGTTGGTAATTAGATGTAAGAAACAATTTCTACTGAAAAAAGGTGTCAGTTCTGATCAGTAAGGAAATAGATTACCTCAGCAAAATGGTTGAGTTTGAAATTTTCAGATCAGGAGTGTTTGGGAGAACCCTCAAGGTTGAAGCTAAGAAAGTTAAAGCTCAGTTATGTGACTAATCACAAAAAGGCTACCAAACTCTCAAGACTGGTAATTTTAAAAAAAATTAAGTCAAACCTATTTAAGTAAAACAGAAGGGAACTTTCTCTGGTATTTCAGTATTATAAGGGGATAGAGTTGGGATAAATGGAGTTGTACATTACCATGTGTTTTGAGAACTATTAAATTGTGGTTTATGCAAATATTTTGGTTTATTTTGTTGTATCTTCATTTATTTTGCATAACAAGCTTTCGATTTATTGTAAAATCCAACTCTGTTGCATTTTGTGTCGTCCTTCACTGAAACACAAGTATTGCCAAATAAGAAGTAATGTAGTATTTTTTATAGTATTGTTATATTATCTTGTTTTGTAATATGATCTATTAAGCCATATTTCAGTCTCTGATCTGACTTATCCAGTAAGTACATTTCTGGAATTATAATACTGGGAATCAACTTTAAAATCACAGAAAAATCCCTTCTTTTTGCACCTAAGTAAAATCATTAGTTCTAATAATGTAATGGTTTTGCATTTTGAACTCAGTGCTTGCTGCCTGATGTGCAAAGCAAATAAAACATCTCCACTGTTATGTAGGGTGCTGTGCACATCATCAGCAATTCTGAATTTTTTTTTAATTCTCTATTATACTATCATGATATCCTGAGCAGGTGGTTTGCTGCACAGAGTTTTAACTGTTGCTGCTCTATCTCATACAATCAATGAGTAGATGAATTGCATTGTAGCAATTACCATTCACTTTTATCAACAGTGATGACAATTCTGTGAATAACAATGAAATACTGGAAGACATTTTATTCGGAACAATGATGCAGAATTTTATACTGATAGATGAACATAAAATCTAGTTTCCAAGTATAAAGTGACCACTCTCCAGATGTCAGACTTTGTTACAGATACAAAACAACTTTGAGAAAACAAGTCTGTCATTATTTCTGGAACCTGAACTGTACTGATAGCTGATTGGCTTGAAAAGCTTAAAATGAATTTGATCAATTCAGCTCTTACAAGAGTTTGGTGGTTTAGCTGGAACAGGTCTAGTTAACCACTAAACATCATAACAGCATCTTGGAATCTAGATTGCCTGTGAACCACACATCATGGGAGGTATGTTATTTTACTTACTTTTCTTTCTCACTTCAGTTCGAGCAGCTGCCATCTGCTGTTTGTCTGACCAGACTTGCTAACCTCTGCCTATGCTATAGTGTAAAATAAAAAGAAACACAAGGCTGACACATCCATTGATTCTCACCTTCCACTGAAAAACCTTTTTGCTCAGTGTTCCCATGGCAGCCTGACTAAAGCAGAACCTCTGCCAGGGTAATTTTGAGTTTGGGCAGTAACAAGTTGACTGCCTGTATTTGTACCATTAATGTATTAATTTTAATTTACTTCAATTATTCCAGTGTGTCAGGAATCACAGAAAATGTATTACTTCTAATAACAGCAACGAGAATTTTGGAGGAACATTTTCATTGCATTCTTCATGCCTTTTCTTACCAGTGGGCAAGTCAGATTTATTCTTGCCATATTAGCTAAAATTAACTGCACATCTCACTTCATTAATATGCAATGTCCCATCCAACCACCCACTGCAATCAAGCTAGATGCCAAAAAATTCTTGACATGTAAATCAGAGCAGGTACCTGGCAACCTCTGTTTCTTTCTTGCTCTAAAGGATATCCATGTTGGACACCAGGCACAAACATTCCAAGACATTCTTCATAGGCATTTGGTTATCTACAGACATGTGCCAACCTCTAAGAATCTTCATGATACATCTTCAATCCACTTACAGGATGTTTTGGCACTTCAATATTGCATCTCAGGGTGCAAGGTGCAACAATGGAACACACAGCTCCTGGACTGGACCAGGCTGCATCTCTGGGTTGTTCGCTTGTACTCTTAGTCCTCACTCATTTTGAGCCTGCCTGGATACTCACAGTATCTGCCATGCCTTGCCTTGCTGTGCAGAGGATGCTGCTAGTGAATGGAGAGTCCAGTTGAGACCCTGTTCATAGAAGAATCAGGGACCTTTCAGACCACCCAGGGAGGGGATGAAACTGTGGAGAAATTAGTGTTCACACTGAAGAGGAGTTTGCTTGGGAAAGTAATTGAATCAGTGAATGTGATGAGGGCATGGACAAGTTATAGATGCATATGGAAAAAGGCCAGAGGAGGGGAGGCAAAATAGACAGTTATTGGATTTGAAATACAGATTTATCATATTTATTGTTGCATTTCAGCTATATGCAGAAAGACAAAGTGGGGAGAAAATGTTATTGACAGCACATTTCAAATCAACTCAGAATACATTATTCTGTCATAGAGTATATTCTGATTGCAAATAATTCAAGGTAAAGGTAACTTGCTAAACGTACTGTGTAAGAAAATCCACCTATTTGCTTTGCTTCAATAACTGAATAGAAAAAAGAAAGCAGAAAGACAAAATTGAGAAAGAAAAGAACAGGGACAGAAAATGTTGGCATAGAATTCTCAGATGATCAATCCTTTATTATCTAGATTCAGACTGCCAACTGCTGGTACTCTTTGCCTATCTATGGGAGGGAAATACTGGGAGGGAATTACAGCCTGCGCACTAAAGGATAGGATTCAGGGAAGCTTGAAGAAATGAAATTGCAATATAGAGGTCTTAAGAAGAATCCATCTGAATGAAAAATGTTCTCTTATCTGTTTTACCAATGACATAGTCTTATTAATGAACTCATCTAAAGTTTCTGCATGTTTCGTAAAGCAAAACAATAAAAATCAAGTACTTTGTGTATTGGAACACTGTTACTCAAGGTATCATTGAAATGAGGTAAGGCAAAACAATGCCTGGCTTTCATCTCCTGATAAAGAAGGAGATATATATACATGGTATTCAGTGCCTTATTGTATCATAGAAGCTGTGCTGCTAACAACACATATCAGAAATTATTGACAGCATATATCAAAACATATCTGATATGTAGCCAAAACTCTTCATTAATAGAATTAATTTGTAAAATGTAACTGTGTTGTCAATTTATGAACTCAAGATGTACATTCACCTAATTGAAACAAACTAACAAGCTTCAAACTTTGAGATAAATTATTAAATTTAATTGAGGATAGTATGTATTATTGTTTCAAAAGTTGAAAGTTTCCTAGTATGATCTCACGAAATATATATCTTCATAAATGTAAATGTTTGACTGTTGCAGCTTAGAGAGAAATTTTGTAAAGTAAAACTCTTCCATAGAGATTAAAATAGATAACCCCATGTGATTTATAAAGTGTATTCTAAAACTTGTCAGGGTAATCATAGAAAATCTTCAAAAATCCATTTTCAATATTGTTAATCATGCCAATTGAATTGATTTTTTTACACTGTATTGTTTTAATTCTTTCATGTTCAATAATCAGTTGGAAACCATTGATACACTGAGTATTCTGTACTGGCTTATGCAGTTACTTTGTATTTCAGCTTTTAGAATAGCATTTGCATTATTAAGCCAGGTGATGTGTGTAAGTCCTCAGGATTTGATGTACTGATGGAATTAAAACAATTAAAATATTTTAAATGTGAAGAAATAATTCAAATTATTGGAATTACTGACATCATACAATTTCTCATTTCATTCCAATCAAATTCATCCATCATTTTTAATTGTCAATTTGAGACAAAACGATTGAAAAACATAATGTCAGACCAGTCTGACAAAATTAGTCTATTTATAAAACAAATCTATGTCGAGCAGCATGCAATGGTGCTGTCAGGATAGGGTGGAAGAAAGGTAGGTTTTGTGATAAGGCAGCGGGAAGCTTCACTATGCAAGTTTGCCTTAATTTCTTCAGTGTAAATACAACCTAAAGTCATAGAGCTGTATAGCAAAGAAACAAACCCTTTGGTCCAACACGTCCATGCTGACCAGATATCATAAATAAATCTATCCCATTTGCCAGTACTTCACCCATATCCCTTTAAATCCTTTCTATTCATATACCCGTCCAGATGCCTTCTAAATGTTGTAATTGTACCAGCCTCCACCACGTCCTCTGGCAGCTCATTCCATACATGCACACTCTCTGTGTGAAAAAGCTGCCACTTATGTTCCTTTTAAATCTTGCCCCTCTCACCTTAAACCTATGCCCTCTAGTTTTGGATGCCCCCACCTCAGGGAAAAGACCTTGTCTATTTACCCTATCCATGCCCTTTATGATTTTATAAACCTCTATAAGGTCACCCCTCAGCCTCTCCGCTCCAGGGATAACAGCCCAGCCTATTCAGACTGTCCCTATAGCCCAAACCCTTCAACCTTGGCAACAGCCTTGTAAATCTTTTCTAAACCCTTTCAAATTTCACAACATCCTTTCTGTAGTGGGGAGACCAGAATTGCATGCAGTATTCCAAAAGTGGCCTAACCAATGTCCTGTACAGCCGCAAAAGACATTCCATCTCCTATACTCAATGCACTAACCAATAAAGGTAAGCAAGCCAAACGCCTTCTTCACTATTCTATCTGCCTGGAACTCCACTTTCGAGGAACTAGAACCTGGACTCCAAGGTCTCTTTATTCAGCAATACTCCTCAGGACCTTGCCATTAAGTGTATAAGTCCTGCCCTGATTTGCCTTTCCAAAATATTTATCTAATATTTATCTAAATTAAACTGCATCTGCAACTCCTTGGCCCATTGGCCCATCTGATCAAGGTCCCATTGTACTCTGTTGTAACTTTCTTTGCTGTTGACTACACCTTCAATTTTGGTGTCATCTGCTAACTTACTAATGATACCTCCTATGTTCACATCCAAATCATTTATATAAATGATATAAAGCAGTGGACCCATCACCGATCCTTATTGCACACTGCTAGTCACAGGCCTCCAATCTGAAAAGCAATCCTCCACCACCATTCTCTGTCTTCTACCTTCGAGTCAGTTCTATATCCAGTTCTATATCCCCCTGTATGCCATGTGGTCTAACCTGCTAACCAGTCTACCAAAAGGAACTTGTTGAATGCCTTACCGAAGTCATATAGATCATGTCCACCGCTCTGCCATCATCAATCTTCTTTGTTACTTCTTCAAAACACTCAATTACGTTAGTGAGACATGATTCCCCATGCACAAAGCTATGTTGACTATCCCTAACGTTGCCGTTCCAAATACAAGTAAACTCTGTCCCTCAGGATTCCCCCCAACAGCTTGCCCACTATTGATGTCAGGCTTGCTGGTCTACAACTCCTTAGCACCTTTCTTAAATAGTGGCACCACGTTAACCAATCTCCAGTATTCCAGTACCTCACCTGTGGCTGTCGATGATACAAATATGTCAGCAATGGGCCCTGCAATCACTTCCCTAGCTTCCCACAAAATTCTAGGGTACATCTGATCAGGTTCTGGGGATTTATACATCTTTATGCATATTAAGACATGCAGCACCTCCTCCTCTGTAATATGGATATTTTGCAAGATGTCATTATTTATTTCCCCATGTTCCCTATTTTCCATATCCTTCTCCACAGTAAAGAATTGTTTAGTATTTCCCCCATCTCCTGTGGTTCCACACATAGGAAGCCTTGCTGATCTTAAAGGGGCCTTATTCTTCCCCTAGTTATCCTCTTGTCCTTAATGTATTTGTAGAATTGTTTTGGATTCTCCTTAACCATATTTGCCAAAGCTTCCTCATGTCCCCTTTTTGCCTTCCTGATTTCCCTCTTAAGTAAACCCCTTTATACTCTTCTAGAGATTCATTCAATCTCTGCTGTCTATACATGAAATATGCTTGCCTCTTTTTCTTGACAAAAACCTCAATTTCTGTAATCATCCAGCAACCCCTACAACTACCAGACTTGCCCTTCACATTAACAGGAACATGCTGTCTCTGGGCTCTCATCATCTCATTTTTGAAGGCTTCCCATTTTCCAGCCATCCCTTTACTTGCGATCATCCATCCCCAATCAACTTTTGAAAGTTCTTGCCTAATACCGTCAAGATTGACCTTCTTCCAATTTAGAATTTAACTTTTACATCTGGTCTATCCTTTTCCATCACTATTTTGAAACTAATAGAATTATGGTCCCTGGCCCCAAAGTGCCTCCGCACTGACACCTCAGTCACCTGCCTTGCTTTATTTCCTAAGAATAGGTCAGGTTTTGCATGGTCTCTCGTAGGTACATCCACATACTGAAGCAGAAAATTGTCTTATATGCACTTAACAAATCCTTTCCATCCAAGCCCTTAATACTATGGCAATCCCTGTCTACGACTGGAAAGTTAAAATCCCCTACCATGAGCACAGTATTATTCTTATAGATAACTAAAATCTCCTTACAAATTTGTTTCTCAATTTGCTGCTGACTATTGGGAGAATCTATAATACAATTCCAGTAAGATGATCATCCCTTTCTTATTTCTCAATTCCACCCAAATAATGTCCCTGGATGTACTCCCAGGAATATCTCCTGAAGTACAGCTGTAATTCTATCCCTAACAAAAAACATCACTTCCCCTCCTTTCTATCGTTCCTATAGTATCTATACGCCTGGAATATTAAGCTACTTGTTCTGTCCATCCCTGAGCCATGTCTCTGTCATTCCTCTAATATCCTAGTCCCATTTTCCCAACCATGCCCTGAGTTCATCTGCCTTACCTGTTAGGTGTCTTGCATTGAAATAAATGGAGTTTAATTTATCAATCCTATCTTCTTCTCTGCTTTGTTCCTGCCTTCCTGACTGACTTGTTGCTTTTCCCAATTGTACCACTATCAGACAGACTTCTTTCCTCATTATGTCTGTCCCACCCATCCCCCTCCCCACCTTACTAGTTTAAATCCTCCCAAGTAGCTCTAGCAAATCTCCCTGCCAGTATATCATTCCTGAAGAAGGGCTTATGCCCGAAACGTCGATTCTCCTGTTCCCTGGATGCTGCCTGACCTGCTGCGCTTTTCCAGCAGCACATTTTGAGCAGTATATTAATCAATTCAGGTGTAATCAATTCTTCTTATACAGGTCACTTCTACTCCAGAAGAGATTCCAATGATCCAAAAATGTGAACCTTCTCCTGTGCACCAGCTCCTCAGCTACGCATACATCTGCTCTGTCCACTTATTCCTATCCTTACTAGCTTGAGCCACCTGGAGTGATCTAGATATTACCTTTAGGACCTCCTTGTTAAATTCCTGCCTAGCTACCTATATTCTCTCTTCAGAATCTCCTCCTATGTTGTGAGTTCCAATGTGTACAATGACCTTCTGCTGCTCCCTTTCCCCATTGAGAATATTCTGCACCCTCTCTAAGGGATCCTTGATCCTAGCACCAGCGAGACAACACACCATTCTGATGTCTCGCTGTCGGCTGCAGAAACATCCGTCTGTGCCTCTGACTAGAGAATCCCCTATCACAATGGATCGCTTGGAACCTGGAATACCCTTTGTTATATTAGACCCTGTCTCGGAACCGGAAACCTGGCTGACAGTGCTACATTCCCCTGAAAGTCCATTTTCCAAAACAGCATAATTGTTTGCGATGGGGATAGCCACAGGAGACTACTGCATGACCTGTTTCCCTTTCACACTTTCCTGGAGGTAACCCATCTACCTGACTCTACCTTTGGTTTATCTCCATTCCTGCAACTGCCATCTATCACACCCCCTAGCTCCTATAAATTCCTCATTGCCTCTACTGCCATTCCAACTGATCCATGCGATACAATAGAAATCAGAACCAAGCACACTTCCTGCAGATATAAGCATCAGTAACATGGAAACACTCTCTAATCTCCCACATCTGACAGGAAGAGCACATTACTCTACTAAAGACAATCTTTGTATCTTAACAATCTACAGCCCCAGAAAATAGTACAGTCTTATTGCTCTAAAAACACTGCTCCAGGCTAACTTAGTACCGATATTTCATATTTTTGAAGTTTAATCAAGAGACAGATCTCAACAAAACATATAATCAAAAAAGAAGCCAGAAATAGTTGTAAAAATTACTCTGGAGTTTATATACAGAAAGCATAAATTTAATTCTCTTCCTAATCCCAACCAAAATCAGGTAAGATAGGAGTAGAAAGTACTACAAAATTAAGGGATAAACACAAAGAATTCTGGAGAAACTCAACAGGTCTGGCACCTCTGTGGAGATAGAAACAGTCTAAAGTCTACTTCAAAACTGTTTCTTTCAGCCAAGACTGTATATTCAGCAGGGATGCAGTCTGCTCCAGTCTGTGAGTTAGAAGCTTGTCCCCACGTACAAAGTGTCATTCCAGCAGCATTTCAATGCTAGTTGCCTAAGCACACCAAAGTGCAGCTTTAAACTGGAGAAGTGTCTTATAACTGGATTAGAATGGTGCAATGAAAACAGGGTGCTGAAAAGCTGGCAGTTGTGATATGTCAGCATTTGTTGAAGTGGGTGCATGTGGCTCGTGCCCTGGTCCACACCGAGGTGTTGTTCAGTATCTAAAATGGTGACGCGTAATGTATGGTAGCTTATCTTTTGCACCAGGAATGCCCCAGTAGAAATTCACTCTCTTCTTCTGCTGGCAATGGCTTCAATGTGGCTAAATCCATCATGTCTACCTCGGATTCAGAAGTCCCATCAACGCTTGATGGAAAGGGTGAATCCATGGATCCTGGCAGACTTTCTGACTGTTCCAAGAGCAGAGCACGTTTTGCTCCAGTATCATTTGTGAGTTCACAGCTTTCATATAGTCCATACACTTGTTCAGAACCATTGCACCAAACTGAACTTTGTACATCACTGGTCTGGACCTCGTGTCGACCATGCCTCTTATCCATGCAGAGCCATTTCCCTGTTTCTTACACCAAACTTCATCCCCTGTAGTAAACTAACTGTCTCACTTGGCAGGTCTTGGGTCTGGCATTGGTGTTCCTAATGCTGTTTCGTCCTCCTTCCCAGGGCCAGGAAAATCAGATTTATCCTGGTGTGGCGTTCTCCACTCACAGTCCTGCCAGTGCTATCCCTATAGTTGCATGTGGGGTGGTCCTATAATCAAATATACATCATGTCAGCTTGGTATCAAATGAGGTTTTAGGCTGTTTCTTCGAGCCTGCCTTCAAAGTTTGGACTGCTCTTTCTGCCAGACCATTGGATGATGGATGGTATGGAGCTGTCCTTATATGTCAAATCCCATTTGACTTTAGGAAATACCCAAATACTTGCTGGTAAACGATGGCTCATTATCTGTGACCAACACTTCTGGGAGTCCATATATTGAAAAGGATGCACAGTTTTACTGTTGTTGTCTCCATGTTTGATGAATGGACTCTATTCATGTCTAACCATTTTGAGCGGGCGTCTACAATGACGAAGAACATTGACCCCATGAAACGACCTCCATAACCAATGTGTAATTGGTTTATCTGGCTTTTCCCATGGATGTAAGGGAGCTGCTGGCGGTAATTTTATCCTTGGCACTCTGGGCACTGTCCCACCAATATGGCTATGGCTGCATCCAAGGCTGGCCTCCAGACATAACCTCTTGCCAGCATTTTCATTTTGGAAACTCCTAGATGACCCAGGTGAAGTATCTGGTGGTGACATTTGCTAGAAACAATCACATTTGCTCCCCTGAACGATATGCCATCCCTTGCTGTAAGCTGGTCTCTTCCGGTCTAAAAATGTTTTCAATTCTGTTGTGACAGTCCTTTGGCTCTCCCCACCCCCACTGCTAGTTGTTTCAGTTTTGCCAGGACTGGATCCTTCTGCTTCCAAAGTATGATATTGTTGACTGGAAGTTTGTCCAAAAAATTTAAAACTATTACAGACTCTTCCATTTGTGGTACCACTGATGGTATATCTGCCAATGGAAGGTGGCTCAATACATCCGCGTTCACTACTTGGTCACCCGGACAGTGTTTCAACTTGTAATTATAGGTACTTAATATTATAGCCCCATCACTGAATTTGGCCTCAAGCTATGGGTGGCCTGCTTTGTCCTCTTTATGATGTGGAGGAGCTGGTGTTGGACTGGGGTGGACAAAGTTAAAAATCACACAACACCAGGTTATGGCCCAACAGGTTTATTTATCCTCTGTATTAGCCAAACTCTTCGATGCATACACTATCGGGTGTTTCTCTCCATTGGGCCACCTATGAACTAATACCCCCCCGATGCCTTATGAGGAGGCATCACCAAATAATACCAGATCTTGCTTGGGATCATAGTGTGCCAACACCTTAGAGTCTGATAGCTGTTCCTTCACCACTAAATGTTCTGGCTTTTTTAGGAAGCCTGGTTATGTATGAACTTTTAGTAATAGTTCACCAGCCCAAGAGATGACCTAAGCTCCCAGACAGACATGGGAGCTGGAGCACCTTTGATTGCCCTCACTTTATATTCCAGCAAGTATAACCCGGTCTTGTCAATTCTATAGCCCGAGTAAGTCACTTGGGGGGCCTGGAATACATGTTTCTCTTCTTAGGCAGATGCACGCCTTGGAAAAATGTCTAAGGACTTTGTCAAAATTCTCTAATTTGGAGGTGCCGGTGTTGGACTGGGGTGTACAAGTTAGAAATCACACAACACCAGGCTAAAGCCCTACAGGTTTATTTGGAAGCACGAGCTTTCAGTGCACTGCTCCTTCATCAGGTGGTTGTCACTGATGAAGGAGCAGTGCTCCAAAAGCTAGTGCTTCTCAATAAACCTGTTGGACTATAATATGGTGTTGTGTGATTTTTAAAATTCTCTAAGTGTTCCTTATTAGTCTTCTTTGAAATTAGAACGTCATCTAAATAAATTGCGACCTGAGGTAGACTTTGCAAAATGTTCTCCATTGTCCACTGAAAAATTGAACAGGCTGACAATATTCCAAATGTCAGTCTCGTATATTGGTACAATCCCTTGTGGTTATTAATTGTAGTACACGTTTGTGAATCCTCATCTAAATGCAATTGCAAGCAAGCAGGTCCATGCTGATCCTCTCTCTATCTGACATCTCTCCTGTAAGAACCTATGTAGGAATTTTCCTTTTATTGCAAAGGGGCATTTATAGGGATTGTTGCAAGTATTTGGAACAGCATCATGAAGTTGGGATGGCCTGTTGGGTTTTCGGAGAGGTTAAGTCATTCAGTACTCTGTTCTCTTTTGTTTGTGTTTCATTCTGTAATCTTGCAAATAAATTCTGTTTTGTTTAAAACTAAGTAGTTGGGCCAACTGCATCATTTCTGGAATATCCACTATATACTGCCTAAAACAACTAGCAAAGTTGGATCCAATCTACTTTCTTGAAATGTTTTGAGGGGGTCTGGCCTGATCCATAACAGATGGGGGCTGTTTGTGGGATTTGTTCTTTCGTTCCAAATTGGAATTAGGGTTGTTGGACTGAAAGGCAGCGGAGTGGTAGGTATTGATGTCTTTTGTTCCGGGTGTTGTTTTTGGTTGGTTTAAACCGTGCTTGGGATAGCAATGGCTCTTTCGGTCCCAATGAGTTTTCGTGGGGGTGGAAAAAGTGACTGTGGGGATTTTGCAAAAGGTGATTAAGGCCAAGCTGCTGGAATTAGTACACAAGCTGGAGTTGGAGCTGCCTTCTGTGAGGAAAGGAGAGATAATTACAGCGATAGCTCAGCATTTACATTTGCTGGAAAGACCATCAGAATTTTTAGGGATGGCTAAAATTCAATTGAAAATGAAGTAGCTTGAGGTAGAGGCAAAAGACAAGGAAAGGGCAACAGGAATGAAACAGTTTGAATTACGATTAAAAACAGAGGAAAAAGAGCAAATTGCTTTAGCAGAACAATAAGAAATATAGAGAAAGAGAGAAGAGAGAAAAGGAGAAAGAGGAAAGGAGAGAAGAAAGGAAGAAAGAGAGTGAGTTTGAACTTCAGAAATTGGCAGGAAAGTCAGCTTAAAAGGATGAAGATGAAGGCTGAAGGTGAGTTTAGTGAGGAAGAGAGTGAGGCTGAGCAAAGCCATGGTAGAAAAAGGCCTGGTGAGAAAATGTTTAAATACATTCAAGCATTGCCTAAATGTGATGAGAAGCATGTGGATGTGGGTTTTTTTGATCCAGCCAAAACTTATAGATAGAGCTAGTGAGGTATTTGCATTACTATCAGAGGAGGTATGTATGAGGAGGTGAAGAAAGCTATCTTAAGTGCATATGAGCTTATGTCGGAAGCCTAGAGACAATGTTTCAAGAATCTAAGGAGGGACCCTGGTCAAACCTACATTGACTTTGAAAGCATCAAAGTAATTTTGATAGGTGGACAAGAGCATTATACATAGAGCAAACTTATCACACTCTTAGAGAGACAATTATTTTGGAGGGGTTCAAAAATTCACTTCCTGAAGTAGTGAGAACTCATATGGAAGAGCAAAGAGTTAAACAGCAAGACTAGCAGCAGAAATGGCTGATGATTATGGGTTGGTTCATAAATCAAAGTTTGGCTTCCAAAATCAATTTCAATCCATGAGGGATAGAAATTGGGGAAAGAGAAATCCTTGCGTGGAAAGGGAAAGGTCGATCTCGGTGAAGATTATAAGGATAACTTACCACAGGATATAAGGAAAACCCTTGACGGGGAAAAAGAAGTTAAAAAGTTCCAGTGTGTTCACTGCAATAAAGTAGGCCACATTAAATCACAGTGTTGGTGGGTTAGGAAAAGCAGTGGGAACCCAGATGTAGGAAAAGAGGATAAGCCAGTGAATTTTGTTAGAGTGGTAACAGAAAGCCCAGTGGAAGCTAGAAAGCTACACCAGAATGTACAAGCTGGTTGGAGGTTGGTTAAGGAGGAAGTGCCACATCATCTTAAACTATATACCTGCGAAGGTAAAGTTTACTTGCATAGGTCAGGAGCAGCAGGTAAAAAGATTACAATATTGAGAGATACAGGATCCTCTCAATCTTTCATGTTGAAAGGTGAGGAGATGTGTACCTCTGCAGGATAATTGCCAGAAAAGGTACTGGTAATGGAATTTCACAGTGAGATAAGAAAAGTTGAACTATGTAGATGAGGTTAGAGTGTCCAGTGAAGAGTGGAGAAATCGTGGTAGGAGTATTGGGCAACTCTCAGCTCCAGGAATGCAATTTGTCCTTGCTAACAATATAGCTGGTTCACAGGTAGGAGTGCTGCCTACTGTGGTTGAAAAGCCAATGGAAACTCAGGCAACTGAACTATTGCAAGACACATTGTGGGATTTTCCCTGACTGTGTGGTAATGCGATTACAAAGTCACCAGTTAAAACAGGAGAGATCAAAGAGCATAGATAAGAAAGTTGAAGTGGAATTAGCAGAGACCCTGTTTGATCAGATGGTTGATACAAAACAGGAGCAGATAGATGACATAGCAGACATCTTTAGCTCAGATAAATTAGCTGAGTTACAGCAGAAAGATGAAAATTTAAAGCGATTGGATCAAAAGACATACATGGAAAAAGAATCCAAATGTATCCCTGAATGCTACTATCTTAAAAATGATGTGTTAATGACGAAATGAAAACCGTCACACATTAAGGCAGATGACAAATGGGCAGAAGTTCATCAAGTCATATTTCCAGTTACGAGTGGCACATGAACTACCAGTACGGGGTCATTTAGGGGTAAGAAAAACCCAAGCTACAATACAAAACCATTTTTACTGGCCTGGACTGCACAAGGATGCAGTTGAATTTTGCCAGACATGTCATACATGTCAGTTAATTGGAAAAGCACAGGCAGTAATAAAACCTGCACCTTTAATACCTATTCTTGCATTTGAGGAACCTTTTGACAGGGAAGGAAAACCAAAGGGGACTGTGTTATTGGAAGGAAAACCAAAGGGGACTGTGTTATTGGTTACAACACAGAGTAAAGAACCAAGTTCAGAGGATTCAGAATTGGATATTCCTCAAATTAAATTGGACAACGAAGAAGTTGTCAAAAATGGGATAAATCATTGAGTCACCTTCCAGGGGAATATTGAAATGACCTGAAAGATTGTTACTATCACATGGGGAGATATGTAGAAATAAGCTGGGCAATACTTACCTAATTATGCATAATGTAGATTAAGGAGATGCTGTTCCGATTAAGCAACATCCTTATAGGCATAGCCCTCTAAAGTTGGCACAGATTCAAAAGGATATTACACGCAAGCTCCAAAATGACATGATTAAAGTGAGTTACAGTGCCTGGAGCTCACCTGTAGCAAAGGCAGAAAGCACCCAACGGTTGTGTGTGGACTATCACAAAGTTAATGCTGTTACAAATGCTGATGCATATCTGATTCCACATTTGGAAGACTCTGTTGAAAAGGTGGGACAACTTATATTTCTAAGTTGGACCTGCTCAGAGGATACTGGCCGGTAACTTTGATGGAAAGAACGAAGACCATTTCGGCTTTCGTAATGCTGAATGGACTGTATCAGTTTAACGTAATGCTGTTTGGTATGAAAAGTGCGCCAGCCACATTTCAGAGACTAACCAATAAAGTTGTTTCCAGATTATCCAATTGTGTAGCTTATATTGATGACCTGGTGATTTTTTGTCACACATGGAAGACACATTTTTAACATTTATCAGAATTGTTTGATCCACTTTGGGAGGGCAGACTTGGTGATAAACCTGGCTAAAAGTGAATTTGCCAAATCCCAAGTGACCTTCCTGGGCCATGTTATGAGACATGAACAAATGGCCCCACGGAATTAAAAAGGTATTTGGAGAGTTTCACATACCATCGAGTAAAAGAGCAGTACTACGAGTCCTTGGAAAGGAAGATAGGCAGGTAGGACAAGTCATGGGGACAGTGCTGAGCTGGAAGTTTGGAGCTGGGGTGAGGTGGGGGAAGGGAAATGAAGGAAACTGTTGAAGTCCACATTGATGCCCTGGGGTTGAAG
>NC_057719.1:48202825-48202913 GCF_004010195.1 Chiloscyllium plagiosum
GTCCCAGAGATGTTCCCTGAAGCACTCTGCTAGGAGGTGTCCAGTCTCCCCAATGTAGAGGAGACCACATTGGGAGCAACGGATACAA
>NC_057719.1:48205070-48225974 GCF_004010195.1 Chiloscyllium plagiosum
TGGTGGAACTGGTCCTCCTGGGAGCAGATACGGTGGAGGCGGAGGAATTGGGAATATGGAATGGCATTTTTACAAGAGGTAGGGTGGGAAGAGGTGTAATCCAGGTAGCTGTGGGAGTCGGTGGGTTTGTAAAAAATGTCAGTGTCAAGTCGGTCGTCATTAATGGAGATGGAGAGGTCCAGGAAGGGGAGGGAGGTGTCAGAGGTGGTTCAGGTAAATTTAAGGTCAGGGTGAAATGTGTTGGTGAAGTTGATGAATTGCTCAACCTCCTCGCGGGAGCATGAGGTGGTGCCAATGCAGTCATCAATGTAGCGGAGGAAGAGGTGGGGACTGGTGCCAGTGTAATTACAGAAGATGGACTGTTCTATGTAGCCAACAAAGAGACAGGCATAGCTAGGGCCCATACGGGTATCCATGGCTATCCCTTTGGTCTGGAGGAAGTGGGAGAATTCGAAGGAGAAATTGTTAAGGGTGAGGACCAGTTCGGCCAAACGAATGAGAGTGTCCGTGGAAGGGTACTGTTGGGGATGTATTTTCTCCCCACCCCCACCTTCCTCTCATTTATCTCTCCACCCTTTAGGCACTCTGCCTGAATCCTGATGAATGGCTTTTGCCCGAAACTTTGATTTTCCTGCTCCTTGGATGCTGTCTGAACTGCTGTGCTTTTCCAGCACCACTCTAATCCAGAATTTGGTTTGGTTTTAGCAAGCAGCATATTGTGAAGCTGCAGGACCCAAGGAGCAGGTCCATGATGATTCTCCCTCTCTCTGACATCTCTCTTGTAAGAACTTGTGTTGGATTTCTCCTTTTTTTGCAAAGGGGTGTTTATGGGGATTGTTGCAAGTATTTGGAACAGCATAATTAAGTTGGGATAATCTCATTCACGTCTTGACAATGCATTGGCAATCACGTTTTCTCATCCTGCCACATGCACAGTTTTCAAATTTAAATGGCTGTAACAACAAATTCCATCTAAACAGTCTGGAATTTTTGTTCTTAAATGTGTCCACAAACTTCAGTGGGCTATGATTAGTGTATGATTGTCTCAGATACATTACTGGTAACATAAACATTGAAATGTTGTAACGCCAACACCAAGCTCAAAGTTTCCTCAACAGTCAAATATTTCTGCTGATGAAGGTTCAATTTCCTGGAGAAATACTGATGGGTCTTTCTATTTTCACGTCGTCTTTTTGTAAGGGTTGGGTTTTCAGATAGTTTAAGTTATTCTGTATTCGGTAATCTTGCAAATAAATTCTGTGTTTGTTTAAACTAAGTGGTTGGGCTAGCTGCATCAATATCCATGAATATCCACTTTACACCTGCTTAAAACAACTATCAAAGTTAGGGTCTGGTCTACTTTCTTGAAATGTTTTGAGGGGATCTGGCCTGGCCATAACATAAGACTCTTTTGCTGTCTTGAAAACTGCATATTGACAGTAACTATAATGGCTTGCTGGCCTTGATCCAGAAGAAAATTTTAACCATCTGACTGAGGCCTGGCTTCGTTTTGGAGTTTTGCACTGGGCCACCTAGAGTATCTCTCATCAGGATATGCCATGAGTGAAGCTATGCAGCTGCTTGCACTCAAGTGGTATTCCCCAATCTCAGTTGGACTGGAAAGGGTGTCCTTTTCTATCAGAATGTCCTGCTTCTTTTGCGACATTTTCCAAAGTTTAAGACAATGTACTTCCTGTTTGAAGTCCAGTTGAGCTTCAGCTAGTAGGCACTTTTGCATGGTTATATCATATACCAAATGGTCTCTAAGCATCTCATTAAGCGATATACCAAAGTCACATGTCTTTGCCAGTTCTCTTAACCTAGTCAAAACTCCTGACATGGACTTCCTTCATTCTTGAATTATCAAGTAAAAATGATAGCATCTCAGAATTAAAGGAGTCCCAGAGTCATAATATTCCTTAATTAAATCCATCAACTCTTGAAACATTTTAGTATCTGGTGCCTTAGGGAAAGTTAGATTCCTAATAACCAAAGACATTGCAGGTCCACAAGCTGTCAGGAAATTTACTCATTGCCTTTCATATGCCCCATTATTGTTTTCCTGGAAAACATAACACATTATTTCTGCATACTGGGCCCAGTCTACGATGGCAAGGTTGAACCAGTCACACTTTCCAAATAATGGCATGATGCAAGAAATGCTTACCCCAACTCAAAGATGACTGTTGCAAGCAAGTTTATTCAGGAACATGCTTTGGTCTCATTGCCATTGAAATAACTCAACAAAGATCGATATCCTGTCACCAAGTCACTCTTTATTTAATTGTGGAAAGGCCTTCACTTTGGCACAGCCTTGTTGGAGTCAGTACCCAGAGGGTCAGAGTCTCTACGCATCTCATTAAGAGATAAACCAAAGTCATATGCCTCTGCCAGTTGTCTTAACCTAGTCAAAATTCCTGACATGGACTTTCATTGGTCTCAAATTACCAAGTAAAAATTATAGCACCTCAGAATTAAACAAGTCTTGTAGTTGTAATATTCCTTAACTAAATCTGTCAACTCTTGAAAAGTTTTAGTATCTGGTATCTAAGGGAAAGTGTCACAGTCTCAGACACTCCTCTTTTTACCTGTCAGCCAGGCATTCCTGATTGGATCAGATTAACAGTCCCAATCAGGAAACTCATTCTACCTTACAAAATAATTAGTTGTGAAATTTTAGTTTGTGATCAGACTGAAGTCTCTTTTATCGCTCTCTTCTCTCCTCCATTCTGAATGTTCACTACCATTTAATTTGTAACAAAAGGATCTGCTTAGTGTTGTCTGTTCACATTGCTTGTTAAGGCTGTTTCAGTTCCTGGAATGCTATATCACATGATGCTGTTTTTTATTCTGCAATTTATTAATATATTCATCTCAAAATTACTTTGGTTAGTGCAAACCTTCTCTATAAATACACAACTGAAAATATTTTTGCTGCATTTCTGCAGCAAATATGATTGACCGGTAAACCTATGAACTGTTGCATAGCACCAACTTAATTTGCATCTCAACTTCAAAATTTGAAACTTAGATTATTTTATACAGCAAAAGTCAGAATTCTGATAGAATGTATAACTCTTAAAACTGTAGTCATTACTAACCCTGATTAGAATTTAACACTAGCACATAACAAATTTCAAATGCTGGAACATGGAAGAGTACAGTTAATGCCATTCAAAATACTCTAATTGACATTTTTATGCTCAGAACCTTAATCTCCCACTGTGTTAAACTACATCAAAAAATATGGATGAGACATTATTCCCATAAAGGGTTAATGGGGTCATAAAATTATCAGGAGAAAGTGAGGACTGCAGATGCTGGAGATCAGAGCTGAAAATGTGTTGCTGGAAAAACGCAGCAGGTCAGGCAGCATCCAAGGAGCAGGAGAATCGACGTTTCGGGCATGAGCCTGAAGATTCCTGAAGAAGGGCTCATGCCCGAAACATCGATTCTCCTGCTCCTTGAATGCTGCCTGACCTGCTGCGCTTTTCCAGCAACACATTTTCAGCATAAAATTATCAACAAACAAAACATATCTCTAATGCTGTAGTTTGGGTTTATAAATTAATTATAGTACATTCATCTGAGATACCCTTTCTTCTCTTTGTATTCATGTACAGTGAAATCATAGAGTTTATTTTGACCACTTTTCAGGATAGAGAATGATGTCTCTCACATAATTTATTTGCATTCTGTCATCATTTTGTCATGCCATTGTGATTACGGATCACTTATTTAAATTAAAGATTGTAAATTTGTGTATTCCAAATCATCTATTACAAGAGCATTAAACATTAATGATAAACAAAACAAAGCAGCTAACAAACTGTTTAATAATGCACCATGGATTAAGCAACCCCAAAGGTGTAAAACTGCATGGAATTAATAATCTTTGATAAAATACTTAAATAAGCAAATTCTTGGCAAAATGATTCTCCCTAAATCACATCTGGAAAAGTTAACCGAATATCTAAGTGACCATCAAACTATATTTGACAAGAGACCATATGCAAAAATATCATGACTATTGAATAAAACATTGCACTGGAATTTTCTAGAATGTCACATCTGATTCCAAATAACAATTTGCATTTATATATATATTTTTGACACTCCTGTTTTTTTCTCCCTCTTTTTCTCCCTCCACACTACTGCCTAACTGCGGTAGTGCTTATTTTCCCCCAGCACCCATGTCATGTGTGTGCAGGTGTAGGACACAGTGAAGAACAACAAGTGCGTAAATCTTTATTTCTATTCCACCACCAGGAAAGAAAGGAAACACCAGAGCAGCCAGTGACAAGCGGTGCCCTTCTCAACAAAGGGCAATGCTGTGTGATCAAAAAAGTGAAGAGGAGGGCAGGAATTGGAGGGCAAAATAAAACACTCCACTCTACACGGTTCCCACCTCTCCCTGAACAGCTACAATTTGCAGTTATATAATGTCCTTAATGTAATCTGGTATGTTAGAAGCTCACTGGACTTTTTCATTGTCTGGTTTTCATTGTGCATTTATTGAGCTGGCCGTAAAATGAATGCCTGAAGTGAGTGCAGCATGGTAAAGGGCACATGACTATGACAAATCAGGAGCTACATTGGTACAGTATTGCACTTTTATCCCAAATATTCCTGTGTTCTTGCAAAAAAATGCATGCATTATCATCTACATTGTGAATTCCCCAATTTATCCATTCTGTACACATTATCCTCTAGCTTTTGCAGTTTATTATTTTCAATAGTCTCTGCACACACATGGCACATGTATGGCTGACCCTCTTTTTTTTGGCTATGTTTTGCTGAGATTTTCTGGGTATTTCTCACCATGAATTTAGTGATTTTCTCACCATACCATACCAAACTTGACTCATTGAATATCTACGAGGTAAAAACAATGACTGCAGATGCTGGAAACCAGATTTTGGATCAGTGGTGCCGGAAGAGCACAGCAATTCAGGCAGCATCCGACGAGCAGCAAAATCGGATGCTGCCTGAATTGCTGTGCTCTTCCAGCACCACTGATCCAGAATCATTGAATATCTATCCCATCCCAAAGAATCCCCTATTGCCCCATCTTACAACTTGCCATTCCCAGAACAACTCACCACTTCTGTAATATCCTGGAATTGATTGACAAGTCTGCTGCCAAGTGGTACCATCTTAAAGGCTTTCTGCACCCAGACAAACGCTGTTAGTCTGGAGCTGCCATGCAGGGTTCCTGCTATTTGCCCGAGACACGACAGACAAGGGAAAATTGACACCCTGTTTTGTTGGCAGGGATCTGTAGGTCCCGCTGGATAGACTGATGCAGGGGCAGAATGTCATTTTCTCTCAGGATTAGCAAAGGGGTTCTTGATACCAGACTATACCAGTTTGGTCTGAGGTTACTGCCTGAGTTAAAGCAGTCTCAACCATCTGGAGGTTGACCACCTTCACTCTGCCAGCATAAGAACCACTATTTTCTCTGCGGTATCTCACACACTCTGGCTTTTCCACAGCATAGTCCTCCCACCAAGGCTCATGGTCAATCACTCTCACTATTTTCTGCAAAACCTTACTTACTGTCGCCCACTCCAACCCCAAACAGCATTAATGCTGTATACTTTCTATGCCACTTACTCATTCACTTGGGAGGAGAGAAAAGAGGAATAAAAGGGACTCCAGTCTGATCACAAACTAAAATTTCACAACTAATTATTTTGTAAGGTAGAGTAATTCATTTTACAATGTTACAAACCAAAATATACACAGAATGGCAAGGATACAATGCTTATAAATTCAATTGAATAAAACATTTTCTATCTAGATTAGTTGTAATATTCCTTAACTAAATCTGTCAACTCTTGAAAAGTTTTAGTATCAGGTATCTAAGGGAAGTGTCAGAGTCTCAGACGCTCCTCTTTTTTTTCAGTGCACAAATCTTTATTCAATTTCCACCACCAGGAAGATAGGAAAACACCCGAGTGGCCAGTGACAAGCAGTGCCCTTCACATCAAGGGGCAATACAGTGCTCTTTATTTTTTTTTCTTTAGGTGTGAGACACAGTGAGAGACACAAGGTGCACGAATCTTTATTCAATTTCCACCACCAGGAAGATAGGAAAACACCCGGGTGGCCAGTGACAAGCACTGCCCTTCACATCAAAGGGCAGTGCTGTGTGATCAAACAGTGAAGGGGAGGGTAGGGACTAAATCAAAATAGAGTTGGAGGGGGAAATAATGCACTCCACTCCCTGCGGCGCCCACCTCTCCCTGACACTCCTCTTTTTTTAAAAATAGAGTTGGAGGGGACACTCTTGTTTATTATTATTATTTTTTAAATTTAACCCTCACACTACCACCTAAGTGCGGTATTGCTTATTTTATCCCCAGCACCCATGGTGTGTGTGTGCAGGTGTGAGACACAGTGAAAGACACAAAGTGCACAAATCTTTATTCAATTTCCACCACCAGGAAGATAGGAAAACACCCGAGTTGCCAGTGACAAGCAGTGCCCTTCACATTGCTGATTTTGTTTGGACACCCGGGCTCTAATGTAACCGCGGACACTCCTGTTTATTTATTTTTTCTTTTTTTCCCCATAAATTTAACACCCACACTACCACCTAACTGCGGTAGTGCTCCTCTCCTGATTATATGTATATTATTTTCTTTTTTTTGTTTTTTTAATTTTTTTTAAATTAACCCCCACACTACCACCTAAGTGCGGTAGTGCTTATTTTTTCCCCAGCACCCAAGGTGTGTGTGTGCAGGTGTGAGACACAGTGAAAGACACAAAGTGCACAAATCTTTATTCAATTTCCACCACCAGGAAGATAGGAAAACATCCGAGTGGCCAGTGACAAACACTGCCCTTCACATCAAAGGACAATGCTGTGTGATCAAAACAGTGAAGGGGAGGGTAGGGACTAAATCAAAATAGAGTTGGAGGGGGAAATAATGCACTCCACTCCCTGCGGCGCCCACCTCTCCCTGACGCTCCTCTTTTTTTTTCCTTTTTTTTTACTCCTGTTTATTTTTTTTTCTCTCTTTTTTTTCCCTAAGTGTGGTAGTGCTTATTTTTTTCCCCAGCACCCATGGTGTGTGTGTGTGCAGATGTGAGACACAGTGAGAGACACAGTGCACAAATCTTTATTCAATTTCCACCACCAGGAAGATAGGAAAACACCCGGGTGGCCAGTGACAAACACTGCCCTTCACATCAAAGGGCAGTGCTGTGTGATCAAAACAGTGAAGGGGAGGGTAGGGACTAAATCAAAATAGAGTTGGAGGGGGAAATAATGCACTCCACTCCCTGCGGCGCCCACCTCTCCCTGACGCTCCTCTTTTTATTTTTATTGTCTTTTTTCTTTTTTTTTTCTACTACCACCTAAGTGCGGTAGTGCTTATTTTATCCCCAGCACCCATGGTGTGTGTGTGCAGGTGTGAGACACAGTGAAAGACACAAAGTGCACCAATCTTTATTCAATTTCCACCACCAGGAAGATAGGAAAACAGCCGGGTGGCCAGTGACAAGCACTGCCCTTCACATCAAAGGGCAGTGCTGTGTGATCAAAACAGTGAAGGGGAGGGTAGGGACTAAATCAAAATAGAGTTGGAGGGGGAAATAATGCACTCCACTCCCTGCGGCGCCCACCTCTCCCTGACGCTCCTCTTTTTACTTGTCAGCCAGGCATTCCTGATTGGATCAGATTAACAGTCCCAATCAGGGAATTTATATTCTATTCTAGCTGCCTCACCTCATTCCAAACACGACAAGTCTTTCTCAAACTTCTCATATGATTCTCTCAGATTTCTTGCCATTGCCCTATAAGATTCCACCCATAGTATTTATTCTGTTTGTTATAAAAAACCTTGATTGTTTAATTTCTACATACATATACTGTCTATATATAAATAGTGGCCACCCACCTTCATCTCCCTTAATACCTGCTCTTTCATCATTCATGGAGGAAAACAGCCTTCAATTGAGCAGAGTCAAGGTGGGTAGTGGGCTGCCTGAAATTTGACTCCTCACCCATTTGATCCTGACCCTGATTGTCCCGAACAGCTGACTTACCATCTCCAAACTCCTGGACTAATATTGAAGGCTGTCCTTGACTCACTATGCCAGGATGTCCTATGTAAAGGTTAAAATAAAATAAAGAACTGTGGATATTGGGCATCTGGAACAAGAAAACAGAAATTGCTGGAGAAGCTCAGCATGTCTGGTATCATCTATAGAGAGAAAGCAGAGTTAATATTTTGAGTCCAGTGACCCTTCTTCAGAAGAAGGGTCCATTCGAAGAAGGAACACTGGATTCAAAACATTAACTTTGCTTTCTCTCTACAGATGCTGCCAGACTTGCTGAGATTCTCCAGCAATTTATGTTTTCGTTGCTAATTAAAGGCTATCTCCCTTGACTTGACTGAGGACTGCTGATAACAATGACAAGCCTTTTGGCTCTATTTCCGTACTAGACAGCATGGGAGTACAGCAGTACCATGAGTTTGGTATCTCTGGCTGAGAGGCAAGGTGCAAATAGGAAAGCTGAGGTAAGACAAGGCAAGGCAGAGATGTTACAAGCATCCAGATTGCTCAGAGTTAGTGAGCATTATGGGAAAAACTGAACATTCAGGTCTTGTTCTTGATTTGGGTGCATATCTCTGAGTACACAGAGTCCTTGCTGCAGCATTGAAGTACAGCAGCATCCTGTAAGTGAATTAGAGATGTATTATGAGGATTCATAGGGGCTGGCACATGTTGGATGCCAATGTCTGTGGTCATGAAGGGCATGTGGCCAGTGACCATGGAGCTTGCCCTACAATCTTGGTGCCCAATGTCCAAATTGGAGGCCGTTTGAAGCAGTCAGCAAGCTGAAGTTGCTAGGTACCCAGTCTTTCTACCAGGTTGAGAATTTTCAGCATCCAGTTTTCTTGTGGCAGATGGTAGAGTGGGAAGCTGCATATTAATGAGTTGAGGGGTGCAGTTAATAAGATCATTAACAAGGTTTGATGTAGTTAGAAGTTGCAGTGAGTTGTTCCCAATGTTGAGATTGGTCTCACTAGAATTCTTGCATGATTCTGCCACATTTCTCACATCTTCCACATCATTAAGAGCGCTGTAAGAGTCCTCCTATAGTCTTTAAATTGTGCTGGTATCTTAAAGATAAGCGTGCACATTAAAAGAGACTCATACTGGACTCGAAATGATAATTCTGTTTCTCTTTCCCCAGATACTACTCAACTTGCTGAGTTTCTGCAGCATTCTATATGATTGTTTTATATTTTTGGCATCCACAATATTTTGCTTCTATTGTATTTGGCAGCTTATCTGGGTGATGTAAATTCTTTGGGGACTGTTAATCCCAGGTCACTTGTTTTGCAGTACTTGTTGTTTCATTTCTGTTGTTCGGGTGCTGTGGATCTCTGGGACTAATAGTTGATCTGTTGACTGCGAATAGTGAGTTCATATCCTTCTGATCATACACCTGCAGAGTAAGAACAGCTGCTTCATTTGTGCATTTATGATGCCGCTGTGACAGTATGTTTGGTCATTCACTTCCACCATGTATGATTGAGATGACAATTGCTCTGTTTTGGTCTCAAGTTGCCATTTAGGCTGACTCTTTTTGAGAATGCTTGGGTCTTCGATACTCAACTTTAGCATACAATTTTGATTTCTACGATGTCAATAGTTTGGGCGCAATTTGACATTAGTCTTTGCACTAGACTACCTTCTATCTCCTTAGTAGATGTGTCCTCCACTTGAGGATTGCTTTATATTAGTCTATTCTCATTTTATTCAAGATGTTGACGATTCCTTTCCAAGTTTTTATGGTTGACTCAGTCTTTTAATTGGGCTAAAATCACTGTGGATGTGATTATGGTATTGAGTTTTTCAATCCTTTGTAAAGCAGTTGAATTCTTCACTTATAACTGCTGATTATTGTCACTCACCACAATATCTGGAATGATATGACCTGAAGTATTCTTTCAAGCATTCTGCCGTGTCTGTTATAGTTGTTGAAGTCAGCTGGTCTACCTCCCAGAATAATCATCTCAGTTGAAATCAGAATCTCACCACTAAGTGGCGAACAGTATTCCTCCAACTTCCTTTCTGGCTGGACAGATCTCTGAGGCTCATGTGGAGCAGCAACTTGCAGAATTGGAAATCAATGTCACAATCAGTGTGCCAACACTGATCACTGTGCACAGAACCTTGGAGAAGCAGCATGTGTGCATAGCTGCATGGCTTAGAGGGAACAATGGTGGCAACTACTTTATTTCTGGGCAGGTTGTTGGAGGGAATCCTGAGGCACAGGAGTTACATGTATTTAGAAAGGCAAGAACTGATTAGGGATAGTGAACATGGCTTTGTGCATTCTCACGAACTTGACTGAGCTTTTTGAAAAAGTAACAAAGAGATTTGTTATGGACTTCATGAAGGTGTTCAACAAAGTTCCTCATGATAGACTAGTTATCAAGGTCAGATCTCATGGAATACAGGTACTAGCCATTTGGATATAGAGCTGGTTCGAAGGTAGAAGACAGAGGGTGGTGGTGGAGGGTTGCCTTTCAGACTGGAGGCCTGTGACCAGTGGTGTGCCATAAGGATCAGTGCTGAGTCCACTGCCTTTCTTCATTTATATAAGTCATTTGGATGTGAACATAGGAGGCATAGTTAGTAAGTTTGCAAATGACACCAAAATTGGAGGTGTAGTGGACAGTGAAGAAGGTTACCTCAGAGAACAAGGGATATTGATCAGATGTGTCAATGGATTGAGGAGTGGAAGATGAAGTTTAGTTCAGATAAATGTGAGGTGCTGCATTTTGGAAAGGCAAATTAGGGTAGGACTAATACTCTTAATGATAAGGTCCTGGGAAGTGTTGCTGAACAAAGAGACCTTGGAGTGCAGGTTCATAGTTCCTTGAAAGTCAAGTCGCAGATAGGTAGGAAAGTGAGCTTTCAACCTCATAGTCTGGGAACCCCGCACCACCCGATTCTAACTCCTTCCCAAGATTCACAAGCCTGACCACCCCGGCCGACCCATTGTCTCAGCCTGCTCCTGCCCCACCAAAGTCATCTCCACCTACCTCGATACTGTCTATCCCCCCAGTCCAGGAACTCCCCACATATGTTCGAGACACCACCCACGCCCTCCACCTCCTCCAAGACTTGTGTTTCCCCGGCCCCCAATTCCTCAACTTCACCATGGACATCCAATCCTTCTACACCTCCATCCGCCATGACCAGGGCCTCCAAGCCCTCCATTTCTTCCTCTCCTGACGTCCCCAACAGTACCCTTCCACAGACAGTCTCATTCGTTTGGCTGAACTGGTCTTCACCCTTAAAAATTTCTCCTTCGAATCCTCCCATTTCCTCCAGACCAAAGGGGTAGCCGTGGACACCTGTATGGGCCCCAGCTATGCCTGTCTCTTTGTCAGCTACGTAGAACAGTCCACCTTCCATAGTTACACCGGCACCACTCCCCACCTCTTCCTCCGCTACATTGATGACTGCATTGGTGCCAACTCTTGCTACCGCGAGGAGGTTGAGCAGTTCATCAACTTCACCAACACATTCCACCTCGACCTTAAATTCAGCTGGACCATCTCTGACACCTCCCTCCCCTTCCTGGACCTCTCCATCTCCATTAATGACGACCGACTTGCTCCCAGGAAGACCAGTTCCACCACAAAACAGACCAGACGGCCTCCTTCTTTAGAGATCGCAATTTCCCTTCTCACGTAGTTGAGGATGCCCTCCAACGCATCTCATCCACATCCCGCACCACCGCCCTCAAACCCCACGCCTCCAAACGTAACAAGGACAGAACCCCCCTGGTCCTCACTTTCCACCCTACCAACCTTCACATTAACCATATCATCCGACGACATTTCCGCCACCTCCAAACGGACCTCACCACCTGGGATATATTTCCCTCCCCACCCCTTTCCGCTTTCCGCAACGACAGTTCCCTCCGTGACTACCTGGTCAGGTCCACGCCCCCCAACAAACCACCTTCCCAACCTGGCATCCTCTCCTGCCACTGTAGGAATTGCAAAGCCTGCACCCACACCTCCTTCCTCACCACCATACAAGACCCCAAAGGAGCCTTCCACATCCATCAAAGTTTCACCTGCTCATCCACCTATGTAATTTATTGTATCCGTTGCTCCCGATGCGGTCTCCTCTACTTTGATTGAGGTTTTTAAAATTGTGAAGAGTTTTCAAAGATTGGTTAGGAGATCAGTGATCAGGAGTCTTCAAATGGATTTATAAAAACACAGCTAAAGAACACTGCTTTGATGTATGAATTGTTTGGTTTGGCACTGGGAGTATCTGTTGCTCCCGATGCAGTCTCCTCTATATTGGAGAGACTGGACGCCTTCTTGCAGAGCGCTTCAGGGAACATCTCCAGGACACCCGCACCAATCAACCCCACTGCTCCGTGGCCTAACATTTCAACTTCCCCTCCCACTCTGCCGAGGACATGCAGGTCCTGGGCCTCCTCCACCGCCGGTCCCTCACCACCCGACGCCTGGAGGAAGAATGCCTCATCTTCCGCCTCGGAACACTTCAACCCCAGGGCATCAATGTGGACTTCACCAGTTTCCTCATTTCCCCTCCCCTCACCTTACCTCAGTTCCAACCTTCCAGCTCAGCACTGTCCTCATGACCTGTCCTACCTGCCAATCTCCCTTCCCATCTATCTGCTCCACCCTCCCCTCTGACCTATCACCTCCATCCCCACCCCCATTCACTTATCGTACTCTTTGCTATCTTCTCCCCAGCTCCCCCCACCCCACCCCCATTTATCTCTCCATCCTGGACGATCGCTGCCTCTATTCCTGATGTAGGGGTTTTGCCTGAAACATTGATTTTCCTGCTCCTCGGATGCTGCCTGACCTACTGTGCTTTCCCAGCACCACTCTGATCTAAACTCTGGTTTCCAGCATCTGCAGTCCTCACTTTTGCCTAGGAAAGTGAGCAAGGCATTTGGTATGCTTTCATTTATTGGTCAGAGCATTGAGTATAGGTTTTGGGAAGTCATGTTGTGGCGTACAGGACATTGGTTTTACCACTTTTGGAATATTGTGTGCAATTCTGGTCTCCCTCCTATCAGAAGGATGTTGTGAAACTTGAAAGGATTCAGAAAAGATTTACAAGGGTGTTGCCAGGCTTGGAGGGTTTCAACAGGAGTTAGAAGTTGAACAGGCTGAGGCTATTTTTCCAGGAGCATCAGAGGCTGAGGGGTAACCTTACAGAGGTTTATAAAATCATGAGGGGCATGGATAGTGTAAATAGATAAGGTCTTTTCCCTGCAGTGGCGGAGTCCAGAACTGGAGGGCATAGGTTTAGGGTGAGAGGGGAAAAATGTAAAAAGGAATCTAATGGACAACTTTTTCATGCAGAGGGTGGTGCGTGTATGAAATGAACTGCCAGAGGAAGTGGTGGAGGGTACAATTACAACACTTAAAAGGCATCTGGATGGGTATATCCTCTAATAGGAAGGGTTTGGAGGGATATGGGCCATGCTGGCAAACAGGACTAGATTAATTTAGGATATCCGGTCAGCATGGATGCGTTTCTGTTGTGTACATCTCTAGAACTCTATGACTCTATTTGTATCTCATTGAAATCCCAACTTGCCTTTTAGACATGACACTTCCAATTCTGGTTTTCTAGACAGAGAAAATTTTTGACACGTGAGTCAGAGTGGTTACCTGGCAGCTTTAGCTTGCTCAATGCTCACCTTGGCTATCATTCAACTGCTTCTTCACAATAATGCCCTTGCTTGTTCAATGGCCATCATCCTCTTTGATCCTTCATCTATGTACTTTGGCATCAGCAAACTGCCAACCTCACTCTATCGTGACATCTGCTCTCAGACCAACTCTCAGTCACTTTTGACCTTCAACTCTTCAAACTCAAATTGACTTATTAACTTGCATGCTTCTGCAAGGTCACTTTACTGACATAGACACACAAACATCTCATGCATCTGCACAGCACGCATTCATGGCTAGAAGCTTGCTTTCTTAGCACTCACTTTATTGAGGGTGCTAGCCTCAGCATACTTCATATTACTTACTGCATACACACAGACTTCAGCATTGTTCCAATAGCTCCCATTGCTTTTCATGCAGAGGGACAGGCAGGCAGCTTGTGAGGATGACAAGCACTGAACAGTTAATTTCTCAGATATGGGCTGGACATGTCAATGTACAGGATCATGCAACAACAATTTAATTTCATGCTGGAAATTTGCTAATGTCTCTTTTCTTTCTTGGATCCATTGCGATTCATTGTTCTTTGGACAATGTATCCTCAGAATGTAACTGTCATTCTAGAGGACAGGCATTTCTCATTTAGTGCAAGTGTTAGGTTCTTTTCCCAAGGTTTCATATACAAGTTGCAATTCGCACACACCAACATTTGCAAACAGTTAAAGATTAGTAAAGCCTGTACAAGCTAGGTGACCCCCTTTGACGTTCTTCGCAGGCTTGCGAAGTTGAGTCAAAAGTGGCCCCGAACAAAGGAAACACGTCCACTTTAGTTAAAAATCACACAACACCAGGTTATAGTCCAACAGGTTTATTTGGAAGCAATAGCTTTTGGAGCACTGCTCCTTCATCAGATGGTTGTGGAGAATAAGATTGTAAGACACAGAATTTATAGCAAAAGTTTACAGTGTGATGTAATTGAAATTATATATTATATATTGGATTGTTTGTTAAGTCTCTCATCTTTTAGAATGACCATGTTGGTTTCAGTTCTTTCATTTATAATTTCATGTATTCTTTCATATATAATTTCAGGTATATTGGTAATATGAAACAGCTTTCATTCATGCTATCTAAGTGATACTTTGCTTTATTCTTCAAAAGATTTTCCTGGGAGTGAATAAGTAGGTTTGTTTCTCATCTTCTCGCAGAGTAACAAGATATTCCAGATTCAGTTTATCTAAACCTAAATAACTTTGGAAATTCTTGCTAAAATTCTCTCCTACCTTTATTCTGAAGTTGTATTCACAGGGCTTCAGATGTGATCTGTACAGCTAGAACAAACATATCCTACTTTTAAATTCCATTCCCCTTTCAATAAATACCAACATTCTATTTGCCTTCCTCATCATTCTGCAAATTCTGCAATCTGTCTCCATTTAAATAGTAAATTGTTTTCATATTCTTCCAACCAAGATGGACAAGTTCAGATTTTCCCACATCTGCCAAATTTTCCCCGCCCATTTAATCTATCTACATGCCTTTTCAAACATTCTACCTACCTTTGATCAACTTACTTTCTGACCTTGCTTTCTTGGTGTCAACTGCAAATGTTGCCATCACATATTTGATCCCAACATTTAATTCATTGATATAGATTGCAAATTGCTCAAGCCATATCACTGATCCCTGTGAGATTCACCTAGTCCTTGCCAACTTGAAAAAAGAGCCATTTACCCTGTTATCAGTCTTTTATCCATACCAATATGTTCCCCCTTGCACCACGAGCACACATTTTGCTTAGGACTATTTGTTGAGGCACCTTATCAAATATCTTTTGAAAATCCAAGTACATCACAATAACAGGTTCCCCTTTATCCACCTTTCCTGTTACTTCCTCTAAAAACATGAATTTAATTAGCTATACATGATTTTCCTATCACAAAACTGTCACATTTGGATTTTGCAACCTGCTATAACAACCTCAATAATGGATTCTAGCAATTTCCATATGACAGATGGAAGTACAAAATATGAACCTCAATGGCCACTGACTTCCTGTTTGCTGTCTCTTTCCTATGTTAATCAGCTATTTTCCAATATGCTGGAACCCTTCTTGAATGTAAGGAATTTTGGAAGATTACGACCAATGCCACTTCCATCTCTGCAGCCATTTCTTTTAAGATTCTAGATTCTTGATAGCCTTCAGGTCTAATATTTTTCTGAACACTTTATTCCTGGTGCACTAAAATCTTCCACTAATCATCTTTGCTGTCCTACCTCAGTTCACTTTAGCCAATCTACCTTCATATTGTTATAGTTAACTTTATTTAAATTTAAATCACTAATCTTAGTACCAACATTTTACTTTCAAATTGACAATGAAATTCTCTCGACATTTGCTGCCAGACCTGTGGACTTTCTCCAGCACTTCCTTTCAGTGTCTGCAATAATTTGTATTTGTGTTGATACAGAAGTTCCAGTTTACTTCGCAAAAATCATTCAGACTATTCATTGTCCAGTTCAAAAGCCACACAGTGATTCTGGAATACCCATCTGTCAGGTGAGTGGTAATTCTTTTGAGAATAAACCTTGCCAGAAATCTATGCTGTGAAATATTTGAAATATTTCTTTTACTTGTAATAAACTTATACATGAAAGTGTTATTTGGTTTTCAAAAACCAAGTATAAGAGAAGAACAAGTTGCTACTATTGGGGATTTTGAAAACAACACTGAAATGATTAGACATGATCATGGTACACCATAGTACAACAGTTATTTGCTTATTCTACACCTAATGACAATATTTCATGATGTTACTGCAGACTTATCTGATGGCAATGCTGACAGATGGACAATGCAGATGGATAACTGAGGGAGTATTCAGTGACAAGATCATATGGCCGTAAGGGACCTCTTTAATTCCATCAGCTATAATTACTTAATGTAAAGGGAATTCTGCAGCATCATTGCACACTTATCATCTTGTAAAATCAAGACTGGTCACAGGCCAGAGAAAACAAATTCACATATAACACAGAAACTGCACTGAAAAATGACACCAATTATTAAAATCAAGGAAAAATCAGCTTTTTAAAAGAAATAAAAATTGATTCTGATCCATAACATGTTCTGTTTTCAAAGACTCAAGCAGCTGAATGATCTAGTCCTGTTTCTAATTTTCGCACTGCCCAGTTTCAACTGACAGTCCAATCAAACAAGAGTATAAAGGCACCATTCCTTATTAATCTGTGGGTCCATGCATGAAAAACAGGAGTGCTCCTCTGTGCTCCACAATAATATGAACTGATACCATACACATTTCCCCAGTTTGACTAAAGGACCTTCGCCGCTACCTATAGCTCAAATCCTCCAACCCTAGAAACATCCTTATAAATCTTCTCTGAACCCTTTCAAGTTTCACAATATCCTTCCGATAGGAAGGAGACCAGAATTGCACGCAACATTCCAAAAGTGGCTGAACCAACATCCTGTATAGCCGCAACATGGCCTCCTAGTTCCTGTATTCAATACTCTGACCAATTCAAGGAGCTATGAACCTGCATTCCAAGGTCTCTTTGTTCAGCAACACTCCCTAAGACCTTACCATTAAGTGTATAAGTCCTGCTAAGATTTGCTTTCCCAAAATGCAGCACCTGACATTTATCTAAATTTAACTCCATCTGCCACTCCTCAGCCCATTGTCCCATCTGATCAAGATCTCGCTATAATCTATTAATAGCATTTATTCTGTATCTTTGAATTTTGAATCAGTAGTACTTAGGTTTTCTGCCTGTCTGAATGGATTTAATAATTAACCTGTACATATTTATCATCATGGTGACTTCTTTAAAAATACAAATTAGAGAGGGACATTCTGGAGAATAATGGGGTTTTGTTTACATTGGGAGGATTTATGAGTGAATAAAGTAAATAATGTTGTACACTAGGCTCTCAGGCATAAGATTTTGGAATTATTTATTTGGACATAGGGAAATTGCATACAGCTTGGTGCAGAGGGGCAGCATCGTGACTCAGTGGTTAGCACTGCTGCCTCACAGCACCAGGGACCCAGGTTCAGTTCCACTCTCGGGCAACTGTCTGTGTGGAGTTTGTACATTCTCCCTGTATCTGCGTGGGTTTCCTCCAAGTGCTCCAGATTCCTCTCATAGTCCAAATATGTGCAGGTTGGCCATGCTAAATTGCCCCTGGTGTCCAGGGATGTGCAGGTTAGGTGGATTAGCCATGGGATATGCAGTGATACAGGGATAGGGTGGGAGGTGGGAGGGGTCTGGGTGGGATACTCTTTGGAGGATTGTAATGGACTGAATGGCCTACTTAGACACTGTAGGGATTCTGTGATTTGGTAAACAGTTTTTAGATTTCAGTTGGATAATTTATAGTAGCTTTGGCTAAAGCTAGATATGTAAAACAGTTGCTCCTGAGATAAGGAGGTCATTTTGGACTGTTAAGATGGTGGTTACCTCAATGTAAAGAGTTTAGTTTATAAGTTCCCAGACCCAAGTAGTAAAACTTTAAAGGAGGAATGTGAAGCTGAGAAAATCTAAACTCAGTTTAAATGATGAATCATGGAAGAGGCCGGTAGACTCTTGTGTCCAGGAACTGAAGCCACAGCTAAGTCAAACAATTTATGGAATAGAGAAGGGAATTCTCTCTGGTCCTTGAGTACAGTAATGAAATGCTGTTGCGATTAGTGGGATTATTTTTTTATCACATTTTTAAAAAATTTATATTTGTATACAATATATAAGTAATTTGGCTTATCCTATTTTATCTTCATTTATTTTGCGCAACAACTTATGTTCGATTGTTAAAACTGAATCTGCAGCATTGCTCAGTTGTGTTTCAGTGAAAAATCACCTCATTAAAACCAAAGAAATGAAAAATTATGATCTACCAAGCCAGGTTTTAGTCTGGAATCTTACTTGCCCAACAATAATATCAGCTGCAATCATAACACTGCATATATACTGAGAATTCACCTTAGCAGTGATACTGTGGTGGATGAATTTCTGGAGTGTGTGTACAATTTTTTTATTTTAGATCAGTACATTGAGGATTTGATATTATGCAATGAAAAGGGGTTAATAATCTTGTTGTGAAGGGAAGCGTGATTATAGCATGTTAGAATTCTTCATTGGAATAGAAAGTGAAGAAGTCTAACCCAAATTTGGGTTCCCATTTGAAACAAAGAAAACTATGAAGCTATAAAGGTCAGTTAGCTATGAGAAATTGGGTAACTTACTTCAAAGGCGTGAAGGTGGATATTGCCGGATATTTAAGGCAGAGGTTTGCAACTGCTGTGCTGATGCCGCAAAATTCTCAGGAAGCAGCACCCCTTCGCGTAGACTTCTGATACCATGCATGCGTGGAGATTGAGCAAAGTACCTGTGCTGAAGATTAGGAATTCATTCATTATGCAACCTGCTTGTGCATGCACAGGCCCAACCTTTCGGTTTCAGCATGTACAACGATCGACTGTTATATTCCAGGATAGAAGAAACTGTGCACGTGTAGTAAAGAGGTGCACAATTGTTGAACAACTGTTGAATTGGCCTACCTGTCTGGACACATTCCCTATTTGTATAGACTTTAAAGTGAATAGTTCGAGAAATTTTTTTTACTTACATCATTGATCCAAGTCTTAGAGAAAAATCTAAGAAGAAACAAATATGTTGTTATATGCTTTTTGTATCACTATGCTGCAAATCTTTCTCGTATGATCATAACCATTGTAAGTACAAGTAAATCTGACATTTATATGTAATCAATTTAGCTGAAAAATATAGGTGCGTTGTAGAATTGTTTATCTCATTGAAGTATGCCTTCATACCAAGAAGATTGGAAACACTGATTTAAGGAACAAATAAATGCATTACAACAGTTAAACATTCCTTTCAGGTGAAAGAATGCAAAAGGAAAAGCGCCATAACTATGGCTAACACAAGAAATTAAGGATTGTATCGGATCAAAAGAGGGGTCATATAAAGGTAGTAGAAAAATGAGCAAGCTGAGGATTGGAAGCAGTTTAAAATTCAGCAAATGAGGACAAAGAGATTTTTTAAGGGAAAAATAGATTATGAGATAAACTTACCAGAACCATAAAAGCAGTTTGCAAAATTTTTTTAAAAGAATGTAAAAAGACAAAGATCACTGAAGACACATGTGTGTCTCATGCAATCAAAAGCAAGAGAATTAATGACAGAGAACAATGGCACAGCAATTAAGCAACTGTTTGGATCCTACCTTCACAGAAGTAGATACAAATAACTTCCCAGAAATGCTTGGGAAGAAAGAATTGAAGGAAATTAGAATTAGTTAAAAGAAAGGTAGAGAGTTGAATTGGATTGGAAGCCGATAATTTGCATCCCAAGGTACCAAAGTGGTTGGCTCAGTAATGGTTATCACCTTCCAAAATGTATGGATTCTGGAACAGTATCAGCAAATTGGAGGATAGCAAATGTAACCCCACTACTTAACAAAAAAGAGGGAAAACAAAAGCAGGCAATAACAGACTACTAAGCCTAACATGACTATTTGGGAAAATGCTTAAGTCTATTATAAGGAATACCATAACAAGGCATTTGGAAAGTATCAATGGAATTAGACAAAGCCAACATGGATTTTCAAAAGGGTAGTCAGGTTTGACAACCCTACTACAATTTTTGAGGATGTAACTAGTAGAATAGATAAGGGGCAACAAATGACTGTTTATTGGATATTCAGAAAGTCTTCGTGAGAGGTTATTGTGCAAAATTAAAGCGCATGGGATTGGGGGTATTATGGAAGTAACTGGCATTGAATGAGAATTGTTTAGCAGACAGGAAACATAGAGCGGGAATAAATGGATCTTTTTCAGAGTGGAATTGGTGACAAGTGTGATTTCATAGGGATTAGTGCTTGGGCCTCAGCTTGGATAAGTGATAGTATTATAGAACATAGAACATAGAACATAGAAGAATACAGCGCAGTACAGGCCCTTCGGCCCTCGATGTTGCGCCGATCCAAGCCCACCTAACCTACACTAGCCCATTATCCTCCACATGCCTATCCAATGCCCGCTTAAATGCCCATAATGAGGGAGAGTCCACCACTGCTACTGGCAGGGCATTCCATGAACTCACGACACGCTGAGTAAAGAACCTACCCCTAACATCTGCCCTATACCTACCCCCC
>NC_057719.1:48226424-48245788 GCF_004010195.1 Chiloscyllium plagiosum
CCAAAGTGAGTCACCTCACACTTAGCTACATTGTATTCCATTTGCCACCTTTCTGCCCAGCTCTGCAGCTTCTCTATATCCTGCTGTCACCTGCCACATCCTTCCTCACTGTCTACCACTCCTCTGACTTTCGTATCATCCGCAAACTTGCTCACCCAACTTTCTAACCCCTCTTCCAGGTCATTTATAAAAATGACAAACAGCAATGGTCCCAAAACAGATCCTTGCGGAACACCGCTAGTGATGGCACTCCATGAAGAAACTTTGCCATCAACTACTACCCTCTGTCTTCTTCCAGGCAGCCAACTCCTAATCCAAACCTCCAACTCATCCTCAATGCCATACCTCCGTATTTTTTGCAGTGGTCTACCATGGGGAACCTTATCAAACGCCTTACTAAAATCCATATATACCACATCTACCGCTTTCCCCTCGTTCACCTCCTTAGTCACCTTCTCAAAGAATTCAATAAGGTTTGTGAGGCACGACCTGCCCTTCACAAAACCATGCTGACTATCCTTGATCACATTATTCCTATCCAGATGTTCATAAATCCTATGCCTTACAATTCTCTCTAAGATTTTGCCCACAACAGAAGTGAGGCTCACCGGCCTATAGTTACTAGGGTTATCCCTACTCCCCTTCTTGAACAAGGGAACCACATTTGCTAGCCTCCAATCTTCTGGCACTACTCCTGTAGACAACGAGGACATAAAAAGTATTATAAAGTAATATTACCGAATCTGCTGATGACACAAAACTAGTTGAATTGTGAGTGGTGAGAGGATATAAAGAGGCTTCAAGGCAATTTAAACAAGTTTAATGAATGGGAAAATACTTTGCAGATGCACTATAACATTTTTTAAAGCTAGTGGCCTTGGGTGTTACTGCCTTGGCCAGCTGTTGAGCTATCACAGTGAGGGGCTTACCAGCTTGTGCTCCCAAACATTCTAAATATGATGTTTCCATCAAAATGTTGATGTCTGTGCTAGTTGGGGGGGAAGGCAGGAGAGAGTCTTGCTCTCATTTCCTCTGAGGCCTCAGTATTCTCTACCTCAGAGGTCAAGGAGGTGACTTCTGGTGGGGTAGCCCATTTCTCCACAGGGGTTGTGGCTTGCTGGCACCTTCAAGACACAAGTGAGAGAAGGTGTCACAGCCAGTAATTGGAAGTGATGTGTGATGAATGACACTGGGGTTAATGGATTAATGTAAGAACTGCAGTGAAATATAGAATGGTACCTACTTGGAACAACATGGATATTTAGGTATCCCCACAGGAGCGGCCCTGACTTTCTTCTATGAGAGAAAGGATTCTCTTCTCATAGTAGATGAAGACTATGATGTTGGGAACCTACCTCCCCACACCCCCTCCCCATTTATCCGACCCTTTTCAGCCCTATTGTGAGCTGTCTACAACTGGAATGAGAGAAACAGAAGGACTAAGTTAGATGAAAGTGTGTGGCATACATGTTAGTGCTGGGGGTGCAGGAAGTCAAAAGGAGGTGAGGTTTCTTTGGTGAGTGAGTAGACTTAGAGGCATGCAGAGTTAGTGTTTTGGATGTGGGGGTTGATTTGGGGGCAAATGACACTGAATGAGGGAAAGGTTGAATGCAATTGTGAAAGTGGTAAAGCATGAGCTTTGGTGGGACATGGTGACAGTACCAGAGATAGAACAAGTGTAACGTATTGGAGAAGTAGTATTTACATTAGCACAGTGGAGAATGTCACTGGCCTTCTTCCTCGATTGCTGTGCATTCCTCCAGATGTCTGAGATTGCACTTAGCTGGGTGGCAACCTCAGACCAGACTGGCTCCACTGCCTTCCTGGGGGTGATGGATTTCCCACCTCAACCCCACCCATCCAACAAGACCTCCAGGTTTCATGCACAAAACGGGGCACAAATTTTCCCTTCTCTATCCAGGGCAAAAAAAAAACACATGCAGGGCAGTCTGAAACTAACAGTGCTGGTCTGAGAACAAGCACTATTTAAAGATGCCAACAGCACTAGGCATGTGGGTTTATCCCAAGACATCCTGGCAATGGTGAGTTGTTCTGGGTATGCTGAATTGTACAATGGAATTACAATCAGGTGACATGGATGTCAAATGTATGTGGATAGTTAGTGATGCTGGAAAAGCACAGCATGTCAGGCAGCATCCAAGGAACAGGAGAATCGACGTTTCGGGCATAAGCCCTTCTTCAGGAATGATTCCTTACTTTCTCCTCGTGGATAGTTAGTGAGGCAAGTTTGGTAAGATATAATGAGAAATCGTGCTGGGCCTCATTAAGAGATACCCACTATGAAACTGGATAAATTTGACACTTAACCAAAAAAACTTAAGGTTTAGCCAAAGGCATTCTGAAGGCCAATCTCACAGTTTATAAATTGGCTCCTTCTACTTGGGAGAAATCAACCCTGGATAGATCTGAATGATATAATCTCTGCCATCAAGAAATCTCAACAATTAGGTTACTATGTGATAAGTGAGCACACTAGTAAGGTGATGCCTTCACCCATCCCTCCAACTGTGACTTTATATGTAATATGTGCAGCTGAATCTACAAATCAAAATGATTTAAAATCACATATAAAATGACATAAACCTTGAACAACAAAATGATGGAAACATCCATCATCAAATGCACAACTTTAAATATAAACATTGCTGCTGATTTTGTTTTACTTCTATAGCACCAGTGGAAAAAAGGCTTGTGAAGTATGTTTTAAAAAAGAAGTGTAGCATCCCTGGCACCTAAGGTTTTGACAAATTGAGAACTTACACGGACAGCCTCACTTCACCCAGTTGCATATACATTCAACAAAATTGCTGATTTAAATCTTCCCTGGATTGGATTTATGCCTTATCTGGATTAAACTGATTTTGTTCCTTCATATTATGCCAAATGCAAGCGATATTTTGGAGATAACTCAAGATGTGTGCACAATTAGACCCTGTTTTCTGAGTATTGAACTGGAAACTTAACATAGGTACTGGTTCGTCTGAAAGTGGTACAAGCCCATATTATATTGACAGCTTGCTATTGCAGTTAAACCAATTGTATGAAAATTTCAGCTCCAAAGTGATAGAACAACAACTGATGCAGGAAATCTAATAAAAAAGGAACAGTATGAGAACTGTAGGTTGATCTTTGCCTATCGGCTATGCACCATTTAATTTTCCTTCTTTCAATCTCCTGCCAAGTTTCAAACCAGCAAGTATTAAAGAGCTGTGGATATTGCAAGAGAAACTGACAGATACTTCTGTAATAATATTCTTGTCATCATATACCACCTGCATGCTGACAAAATGGAATCTTTCTTTGATCTGTCAGATATATGGGATTCTCTACAGGTGTTAGAGGAGTTTGTTTGTACAGTGCATAGAGATAAAACAGTGGGGTATCACAATGACAATGTTTCCTTTATTTTCTATTGCTATTGCAAGGTTGATAAAAATTCTAATATTATGAAAAGCAGAGAATAACTATAATTTGTACTCTATATTAAACCTTACTCTGGGTTTAATATAAAGTACAAATTATTCCTTGTTGAGGAATAACTTCATTCAGACAAATGACAATAAATAATTTAGAACACAAGCTAACAAACTTTAAAGGTTAATAAAGATTGATGCTTTTCATGCATTAATACATTGCATTCTACATGTTAAATACATATCAGTTATCTTTCCCATGGATGCTAGGAATCCTAGAGTCTTTTCTACATAGTTACTTGAACATGGTTTCTTAACTCACAACATCTTTTGAGAATTTAGCTTTGACAACTTGGTTCTGATGTAGAAATAAATTTCTTTGCAGCTAAGATTTAAGTCTAATGAATTCTTTTTCAACTCACAACTTCTCAATGTACCTTAACTATGATAGCTATACACTTATGCCCTGCTGAATATTCCCTCACTTCTTCACTCTCATAGAGTGAGAGATGTACAGCACAGAAACAGACCCATTGGTCCAACCTGTCCATGTTGACTAGATATCCCAAATTAATCTAGTCCAATTTTCCAGCAGTTGGTCCATATTCCTCTAAATCCTTCCTATTCATACACCAATTCAGTTGCCTTTTAAATATTGTAATTGTACCAGCCTCCACAATTTCCTCTGGCAGCCCATTCCATACACGCACCACCCTCTGTGTGAAAAAGTTGCCCCTTAAGACCCTTCTAAATCTTTCCCTTCTCACTTTAAACCTATGCCATCTAGTTTGGACTCCCACACCCTAGGGATAAGACCTTGTCTGTTTACCTTATTCATGCCCCTCATGATTTTATAAACCTCTACAAGTTGTTGGTTGCATTGACACAGATGTGGACAGATCGGCTGGATTTGCAAAAACTTCCTGAAAAGTCTATTAAAAATAGACATTAACGGGGTATTTGAGTTTGCCCAGGATAACATTCAACACAGAACACATATTGGTGCATTTTTAGAAGAAAGTATCAGGAATAGACAGTTGCTAGAGAGAAAGATTTACAAGGGACCTTTCTACAAAGGTCACCCCTCAGCTTCCGACATTCTGGGGAAAATAGCCAAGCCTATTCAACCTTTCCCTATAGCTTAAACCCTCCAACCCTGGCAACATTCTTGTAAATCTTTTCTGAACACTTTCAAGTTTCACAACATCCTTCCGATAGTTGGGAGACCAGAATTGCATGCAATACTCCAAAAGTGGCTTAACCAATGTCCTGTACAGCCGCAACATGACCTCCCAATTCCTATAGTCAATGCTCTGACCAATAAAGGAAAGCAAACCAAATCCCTGTCACTTAAGATATCTACTTTAACCCTGATAATTAAGTTTACAACAGGTCCACTGATCCCTATTCTGGATTTTTATGGCAATTCTCAATTTGTGACAATTACTTAAGTCACTACTGGGTTCTTGTGGCAAGCACTCACCTTGTGACAAGTACCTATAATCTAGAAATGTCCCTTGTAATTCTTTCTCCCTAGCAATTGTCCACTCCTGATACTTTCTTCGAAAAATACATCAGTGTGTTCTGTGTTGAATGTTATTCTGGGCAAGCTCAAAGGTCCCATTAATGTCTATTTTTATAGACTTTTCAGGAAGTTTTTGCAAACCCCCCCTAGCTGTCCACATCTGTGTCAATGCAATCAAAACTTCTACCCAAATATTTATAAACAATTGACCAATGAGAAGAATGCACCTGGTTTCCTTACAATGCCCTATCTTTAACTTCTACCCTTTGAACCAGAGGCCTTGGTATATCAACCCTCAAGTTGTCATACCAGTTAATCAATATTGTAGACACAGATTCTGTTTACTGTAGAAAATAGACTCATGGAAGTGCAAAAGTGCCTGAGCTAAAACTATGCATTATTGCTTAAAGATACATTTCTCAGTATTTGACATTTAAAGAAATGCCAACATAAAATCTTTTTAAATGATATCCCATAAATAAAGAAATTCATTTTTCATCACTAAGGAGAAAGTGAGGACTGCTGGAGATCAGAATTGAAAAATGTGGCGCTGGAAAAGCACAGCCAGTCAGGCAGCATCCAAGGACATTTCGAACAAAAGCTCTTCATCAGGAATGTGAATTATCCATTCCTGATGAATAGTTTATGTTTGAAACTTTGACTCTCCTGCTCTTCGGATGCTGCCTGACCGGGCTGTGCTTTTCCAGCGCCACATTTTTTGATACTTTTTACTACTAAGGTTATGTACTGTACAATTTGTAACTTAAGCCTCAATAATTACATAAATATGTTAACAAAGTGAGGTCCAATAAGTGTTTAATTAAAAAATGATGCAACACCAGGTTATAGTCCAACAGGTTTATTTGGAAGTACAAGTATTCGGAGTGCTGCTCCTTCATCAGGTGTATAACTTGGTGTTGTGTGATTTTTAACTTTGCCCACCCCAATCCAACACCGGCACCTCTGCATCAAGAAATTATGCAACATGGGAATCAAATCTGTAATTGGTCTACGAGTGGTCTGAAATATACCTACTGGATTGTGGGCCTTGTAAATGTTTTGACAGTCATCTTTGTGCCAATGTGACATTAAGATCCTTTTGAACACAGTGTTCACTGATTGGTTGACATCTCCAAACACCTTGAGTGAAGAATCCAGTGATAAGTCAAAGATGATGTTTTTAAATCCTGTGCAATGTTTTGCTTTTTGTCCTTTCTGTACGTTTTCCTACCAATAGTTAATGATTTTATTGAAATTAAGATGGAAAAAGTATCACAAAATGGAATCAATTCTGATCTGACCATTAGACTTATTTATAATCTGACTTGTGTAAAGTGCTCAATTTCAGTTTGAATCAATTTCAGTTTGAATCATGCTTGAAAATCATTTCTCACTAACTTGATTGAGTGTTTTGAAGAGTTGACATAGAAGATTGATGAAGGCAGACTGGTAGATGTTGTTTATCTGGACTTCAGCAACTGTTCTGTATGGTACAACGGTTAGTAAGATTAGAATACATGTAATCCGGGGTAGCGAGTCAATTGGATACAAAATTGGCTTGAAGGTATTAAGAAAATCTATAGCCTTAAAACTTGTTTTTAAACATTTAGACTAAAATGTAATGCTGAATTATAGAACACTTTTACTGGACTGGAAAACAGACAGGCAGGAAGGCTCAGAAAAAGGGGGGAATTCGAGGAATGCAGAAGATAGGGACATCTGGGCTCACCAAGTGATAACAGGATGCTGTAAGGCAATTAAGAACATTTGCCTGAGCATCGGTGAATCTGTGTGAACAGGACACCAAGTGATAACATTCACAGCCGTTCCCTTCTGAAATTAATGACAGTGTTTAATTCTGACCCTGAAACGAAACTCGGTACTATCAAAAGCTTTGTAATTAACGGTCAGATGCTGCCAATTATAATGGATTCTTTTTAACCCTTGCAAGTGGGGCAGACACAGAGAGAAAAAAAATCTTTGCTGACCTGAGTGTTCAAAAGGACACTAGTGAGAGAGACCATTTTACTGCTAAGGCTGTCGGAGCCAGCAGAAAATTAGCTCTTAGTGCTTATCTGCTATGGATTGAATTTAATTGCATTTTGGGACTTGATGATGATATTGAGTAGTCATTACTGGTTATTAAATACAAACTGTGTAAAAGGTAATATTGATGAAGCCTTAACTTACTTGCTGTTCTTGCTGACCATTCTACACAGTTTACAGACTGCCCCACCGTAAATTCTAACTAATCAGATCTTATGTCTTATTTGAATTTGAAGCACAATCCTGAAAAGAAAGCATATTAATTCAAAGACAAATGAGTCAGTTTAAATGCAACCTTATGGTAACATCTTAGGTACAGTGCTTAAAAAGCAGGAGTCTGCTCCTAGCTTAAAAATTATTCTAAGCCTAACATTGAAGAGATTCTCCCACAACGTGTCAGGAAGCCATTTTATGGTCAAAAGTTTGCCCTCCTTGTTAAAAAGCCATTTTGTCATGGCACGTTATTATAGGGTGGGATTTTAATTGTCTTTTGGATCTGACAGTGGATAGGATGCCTTGTGGACCCCCAACTATTTCTTCGTAGGCCAAGCAGGTGGTTGACTTATGTGAGGAGTTGGGGATGGTGGATATTTGGAAATGTCTTCATCCTACCGGCAGGTACTTCACCTTTTCTTCAAACCTACATAAATGTCACACGAGGATTGACCTCTTTCTGGATCCATCAGCCCTTCTGGATTAGATTATGGGATGTAATATTGGGAATGTAGATATCTCTGATCATGCAGCAGTGTGTTTGGAGGTTAAGGCCAAGAGTGAAGAGCTAGGTTTGCGGCACTGGCGTTTGGACCCCTTTCTCCTTAAGGATTCCAAATTTGTGGAATACCTTTTGAAGGAGTTTCAGGAATTGTTGACTATCAACTCTGTCACGGCTAATAGTCCATCTATGGTATGGGAGACTGCGAAGGCCTTTGCTAGGGGATTAGCTATTTCCTATTCAGCTGGCTGGAAACGACAGAAGGAGGAACAGCAGCGTCTACTTGAGATGCGGTTGAAAGCCGCACGAGGCGACACATTTTGCGCGGCCTTTGGTGACTAAGCCACAGCGGATCACGGCTCTCCAGGTTGACTTCAACACTGACACAAAACGCAAAAAAAGAACTTGCTTTTTCTAGACAAAGGCTGTTCGAATATGGGGGTAGGCCAGGGAAGTATTTAGCGTACCTGACTAGGAAAAAGCGTGCTCCCCAATCCATTACTGCAATCAGAGACAGCGCCGGGATCCTTACACACGATGCTAAAAAGATTAATGAAGCTTTTCAGAGCTTTTACTCTGAATTGTATTGGTCTGAAGGCTGTGAGGACAGGAGGGCTAAAATGGAGACCTTTTTTAAGAACCTGGACCTCCCAGGGGTAATCTTGGAACAGGACTCTCTCCTTAATGCCCCCTTGACAGTTCAGGAAATACAGGAGACAGCTAGGCAACTTCAGAATGGGAAAGCGCCTGGCCCTGATGGTCTTCCGGGCGAGTTTTATAAGGAGTTTATAGGGATTCTGTCAGAGCCAATGTTGGAGACGTACAATCACTCCCTATGCGTGAATGCTTACCACTATCTTTGAGAGAAGCTAATATTTCCCTAATTCTTAAGAAGGGGAAGGTTCCTGAGGATTGTGCCTCAGACAGACTCATCTCACTATTAAATTCAGATTTCAAGATTCTATCAAAAATCCTGGCGCTGAGATTAGAAAGGGTGTTGCCCCATATTATTAAAAAGGACCAGACAGGCTTTATATGGGGCAGTAGGTCCTCTAATAATATTAGAAGGTTGCTGAATGTGGTCCACGTTTGTCAGCAACGATCAATTCAGGGGTTGGCGATTTTCTTAGATGCAGAGAAAGCATTTGACAGGGTGGAATGGCCATATCTTTTTTATGTCTTAGAACAGTTTGGGTTGGGTAGAGTCTTTGCTAGGTGGGTAGAGGTTTTAAATCGCCACCCTTTGGCCATGGTTACCACCAATGGGGTGAAGTCTGGGAATTTGAGGATTGGTAGGGGTAGTCGGTAAGGCTGCCCCCTCTCACTGTTGTTGTTTACGTTGGTGATAGAGCCTCTGGCAGAAGCCATTCGTCAGAACGTCCACATAACTGCTCCGGAAGTGGGATTGAGGGCACACAAGATTACACTGTATGCGGATGATGTCCTTCTGTTTTTATCGAACCCAATGACCTCCATACCCCAGTTGATACAATGTATCAATTCATTTGGGGCTATTTCAGGATATAAGATTAACTTTGCAAAATCGGAGGCTATGCTTTTGGGGAACCTTAAGGATATGCCAGAAGTTGAAGGTGGCCCTAAGTTCCCTTTTAAGTGGTCACGGAACAGGGTTCCGAGACTTAGGCATTTTTATTACCCCCAAATTTGATCTGTTATTTCGGACTAACTTTGCTCACTTCCTCGACAATATTAGGCGAGATATCCAGAGATGGGAGGCTCTTCCAATTTCATGGCTGGACCGAATATCTCTCATTAAGATGAATGTTCTTCCTTGTTTATTTTATCCCATGCGTATGCTCCCTATAATGTTTCCCAGGTCAAGACTGCGGAAGCTTCTGGGGTGGTTTGGTTCCTTTGTCTGGCATTGTGAGTGGCCCCTCATCAAGCTTACTAAATTGCAGTTGCCTCAAGGAAAGGGAGAAGTTGATTTCCCAGACATCAGGAGGTATCAATTGAGTTCCCTACTGTCCTTTGTCTGTGATTGGGTAGGTAATTATCCAAACTCAATATTGCTGGATATTGAGGCCTCCCAGGCAAAGTGCCCTCTTATTAACCTGTTGTTCATGGATAAGGTGAGGACAGTTATGGACCATTGCCGGAACCCCATTGTCATTAGTTCCTGAAGAAGGGCCTGTGCCCGAAACGTCGAATCTCCTGTTCCCTGGATGCTGCCTGACCTGCTGTGCTGTTCCAGCAATAAAGTTTCAACTTTGATCTCCAGCATCTGCAGACCTCACTTTTTCCTCATTAGTACAGTCAAGGCATGGAGGGCGATGCGTCAGAGTGAGGGTTGTTCATACAAGGCTTCGCCACTTACACTTATAATTGACATGCCAGGGTTCCGACCAGGGCTGATGGACTCAGGATTTAAACTATGGGCAGCAAGAGGAGTTTCTAGTTTGGGAGACTTGTTTGAGGGGGAGGTTATGATGTCTTTTGAGCAACTGAGCTGCAAATACGGGTTGCTCAGCTGAGATCTTTTCGGTTTTTTTCAGGTTAGGGATTTTATCCAGAAGAAGACTACGCTTCTCACTAAACCCTATAAGCCCAATACAGAGAGGTTGTTGCTATGTTCCACAAGCACCTTCTCGGTTAGTGCCCTCCAGCGCCTGCTGGGTAGCAGGGCTGGCAGGATATTAACCGGTTATGTGAGGTCTGGGAGCAAGAGCTGGGAGTGGAGATTTCTTCTGAAGCATGGGAGAATATATGGGAGAATACGTGAAAGATCTCAATCTGTAATAGGACATGTGCTAAGCAGTTAAAAGTTCTGCAAAGGGCTCATCTGGCACCAGACTGTCTGGCGAAATTTTAAAAAAGGGGCATCTTCAGTGTGCCCCAAATGTAAAATAAGACTAGGTACTCTTACCCATTGCTTCTGGACATGCCACAGGCTCCGTGTTTATTGGAGCGCTGTGTGGCGGAAGAGATAGGGAGGGTATTGAGGACTGAAGTCAAAGTAGACCCGATATCTCTCCTCTTAGGTCTACCGAATTTACCATCTTTAGACAGGCATGGGAAGAAACTATTTAATATTCTTGCACATTGTGCACGGAAGACTATTTTGACGAATTGGGTGTCTGAGAACCTGCTGGGCTTGCTGGGATGGCAGAAATTAATTATGGAGCACATTCCCTTGGACTTTTTTTACAAACATGGTGCAGCACACAACAGACAATTTTTATAAGACATGGCAGCCCTACTTGAGTTATTTGGATATAGATTTGTCAGTTATCTTAACTAGGGCGTTTGTTTAACCAGGATGGTTAGATTTGTCAAGCCCTGGGCCCTGGAGGGGGTCTCCAGAGTTAATACGGGTATATATACAATGCTTCCGTTCCTTTGTTTGGGAGCTTTGTGCAGAGCATAGCTGTTCTGAATTTTGTGTTTTTCTTTGCTTTTCTTTTTTTTTGGTATTGCCTTGCACAGTGTTAGGGTTTGTTTTGTATTATAGGGTAGGTTAGTAGTTAGTAGACAGTAGTTTTATTGTAATTTGTGTTTTTTTTCTTTTTATTATACTGATATTTGTTATTGATTGTATTTTTCAATAATTTTATATGTTTGTAAAGTTTAAAAAAATTGCTAATAAATATATTTACCAAAAAAAAGCTATTTAGTAATATAATTGTACCAGACATGTGAGTTGTGCAAGATTACCTTATGAACTCTTCAATTAGCTCAGACTGATGCCTCTTTATGATAGAAGTTTATCTCGCTCGAGGCACCTAACTCGGCTGGGTATGTTTTTCTCACCTGATGAATGGCTTAGGGCATGTAGGAGTGATTAGTCTAGCATACACAGACCTGTCAATTAACTTTTCTTCCTTACCAATTATGGTCTTTCACTGTTGTCTGTCTAATTAAGAACATGCAATGTTTTTGTAAACTTTTGTATAAAGGAAGTCACTTTGTATCAGTACACCGGAGTAGCCTGCTGGGACACTTGAAGAGCTGGTACCCTATTGTCTTAGGTTATTAGAATCTAGTTAGTTTAGCTTATAGGTATCAGTGTTACATTGTAACAGTGATGCTATTAGTGAATGAAGGGGATGACTAAAATTAAACTATTCTGTCTGTAAGAGGTTTTTATTCCAGATTTCCAACGATTACGATTTCTGGGACAAACCAAGAGAGAGGCTTACAGGTCTGAGTCCATAAGGGATTCCCTGGGCCGTCTCAAATCTCCACTTTAACAGTAGGAGACAGGACCTGTTTCCATGCTGTACATCTCTATGACCCTAATGAACAAAAAGAGGGTGGTGGTAGAGGGTTGCTTTTAGAACTGGATGTCTGCGACCAGCAGTGTGCCATAAGGATTGGTACAGGTACCACTGCTTTTCATCATTCAAATGAATGACGTGGATGAGAATTTAGGAGGCATGATTAGTAAGTTTACAGATGACACCAAAATTGGTGGTGTAGAGCACAGTGAAGAAAAGTTTCTTAGAACACGATGGGACCTTGATCAGATGGGCTATCGGGCTGAGCAGTGGCAGATTGTGTTTAATTTAGATAAATATAAAGTGTTGCATTTTGGTAAGGCAAACCAGGGCAGGACTTATATAATTAATGGTAGGGACCTGGAGAGCATTATAGATAGAGGTGCATAGTTCCTTGAAAATGGAGTCACAGTAGACAGAGTGGTGAAGAAGGCATTTGACATGCCTTCACTAGTCAAACCATTGAGTACAGAGTTAGAAAGTTACATTGCAGCTGTACAAAACATTGGTGAGGCCACTTTTAGAATACTGAGTACAATTCTGGTCATCCTTCTATTGGAAGAATGTTGTTAAACTAGAGAGAGTGTAGAAAAGATTTACAAGACTGTTACCAGGACTGGAGGGGTTGAGTTATAGGGAGAGGCTGAATAGGCTGGGGCTTTTTTCCATGGAGCGTTGGAGGCTGAGGGATAACCTGATAGAAGTTTATAAATTATGAGGGGCATGGACAGAGTGAATAGCTAAGGTCTTTTTCCTAGGATGGGTGGGTCTAAAACTAGAGGGCGCAGGTTTAAAGTGAGAAGGGAAAGATTTGGAAAGGACCTGTGGGATAGCTTTTTCATGCAAAGGGTGGTGCGTGTTTGGAATGAGCTGCCAGAGGAAGTGGTGGAGGTGGGTACAATTACAAAATTGAAAAGGCATCTGCATGGCTATATGAATAAGAAGGGTTTAGTGGGACTAGGCCAGATTTGGACGTCTGGTCGGCATGGGTGAGTTGGATCTGTTTCTGTGCTGTATGATTCTATGACTCTATGACACTATATACTGGACTTTTAGAATAATTAAAATTAGTTCAGACTGCCGCAACTTACTAAGTTGAGAGAGTACAGACATTTTATTCTTTCCACTTTGTTAAGTTAGTTTGTAGGATGTGGGTACTGATGAAGGCCAACATTTACTCTCTAACTCTAATTGCACTGCTGGAGGAGATGATGAGCTGTCTTCTTGAACTGTTGCAGTCCTTGAGGCTAAGCCCACTCTCAGTACTGTTAGGAAAGGTGTTAAAAGGTTTCAACTCAGTGGCAGTGAAGGAACAATAGTATATTTGCAATTCAGGGTTTTTTTTGAGTTGAAGGGGAACATGCGGGTGACGTATTCTACTGCCTTTGTCCTTCTAGCTGATACAGGTTGCATGTTTGGAAGGTGCTGTCAAAGAACAATTGGTAGCTTATGCAGTGCATTTTGCTGATGGTACACATTGCAGCAACGGTGCACAAGTAGTGGAGGAAATAAAGGTATAAGGCGCAGACAACATGCTATTCAAGTACTTTGTCATTTATGTTGTTGAATGTCTTCAATATTTTTTGGACTACATTCAACCAAGCAAGTGTACAGAATTCCATCAGACTTCTGCCTTGTAGACAGGGATGCATTATTCATTGCAACTTCTGATCTGCTCTTATATTAGCAGTAATTATTGGGCTTGTCAAAATAAGTTTCTGGTCAATCACAATTTGAAGAATGTTGATTGAGTTTTCAAGTTTTATCAGCAAAAAGGGCATGAAGGTTAGATATGAAGTTTTACAAAATGTCACTCTGAATTCCTTGCCATTTATACTGTTATATAATGTGGCAAATAATACTTCGAGTATTATTGTGAGATCTAATAACACTAAACTCAGGTAATAAATGCAAAGGAGGAGCTGATAAAGTCCATGAGAGTACAAATAATTTTTGGTGGGTTGGGAATAACAGATGTGCTAATCCACTGTGACTAGGTTTTTAATTGGGTGTGATGGCTCAGTAAGGGACAATTCTAACAAAGATAAATTAGAGTTCAGAAAAGGCATATAGCAGAGTTTAGTTCACAAACAAGTAAATACTAAAGCTAAGTACTAATAGTAAGTAATTACACTAGAAATAGCAAAAAGGAAAATATTAATTTATAACATATGAAAAAGAAAGTCTCATGGTAGAAGAACAGTTGATGTGCTTTGCTGCTTTAGCTGTGCAAGAAATGTTACTTCATTGTCTTTTCTTGAAACAACTGAATGTTCGGAAGCTTGCACAATGTTGTGGTATTCTCCACTAAGGCATTGTCTCCCTCAGATGCTACAGTTGCTGTTGTGTGCTCAGCTATATTCAGGTTACTAGTTGGCACAGTAATTTGTGGGTCTTCAATTAACGTTGTCCTTGACACATTCATTTGGTTGTCAAGAGTTGTCTTCTATATTGTTACTTGTCTGCGCATTATAGGATCGTAGTCCAGTCTGAGGTGGTACCCACTTGTCATAAGCATTGTAACTCCTTACCAACTCATCTTGGCCTGTTTGGAAAATGTGGTGCTTGGCCTTGTTCTCTCATTGGAGTGTGCACAACCGACATTTTACCATGAGCAATGTCAGAGCAATTTCAGTTGTCAAGTCAGTTGTGTTCCAGTACGGCAATAAGAATTGGCCTAGATTTTTGGATATTGACTTTTGTTCTTGAATTGCCTGTAAGGAATGTTTCATTGTCTGAACAAACCTTTCTGCCAAACCATTTTGACTGGGTGGAAAGGAGTTGATCAGATATATTAAATTCCATTCTGCTCTAGATAGTTCATAAATTCTTTATGAACATTATCACAAACAATTTGCAGATAAAGGGATGGCTGGAAAGGAGGAAACCTTCAAAAATGAGATAACAAGAGTTCAGGGACAGTAGGTCCCTGTTAGTGTGAAGAGCAAGGTTGGTAGATGTGGGGAATGCTGAATGACTAAAAAAATTACGGTCAAGAAAAAGAAGGAAGCATATGTCAGGTACAGATAGCAGGGATCAAGAGAATCCTTAAAGGTGTACCAAGACAGTAGGAGTATTTTTTTTTGTAAATATATTTATTAGCAATTTTTTTAACTTTACAAACATATAAAATTATTGAAAAATACAATCAATAACAAATATCAGTACAATAAAAAAAAACTCAAGTTACAATAAAACTACTGTCTACTAACTACTAACCTACCCTATAATACAAAACAAACCCTAACACTGTGCAAAGCAACACCAAAAAAGGAAGAAAAGCAAAAAAACAAAAAAACCCCACAAAATACAGAACAGCGATGCTCTGCACAAAGCTCTCAAACAAAGGAACGGGAGCATTGTATATATACTCATATTAACTCGGGAGACCTCCTCCAGGGCCCAGGGCTTGACAAATCTAACCATCCTGGTTAAACAAATGCCGCAGTTAAGATAACTGACAAATCTATATCCAAATAACTCAAGTAGGGCTGCCATGTCTTATAAAAATTATCTGTTGTCTGGTGCACCATGTTTGTTAAAAAGTCCATAGGAATGTGCTCCATAATTTTGCCAGAGTGGCGAGGAGAGGAGGAGTGGTGAAGCGAGGGCTGCCGGGAAGGGTGAGTTTTCCCACATTAAAAGGGACTTACCTCAGGAGTCAGGCCTCCATTTGCTGAGAGGTCCGAGGGAGGAGCGAAGGACTTCTGGGAAGTCATATATTTGTGCGGTTGCGTTACCCGAAACACTACTCGGTTAGTATCTCCCACCCATCCTCCTCCTCTAACAAAACAAAAGGTTCTGTGCGCCAGATTGGTAAGGTAACGAGTTTATTTTTTATTCCTTATTTTTCAACAGTCTCTTTGGGAATTTAGAATAGTGGGAATGGAGGTTAGGGCAGTTGAATGTTCTTCCTGCAGATTGTGGGAGGTAAGGGTCACCACTAGTGTCCCTGCTGACTACATCTGTGGGAAGTGCACCCGACTCCAGCTCCTCGAAAACTGCGTTAGGGAACTGGAGCTAGAGCTGGATGAACTTTGGATCATTTGGGAGGCAGAGGGGGTTATTGAGAGGAGTTCCATGAGGTAGTCACTCCTCAGGTACAATAAAAGGCAGATGGGTTAGTCAGGGGATGGAAAGGGAACCGGCAGGCAATGCAGGGATCCCCTGTGGCCATTTCCCTCAACAATAAGTATACCGTTTTGGATACTGTTGGGGTGGATGACTTACCAGGGGAAAGCACAGGGCTCTGGCACAGAGTCTGTCTCTGCTGCTCAGAAGGGAAGGGGGAATAAGACCAGAGCAGTAGTCATTGGGGACTCCATAGTTGGGGAGACAAGGAAGTTCTGTGGGGACGAGAGAGACTCACGATTGGTGTGTTGCCTCCAATGTGCCAAGGCTCGTGATGTCTCTGATCATGTTTTTGGGATCCTTAAGGGGGAGGGGGAGGGGGAGCGGCCCCAAGTCGTGGTCCACATAGGCACCAATGACATAGGTAGGAAGAGAGATGGGGATTTAAGGCAGAAATTCAGGGAGCTAGGATGGAAGCTTAGAGCTAGGACGAAAAGAGTTGTTGTCTCTGGTTTGTTGCCCATGCCACGTGCTAGTGAAGTGAGGAATAGGGAGAGAGAGGAGTTGAACACATGGCTACAGGGATGGTGCAGGAGGGAGGGTTTTGGATTATAGAACATAGAGCATAGAACATTACAGTGCAGTACAGGCCCTTCGCCCCTCGATGTTGCGCTGACCTGTCATACCAATCTGAAGCCCATCTAACCTACACTATTCCATGTATGTCCATATGCCTGTCCATTCTTATAATGCGGTGACCAGAACTGTACACAATACTCCAAGTGCGGCCGCAGCAGAGTTTTGTACAGCTGTAGCATAACCTCATGGTTCCGGAACTCGATCCCTCTGTTAATAAAAGCTAAAACACTGTATGCCTTCTTAACAACCCTGTCAACCTGGGTGGCAACTTTCAAGGCTTCCCAGAGGATCCTAGCATAAATCTCATTCGGCCCAGGGGACTTATCTATTTTCACACTCAGCAGGATTTCTAATACCTCCTCCTTGTGAACCTCAATCCCACCTAGTCTAGTAGCCTGTATCTCAGTATTCTCCTCAACAACATTGTCGTTTTCTAGAGTGAATACTGTCGAAAAATATTCATTTAGTGCTTCCCCTATCTCGTCTGACTCCACACACAATTTCCCACTACTATCCTTGATTGGCCTTAATCTTACCCTCGTCATTCTTTTATTCCTTAAATACCTATAGAAAGCCTTAGGGTTTACCCTGATCCTATCCGCCAACAACCTCTCATGTCTCCTCCTGGCTCTTCTGAGCTCTCTCTTTAGGGCTTTCCTGGCTACCTTGTAACCGTCAAGCGCCCTAACTGAGCCTTCACATCTCATCCTAACATAAGCCTTCTTCTTCCTCTTGACCAGAGATTCCACTTCCTTCATAAACCATGGCTCCCGCACTCTACAGCTTCCTTGCTGCCTGACAGGTGCATACTTATCTAGGACACTCAGGAGCTTTTCCTTGAATAAGCTCCACATTTCTAATGCGCCCATCCCCTGCAGTTTCCTTCCCCATCCTATGCTTCCTAAATCTTGCCTAATCGCATCGCAATTGCCTTTCCCCCAGCTGTAACTCTTGCCCAGTGGTATACATCTATCCCTTTCTATCACTAAAGTAAACATAATAGAATTGTGATCGCTATCACCAAAGTGCTCACCTACTTCCAAGTCTAACACCAGTACCAAATCTAATGTGGCTTTACCCCTTGTTGGCCTGTCTACATACTGTGTCAGGAAGCCCTCCTGCACACACTGGACAAAAACTGACCCATCTATAGTACTCATACTATAGTGTTCCCAGTCAATATTTGGAAAGTTGAAGTCCCCCATGACAACTACCCTGTCTCTCACACTCCTATCGAGAATCATCTTTGCTATCCTTCCCTCTACATCTCCAGAACTATTCGAAGGCTCCCAACAATATAGAAAACTCCCAACAGGGTGACCTTTCCTTTCCTGTTTCTAACCTCAGCCCATACTACCTCAGTTGACGAGTCCCCAAACATTCTTTCTGCAACTGTAATACTGACCTTGACCAACAATGCCACACCTTCCCCTCTTTTACCATCTTCTCTGTTCTTACTGAAACATCTAAATCCTGGAACCTGCAACAACTATTCCTGTCCCTGCTCTATCCATGTCTCCGAAATGGCCACAATATCGAAGTCCCAGGTACCAACCCATGCTGCAAGTTCACCCACCTTATTCCAAATGCTCCTGGCGTTGAAGTAGACACTCTTCAAACCAACTTCTTGCTTGCCGGTGCCATCTTGCGTCCCTGAAACTTGATTTCGGACCTCCCTACTCTCAACCTTTTCTATACTCGAACTACAATTTTGTTTCCCATCCCCCTGCTGGATTAGTTTAAACCCACCCCAATAGCCTTAGCGAATTCCCCCCCCCCAGGATATTGGTACCCCTCTGGTTCAGATGAAGACAATCGTGCTTGTAGAGGTCTAACCTACCCCAGAAAGAGCCCCAATTATCCAAGAATGTGTGAAAATAGATAAGTCCCCTGGGCCAGATGGGATTATCCTAGGATCCTCTGGGAAGCCAAGGAGGAGATTGCCGAGCCTTCGGCATTGATCTTTAAATCATCATTGTCTACAGGAATAGTGCCAGAAGACTGGAGGATAGCAAATGTGGTTCCCCTGTTCAAGAAGGGGAGTAGAGACAATCCTGGTAATTATAGACCAGTGAGCCTTAATTCAGTTGTTGGTAAAGTGTTGGGAAAGGTTATAAGAGATAGGATTTATAATCATATAGAAAAGAATAACTTAATTAGGGATAGTCAGCACAGTTTTGTGAAGGGTAGGTCGTGCCTCCCAAACCTTACTGAGTTCTTTGAGAAGGTGACCAAACAGGTAGATGAGAGTATACCGGTTGATGTGGTGTATATGGATTTCAGCAAGGTGTTCGATAAGGTTCCCCACAGTAGGCTATTGTACAAAATGCGGAAGGATGGGATTGTGGGAGATATAGCAGTTTGGATCAGTAATTGGCTTGCTGAAACAAGACAGAGGGTGGTGGTTGATGGGAAATGTTCATCCTGGAGTCCAGTTACTAGTGGTGTACCACAAAGGTCGGTGTTGGGTCCACTGCTGTTCGTCATTTTTATAAACGACCTGGATGAGGGCGTAGAAGGGTGGGTTAGTAAATTGGCGAATGACACTAAGGTTGGTGGAGTTGTGGATAGTGACGAAGGATGTTGTAAGTTACAGAGAGACATAGATAAGCTGCAGAGCTGTGCTGAGAGGTGGCAAATGGAGTTTAATGCGGCCAAGTGTGAGGTGATTCACTTTGGTCGGAGTAACCGGAATG
>NC_057719.1:48245893-48267549 GCF_004010195.1 Chiloscyllium plagiosum
GTGACGGCGAGCATGAGGGGGCATAGCTTTAAATTGGGGGGTGATAGATATAGGACAGATGTCAAAGGTAGTTTCTTTACTCAGAGAGTAGTAAGGGTATGGAATGCTTTGCCTGCAACGGTAGTAGATTCACCAACTTTAAGTACATTTAAGTCGTCATTGGACAGGCATATGGACGTACATGGAATAGTGTAGGTTAGATGGGCTTCAGATTGGTATGACAGGTCAGCGCAACATCGAGGGCTGAAGGGCCTGTACTGCACTGTAATGTTCTATGTTCTATGTTCTATGTCCTATAATTAATTTCTGCCATCCCAGCAAGCCCGGTGGGTTCTCAGACACCCAATTAATCAGAATATTCTTCTGTGCACAGTATGCAAGAATATTAAATAATTTCTTCCCATGCCCATCTAAAGATGGTAAATTTGGTAGACCTAAGAGGAGAGATATCGGGTCTACTTTGACTTCAGTCCTCAATATCCTCCCTATCTCTCCCGCCACAGCGCTCCAATAAACACGGAGCCTGTGGCATACTCAGAAGCAATGGGTAAGAGTACCAACACTTATTTTACATTTGGGGCACACTGAAAATGCCCCTTTTATAAACTTTGCCAGACGGTTTGGTGCCAGATGAGCCCTTTGCAGAACTTTTAACTGCGTAGTGCATGTCCTATTACAGATTGAGATCTCCCATATGTTCTCCAATGTTTCAGAAGAGATCTCCACTCCTAACTCTTGCTCCCAGACCTCACATAACCGTTAAGATCCAGCCAGGCCCTGCCACCCAGAAAGCGATCGAGGGCACTAACCGAAAGGGTGCTTGTGGAATGTAGTAACAACCTCTCTGTATTGGGCTTATAGGGCTTAGTGAGAAGTGTAGTCTTCTTCTGGATGAAATCCCTAACCTGAAAAAAACGGAAAATATCTCTGCTGGGCAACCCGTATTTGCAGCTCAGTTGCTCAAAAGACATCATAACCTCCCCCTCAAACAAGTCTCCCAAACTAGAAACCCCTCTTGCTGCCCATTGTTTGAACCCTGAGTCCATCATCCCTGGTCGGAACCCTGGCATGCCAACTATAGGCGTAAGTGGCGAACTCTTGTATGAACAACCCTCACTCTGACGCATCACCCTCCATGCCTTGACTGTACTAATGACAATGGGGTTCTGGCAATGGTCCATAACTGTCTTATCCATGAACAGGTTAATAAGAGGGCACTTTGCCTGGGAGGCCTCAATATCCAACCAGATGGAGTTTGGATCGTTACCAACCCAATCACAAAGGACAGCAGGGAACTCAATTGATACCTCCTGGTATCTGGGAAATCAACTCCTCCCCTTCCTTGAGGCAACTGCAATTTAGTAAGTTTGATGAGGGGCCACTCACGATGCCAGACAAAGAAACCAAACCACTGCATAAGCTTCCGCAGTATTGACCTGGGAAACATTATAGGGAGCATACACATGGGATAAAGCAAACGAGGAAGAACATTCATCTTAATGGCAGGTATTTGGCCCAGCCATGAAATTGGAAGAGCCTCTCATCTCTGGAGATCTTGCCTAATATTGTCGAGAAAGTGAGCAAAGTTAATCCGAAATAACAGATCAAACTTGGGGGTAATAAAAATGCCTAGGTCTTGGAACCCTGTCCGTGACCACTTAAAAGGGAACTTAGGGCCACCTTCAACTTCTGGCATATCCTTAAGGTTCCCCAAAAGCATAGCCTCCGATTTTGCAAAGTTAATTTTATATCCAGAAATAGCCCCAAATGAATTGATACATTGTATCAACTGGGGTACAGAGGTCATTGGGTCCAATAAAAACAGAAGGACATCATCCGCATACAATGTAATCTTGTGTGCCCTCGATCCCACCTCCGGAGCAGTTATGTGGACGTTCTGACGAATGGCCTCTGCCAGCGGCTCTATCATCAACGTAAACAAAAACAGTGAGAGGGGCAGCGCTAAAATTCCCAGACTTCACCATGTTGGTGATGACCGCGGCCAGAAGGCTGGCAATATAAAACCTCTGCCCACCTAGCAAAGACTGCACCCAACCCAAACTGTTCTCAGACATAAAAGAGATATGGCCATTCCATCCTCTCAAATGTTTTCTCTGCATCCAAAGAAATCACCAACCCCTGAATCGACCATTGCTGACAAACTTGGACCACATTCAGCAACCTTCTAATATTATTAGAGGACCTACGGCCCCTTATTAAGCCTATCTGGTCCTCTTTAATAATATGGGACAACATCCTTTCCAATCTCAGCGCCAGGATCTTGGACAGAATCTTGAAATCTGAATTTAATAGAGAGATGGGCCTGTATGAGGCATAATCCTCAGGAACCTTCCCCTTCTTAAGAATTAGGGAAATATTAGCTTCTCTCAAAGACGGTGGTATGCATTCATACATATAGGAGTGATTGTACATCTCCAACATTGGCCCTGACAGAATCCCTATAAACTCCTTATAAAACTCACCCGGAAGACCATCAGGGCCAGGTGCTTTCCCATTCTGAAGTTGCCTAACTGCCTCCTGTATTTCCTGAACTGTCAAGGGTGCATTAAGGAGAGAGGCCTGTTCCAAGGTTACCCCTGGGAGGTCCAAGTTCTTAAAAAAAGGTCTCCACTTTAGCCCTCCTGTCCTCGCAACTTTCAGACCGATACAATTCAGTGTAAAAGCTGAAAAGCCTCATTAATCTTTTTAGCATGTCCCTGATTGCAGTAATGGATTGGGGAACACGCTTTTTCCTAGTCAGGTACACTAAATACTTCCCTGGCCTATCCCCATATTCGAACAGCCTTTGTCTAGCAAAAGCAAGTTCTTTTTTTGCATTTTGTGTCAGTGTTGAAGTCAAGGCAGCCCAGAGGTCCATGATCCGCTGTGGCTTAGTCACCAAAGGTCGCACAAAATGTGCTGCCACGGCAGCTTTCAACCGCATCTCAAGTAGACGCTGCTGTTCCTCCTTCTGTCATTTCCGGCTCACTGAATAGGAAATAGCTAATCCCCTAGCAAAGGCCATTGCAGTCTCCCATAGCATAGATGGATTATTAGCCGTGACAGAGTTGATAGTCAACAATTTCTGAAACTCCTTCAAAAGGTATTCCACAAATTTGGAATCCTTAAGGAGAAAGGGGTCCAAACGCCCTCTTGGCCTTAACCTCCAAATATACTGCTGCATGATCAGAGATAGCTATATTCCCAATTTTACATCCCATAATCTAATCCAGAAGGGCCAAGGGATCCAGAAAGAGGTCAATTCTCGTGTGACATTTATGTAGGTTTGAAAAAATGGTGAAGTCCTGCCAGTAGGGTGAAGACATTTCCAAATAACCACCAACCCCAACTCCTCACATAAGTCAACCACCTGCTTGGCCTACGAAGAAATAGTTGGGGGCCCACAAGGCATCCTATCCACTGTCAGATCCAAAAGACAATTAAAATCCCCCCCTATAATAATATGCTGTGTTCCAAAAGCACTCAACTTAAGAAAGCATTAATCAAAAATTTGAGGGGATGCCCTGGAGGACAGTAGACATTTAAAATGCCATATTCCTCCCAAGTATTACAAACTGTCCCTGATCATCTTTCACCTGCTCGAATAATGTGAACGGAAGATTTTTCTGGATATGTACCACCACTCCCCTACTTTTAGTAGTAAAGGATGAAAAGAATACCTGGTCATAACACCCTTGTTGTAATTTAACGTGTTCCCCATCATCAAGATGGGTTTCCTGCAATAAAGCGATATCAACCCTTTCCCTCTTAAGGCTGGAAAGCACGTTTTTCCTTTTAACAGGCAAATGACTTCCCTTAATGTTCCAGGTGCACCATTTAATAAGACACTTAGCCATATTCCCTTTCAGAGGCCCTTGAACCCCTCAGAGGGAGAACCCTGCTTACAAAGCGCTGAGCATAAGTAAATAAAAACTCAGAGTCGAAGAGCTATATATACAAAAACTACTCTATCATAACTATAAACAACTATTACTACCAAAAAACTACAAAGAAAACCAATCATTAAACCTTGATTGGAAGACTCTTCCCCCTGCCCATAGGGGGCACTCACCCTACCCATCCCCTCCTTCACAGCTCCTTCAAACCTGGACTGTGTCCCAGCCTTAGGCCAGAAAATAAAACAAGGAGATGATCCTTAAGTCAACAGAAAAAAGACAAAGTCAGGATAAGCACTCCACCCATCCCTGGCTTCATGTCACCCCTACTTGTGACTAAAAGAGAAACAGAACAAACAGAAAAAGGGGGAAAGACAACAAAGAACATCCACAAAATGTCCCATCAGAAAATCCAGTTATTCAAAAAATAGGAACAACTTATTCCAAGGTCTTTTCCCCCTGTCCAAAAAGAAAATTATTAGGGAGAAAGAAAGGAATAAATAAAAAGGAAGGGAAAACATGGGGAAAGATAGAAAAGAGAACAAACATTAACCATATTCTTCAGGCCAATCCGTCTATTTTAAAGTGTCTACAAAGTTCTTAGCTTTATTCACTGAGTCAATGCATAAACTGAGTCGTCGTGGCTGAAATGGAGCACTGTGGGGTATCTCATGGAGTACTGGATGTCCAGGTTCCTCAGCCTCTTTTTAACTTCATCGAAGGACTTCCTCTTTCGAATTACAGCTGCAGAGAAATCCTGGAAAAACATGATTTTTGACCCCCTGTACAGCAGTGCCTGCGGATCTTTTCCCAGGAAGCTTCTATGACTTTTTGCTTGTCCTTATATGAGTGGAAGTGCACTAGGACCGAGTGGGGCGCTGCAATGGGCCTGACCTCCGCTGTAACCCGATAAGCCCTTTCAATCTGCAACCTGATCGACTCAATTTGAAGGCCCAAAAACTTCGGTAGCCAGTTTTCACAGAAGTTGACTGGTTGATCACCTTCAGGGAGCCCGACAATTCGGAGATTTACCCTCCGACCTCGATTTTCGAGGTCGTTGATATGGTTTCGCAAGGTCCGCACTTCTCACTCCAGCACCTGGATCCGACTGGATGAGGACTCCATTGCAGCTTCCGAGGCCTAAGTTCGACCCTCCACCTCCTCCAGCCTCTCCCTGAGGCCCTGGATCTCCTGCTCATGCTTTTGCAGCATGGATGCAATAGGTTGGACCTGGACACGAATCTCCCCACGGATCTCCTCAATCGCTGCCCCAACTTTCAAGGTAAGTCTCCATCGCTGCACCCAATTCCTGTGAGTCTGTCAGGTCCCCAGGGGGTTCAGGAGAGGCTGCTGCTGCTGCTGCAGTCTCTGGTGAGATAGTTGCTGCAGGGGAGTGTCCTCCCTGCTGCTGTTTGCTCACTCCTTTTCCCTTTGGCATCCTTCCCACTCCCAAATATTAACAAATATGTGTTCTGTAAGGTTTTAAACTAATAATTCCACCACATAAGTTGACCAGGGATGGCAAAAGACACCAGTATGCCTTGGCTGTTAGGCAGAGTGGTCCACAGCAGTTCTACGGAATCACCGCCACTTTGCCGAGTCATAGGAGTAGGGTTAAGAGGTGAATCAGGAAGGAAAAAAGGGGACATGAGATAGCTTTGGCAAATTGGGATGAAGGAGAATCCAAACATTTTCTATAAATACGTTAAGGACAAAAGACTAACTAGGGAGAGATTAGGACCCCTTAATGATCAACAAGGCCGCCTATGTGTGGAATGACGGGAGATCAGGGAGATACAAAATGAGTTTGCATCATGTTTACTGTGAAGAAGGATATGGAAGCTAGAGGACTTGGGGAAATAAATAGTGATATCTTAAAAAGTGCCTATATTACAGAGGAAGAGGTGCTGGATGTCTTAAAATGCATAAAGGTGAACAAATTCCCAGGACCAGATAAGATGTAGAAGCCCTTCATCAGGACTTATGCCTTAAACGTCGATTCTCCTGTTCCTTGGATGCTGCCTGACCTGCTATGCTTTTTCAGCACCACACTCTCGACTCTGATCTCCATCATCTGCAGTTCTCACTTTCTACCAGATCAGATGTACCCTAGAACTTTATGGGAAGCTAGGGAAGTGATTTCTGGGCCCCTTGTTGATGTATTTGTAACCTCAATAACCACAGGTGAGGTGGCAGAAGACTGGAGGTTGGCTAATGTGATGCCATTATTGAAGAAAGGTGGTAGGGAACTATCGACCAGTGAGGGCATTCTGAGGAACAGGATTTACATGTATTTGGAAAAGCAAGGACTGATTAGAGATAGTCAACATGGCTTTGTACATGGGAAATTATGTCTCACTAACTTGATTGAATTTTTTGAAGAAGTGATAAAGAGGATTGATGAAGTAAGAGCAGTATATATTTTCTATATGGACTTCAGTAAAGTGTTCAATAAGGTTGACTGATTAATAAGGTTAGATCACATGGAATAAGGGAGAACTAGCCATCTGGAATCAAAATTAGCTAGAAAGTAGAAGACAGAGGGCATTGGTGGAAGGTTGCTTTTTTGGACTGGAGGCCTGTCACCAGTGATGTGCCACAGGGATTGGTGCTAGGTCCACTGCTTTTTGTCATTTAATAAATTATTTGGATGTGAATATAGGCGGTATGATTAATAAATTTGCAGATGACACCAAAATTGGTGGTGTAGTGGACACAAAGAAGATTGCCTCAGAATACATGGGACCTTAATTAGATGGGCCAATTGGCCGAGGTGTGGCAGTGGAGTTTAATTTAAATAAATGTGAGGTGCTACATTTTGGTAGAGCAAAACTAATAAGCAGGACTTATACACTTTAAGGTAACGTCCTGGGAGTGTTGCCAAACAAAGAGACCTTGGATTTCAGATTCATAGTTCCTTGAATTTGGAGTCACAGGTAGACAGGGTAGTGAAGAAGGCATTTGATACACTTGCCTTTATTGGTAAGTGCATTGAGTACAGAAGTTGAGAGGTCATGTTGTGGCTGTATAGAACATTGGTTAGCCACTTTTGGAATACTACGTTCAATTCTGGTCTCCCTACAATAGGAAGGTTGTTAAACCTGAAAGGGTTCATATAAGATTGAGGAGGATGTTGCTAAGGTTGGAAGGTTTGAGCTATAGGAGGATGCTAAATAGACTGGGGCTGTTTTCCCTGGAGCATCAGAGGCTGATGGGTGACCTTGTAGAGGTTTATGAAATCATGAGGGTAGGGTGAATAGTCAAGGTCTTTTCCCCAGGATAGGGCAGTCCAGTTTAAGGTGAGAGGGAAAGATTTAAAAGGAACCTAAGAGGCAACATTTTCATATAGAGGGTTTTGCATGTAAGTAATGAGCTACCTGAGGAAGTGGTGGAGGCTGGTACAATTACAACATATAGAAGGCATCTGGATGGGTATATGAATAGGAATGGTTTACAGGGATATGGGCCAAATACTGGCAAATGGGAGTAATCAATTAAGGTGTCTGGTCGGCATGGATGAGTTGGACCGAAGGGTCTCTTTCCATGAAACCCTCATAAAGTTCTCCCCTAGTCTTTCAATAGTTTTCTCTAAAATCTCTAAAGATGTTGGCTTCATGATGACAACTTCAGGTCATTTAGTATGTACATGTACAAGAAAAACACTTGCCCTTTATTAGAGTCCTCACTGATTTTTCATTATTTTTGATTGATTCTTTTATCAATTGTCGTTTGGAGCTGTGAACTGGGAACTATGAGCTAAAGATAACTTTTGGACTGTGGGCAAAAACATACCAAGTAACTTTATGCTTATTTGTGAGGCCAGCTCTAGAGGTTAATTGCAGGATAGTTCCCGTTAAAGGGTTCTGGAGAAACTTCATGACCAGAGAACAGCATTATGTTTGAACAGATAGCAAATGGCTATTGACAAGGTCAGGACATGGGTATTGGTTCCAGCAAGTCTGGAAAAGACTATGCTCAAGCAGATGGCAAATGCTGAATGGTAATTGGGACTGAGTGGAGGAGTCTGCCAGTCTCTCAGGGAGTGGTAAATGTTTGAATTGAGGTTTGGACTGTGTTTTCTATGAAAAAGGAATCTGGCTGTTGATGCTACAACATAAAGATCTGAAGGCTCCCTGCCTTACCTCCCATGGCAGCTCTTGAAAGCTCTGAGAGGAGAGAACCAAGTTTTATACCAACTAAGTATTATTGTTTTTATCTGAGTAAACTGAAAAGGTGACCCTGATTGACATTTTTTAAAAAAATCAGCCAAGAAACCATCATCCAAACCTGTGGAACAAGGCATCATAAAAAAAATCACTAAAATAATCTGGTCAGTTTTATTATTTTCTTTTATGTATCACGTAAGTGTGTGTGTTTGTTAGTCTTTTGTGTGAATGGGACTGTAAACAAAGGTTTTTAGATTACTTTGTTACTTAATTTTGCTCTATTGAAGTTATTGTATAGTTAATAAATTGCTTAGTCTTTTGTTTAAGCTATAGACCCAGTGTTAAAAATTGATTATTCCCAGAGTTTAGAATTAGTTATTCAAAAAGTCTGGTTGGGAACATTTTGGGTAAGTTTTGAGCATCTTTGAAGGTTTTAATTTGACTGTGTTTTGATTACAGAGGTGGAAAGGCTGATTTGGTATGGCTGCCTGTCTCTGCATTGTAAAATAAGTGGGGGCTTGAGTCTGGGATCTGGAAATGCAGACAATAAGTCTAGAATTGGATTTTGGAGTAGGCAACCAGACACCAGATTTGTATTCAGACATAAAATGACACTGGAAATTGTTAAAGAGCTTTTGAAAGTGTCAGAAGTTTCTCTGGTATGGTTGCAGAGTATGACTATAGCTAAACCAGCAGAGTTAGCCAGCAGACTAGAAGTAAAGTTGCCAGAGCAAGTTAAGAAGTCAGACATTATAGATTTAATAACAAAATAGTTGAGTTCAGTGGAAAGAGAGAGGCAAGGTAGTACAGGTAGTATATCAGATGCATAAGTCAATCTTGAGCTGCAGTTTAGGCAAATGGAAATTAGAAAATTGGAAGTTTAACTAGACGTTAAACTAGGAAAACTTGGAAGAGGAAATTTCTAGTCATAAACCATCGTTCAGTCAGGACATGTTTCATGTTAAGCAGGCTTTGCCTAAATTGAAAAGGAGGTCAAAGCATTTTTCATATTGTTTTGAGAAGAAAGCAAGACAAATGAGGTGAGCAAAATCAGATTGGACCTTGTCCATCTAAATTAACTGGCGAAGTACAATAGATTTAAGAATTCCTGTCAAATTCAAGGGATTATGATGAGGTGAAAAGGGCTATTCTAAGTGCATGTGATTTAGTCACAGAAACAGACAAGCAGAGGTTTTGGAATTTATGGAAACAGCCTGGACATATCTATACTGCGTTTGAGAGAGTTAAACAAAATAATATTAACAGGTGTTAAAAGCCTTATAGGCTGAGAATTCTTAAGGTGCTAAGAACCTTATAGGCTAAGATGCTCCCAGAAAAGTTATTCTTTTTGAAGAATTAAAAATTTTCCTACCTTCTGTAATCAGAATTTATAGAAGACCAATAGATAGAAACAGCAAGACAAGCAGCTTTAATGGCTGATGATTATGAACTGATCCATGAACCTTTGATCCCTCATGCCTAGAAATTTGAGAAGAATAAAAAATGGAAGAGTGAAAGTAAGACAAGTAATCAGAGTAGAGAATGGACATAGTGAATGTTCCAAGAACTCCTTCTCAGATTAAGGAGTAATTTCCTGAGGACAGAGGTGAAGCTTAAATGTTTCTGTTGTAATAAATATTGGAATATTGGAATTTGTAAGATAGGCCCATGAGACTTATTTACGATAGTAAAAATAATCAGAGAAGGGAACAGATGTTGTCACAGATTAGGTTTTGTTCTAACTACATTGATAAGGCCGGAAGTGAATTCTATCATTAGTAAAGAAATATGTGTGAGGTAGATGAGAAGTATGCAGAATTTTTGTTGAAAGGGAAAGTGCCTCCTTTTTCTTCAGGTGAGGTAGCTGAATCCACAACCATATTAAGAGAGAGGGGTAACACATTGATGTTTACTGGAGAAAGACTTGTTTTTCTCTCCAGCAAGTTTGATGGGAGGTAAGTTATTAATAAATGGCATTGGTGGAGATTATATACTGATTCAGGAGAAGTAATTGTTGGAGCAGTTAAAAAAGTCTATTGAGGGAGTATACTTACTTCTGGCTAATGATTTGCGAGGACTAAAGGTAGTAGCTTCATCCATAATTACAGAATGCCCAGAGAAAGTACAAGAAATGGAACAATTATAGGAACAAGTTCCTGATTTCTTTATTTCATGTTATTAACCTGGGCAGTGGTTAAACAAAATCCATCAAAAAGGGTTGATGTGACACCAAAAGCAAGTGAAAACGTAGCTGAAACTTTCCAAAAGGGTGAAGATAAACCAGGTGGAGTGTTTGCTATGATGTCCCTAATTATAGCACAAGAAGCTGGTTCTGGATTAAGTAAATTAATATAGTTAGCTCACACTGAAGTACGGGTTGAAAGAGTTCCAGAGTGCTATTATCTTAAGAATGGATTGCTAATGTATCAATGTAAATGTTCAGTTATAGGGTCAGTCTGGAGATTTATCCTTACGCAGTCAAAGAAAAATTTTCTGCTTTATTGAGAAGAACATGGTTGGAGAATATCAACCCCCTCACAAAACCTACATGTTTCTTTAGAATTTGTGATAGATCAGTCTCAGAATCTGATAAGTGATTTACTTCAGCCCGGTTGAGCTTAATATTCCCCAATTATGTTCTTCCCAATACAGCTTAAAACTTTTCTTTGACCACGTTTAAGGATAAATCTACAGACTGACCCTATAACTGAACACTCACATCGATACAACTCTTCAAGGGACCACTTTGCCTGCTTACATTCTTAGTACAACTTTTGATGGTTGGAGCACAATGTGACTCAGCTGCTTCTGATACATACTTTCAGGTATCAACAAAACTGCCTCTCTCGTATCTGCCTCCCTTCAAGCTGGTTTGCCATTTGGCAAGTGTTATGAAGATATGGGTGAACTATAGCTTTTAAGAGAGTTAAAAGCTAGCAGTGAGTGCCCCAGTCGGAGCTACAAAAGAAAAGAACTGGCCTATGTCCTCGGACTCAGAGAGAGGGATATAGTAATTGTAACAAGATCAGCCGGGTGGATCTCATGAAATATGAATTCCCTGAATGGGACTGTTAATCTAATCCAATCTGGAAACCCTACCCAAAAATAAAAAATGACCTCTGTGATTTTAAACTGATTCAAACAGATATGTAATTAAACAGTACTAGGGAGCTAGGAGAGAAGTTAAAGGGGAGGACCTCAAAGGTAGTGATCTCTGGATTACTACCAGTGCCACGTGCTAGCCAGTATAGAAATGAAAAAATAGGCAGGATGAACACGTGGATTGAGAGATGGTGTATGAGGGAGGGGTTCAGATTTATTGGACATTGGGACCGGTTCTGGGGAAGGTGGGACTATTACAAAAGGGACAGTCTACATCTGAACCAGACTGGGATCAATGTCCTTGGGGGAGCTTTTGCTACTCCTGTTGGGGAGGTTTTAAACTAATGTGGCAGGGGACTGCGAAGGCAGAAGAGAAAACAAGTAGGGAGCGAGGTGGAGACTGGAGACTGTAAGAATTATGAAGATAGCATTAATAAAGGGAAGTATAGGCAGACAGCAGGTAAGTGCAAAAGAACTGGTGGCCTGAAATGCATCTACTTTAATGCAAGGAGTATAGTGTGTAAGGCAGATGAACTTAGGGCTTGCATTGGTGCCTGGGAGTAATGACATTATTGCCATCACAGAGACTTGGTTGAAGGAAGGGCATGATGATTGGCAACTAAATGTTCCAGGATATAGATGCTTCAGATAGGACAGGGAGGGAGTAAAAGAGGGGATGGAGTTGCATTGCTGGTCAGGGATGATATCACGGCTGTGCTAAAGGAGGACACTATGGTGGTCTTGGGTAGTGAGGCATTATGGGTGGAGCTGAGAAATAAGAAGGGTGCAGTTACATTGTTGGGGCTGTATTACAGACCTCCCAACAGTGAGCGTGAGGTAGAAGAACAAATAGGTAAACAGATTATGAATAGATGTAGAGGCAATAGGGTAGTGGTGATGGGGGATTTTAATTTTCCCAACATTGACTGGGATACACTTAGCGTCAGAGGTCTGGATGGAATAGAATTTGTACGAAGCGTCCAGGAAAGTTTTCTAGAGCATATGTCAATAGCCCGACGAGAGAAGGGGCCATAATTGGACCTGGTATTGGGGAACGAGCAAGGACAAGTGGTAGAAGTTGCGGTGGGGGATTTCTTTGGGAACAGTGACCACAATTCTGTAAGTTTTAGAATACTCGTAGATAAAGAAGAGAGTGGTCCTCAGGGAAAAGTACTAAACTGGGCCAAAGCTAATTATATCAAAATTAGGCAGAAGCTGGGAAATGTGGATTGGACACAGCTATTTGAAGGAAAGTCCACATTTGAGATGTGGGAGGCTTTCAAAGATAGGTTAACGGTAGTGCAGGATAGGCATGTCCCGTTGAAGGCAAAGGGTAGGATGGGCAAGATTCGTGAACCATGGATGACAGGAGAAATTGTACGACTAGCCAAGAGGAAAAGGGAAGCATACATAAGATCTAGGCAGCTAAGAACAGAACGTGCCCTTGAGGAATATCGGAAGAGGAGGACAAGTCTTAAACAAGGAATCAAGCGGGCTAAAAGGGGTCATGAAATAGCTTTAGCAAGCAGAATTAAGGAAAATCCCAAAGCATTTTATTCTTATATAAGAGGCAAGCAGGTAACTAGAGAAAGGATTGGTCCACAAAAAGATAACGAAGGAAGGCTGTGTGCCGAACCTGAGAGAATGGGTGAGATTCTGAATGATTACTTTACATCAGTGATCACTGAGGAGAGGAACATGATGAATCTTGAGATTAGAGATAGAAGTTTGATTAGTCTGGATCACGTTGGCATAAATAGGGAAGATGTGTTGGGTATGCTAGAGGTTATTAAGGTGGACAAATCCCCAGGACCGGATGGGCTCTATCTCAGGTTGCTGAGGGATGCGAGAGAGGAAATAACTGGGGCCCTGACAGATATCTTTGTGGCAACCTTAAATTCGGGTGAGGTGCCGGAGGATTGGAAGGTTGCTCATGTTGTCCCCCTGTACAAGAAGGGTAGTAGGGATATTCCGGGTAACTACAGACCAGTGAGCCTGACATCAGTGGTGGGGTAGTTGCTGGAGAGGGTACTGAGGGATAGGATCTATTTATATTTAGAAAAGAATGGGCCTATCAGTGATAGGCAATATGGTTTTGTGCAGGGGAGATCATGCCTTACCAACTTAATAGAGTTTTCGAGGAAGTGACCAAGTTGGTAGATGAAGGAAGGAATGTTGATGTCATATACATGGACTTTAGTAAGGCGTTTGATAAGGTTCCCCATTGTAGACTAATGGAGAAAGTGAAGTCACATGGTGTGCAGGGTGTTCTAGCTAGGTGGATAAAGAACTGGTTGAGCAACAGGAGACAGAGAATAGTAGTTGAAGAGAGTTTCTCAAAATGAAGAAAGGTTACCAGTGGTGTTCCACAGGGGTCAGTATTAGGGCCACTGTTGTTTGTAATATACATAAATGATCTAGAAGAGGGCACTGTTGGCATGATCATCAAGTTTGCAGATGACACAAAGATTGGTGGAGTAGCAGAAAGCATAAGGGACTATCAGAGAATACAGGAGGATATAGATAGACTGGAGAGTTGGGCGGAAAAGTGGCAGATGGCTTTCAATCCAGACAAATGTGAGATGATGTATTTAGGCAAGTCTAATTCTAGAGCGAATTATACAATGAATGAAAGACCCTTGGGAAAAGTTGATGGGCATTGAGATCTGGGAGTGCAGGTCCATTGGTACCCTGAAGTTTGCTGCACAGGTGGATAGAGTGGTCAAGAAGGCATATAGTATGCTTGTCTTCATTGGATGGGGTGTTGAGTATAAGAGCTGGCAAGTCATGTTAAAATTGTACAAGACATTGGTTCAGCCGCATTTAGAATATTGTGGACAGTTTTGGTCGCCACATTACCAAAAGGATGTGGACGCTTTGGAGAGGGTGCAGAGAAGGTTTACGAGGATGTTGCCTGGTATGGAAGGTGCTAGCTATGAAGAGAGGTTGAGTAGGTTAGGTTTATTTTCACTAGGAAAAAGGAGATTGAGGGGGGACCATTTTGAGGTTTACAAAATCATGAAGGCTGTAGACAGGGTGGATAGAGACAAGCTTTTTCCCAAGGTGAGGAATTCAATAACCAGAGGTCATGCTTTCAAGGTGAGAGGTGGAAAGTTTAAGGGGGATACATGCGACAAGTACTTCACACAGAGGGTGGTAGGCATTTGGAACGTGTTGCCAGCAGAGGTGGTAGAGACAGGCACGGTAGATTCATTTAAGATGCATCTGGATGCATGAGTAGGTGGGGAGCAGAGGGATATAAATGCTTAGGAATTGACCGACAGGTTTAGACAGTACATTTGGATCGGTTCAGGCTTGTAGAGCCGAAGGGCCTGTTTCTGGGTTGTAAATTTTCTTTGTTCTTTGTACATTATTAACTTTTATTTTGTAGTCAAGCCACTTAGCTCCAGCAATTACTCAATATTAATAATTCGCATATGTCTGTCAATTATAGCAGTGCCATGTGCAAATATGTTTAAGCACAACTCATAATGTAAACTTTGTTGAAGCACAAAATATATTATTTAACTTGCAATGTATGTTATCTTTTTGCAAGATATATTTGCAGATGCTCATCTTGCAAGTCAGATCAAATATTTACTTGATAAATGACACTTCCATCCCCCTTTCAGCCAATTGATAAATATTAAGTCACATTTTGTCTTTTGCTGTTCTGCCTGTTCTCAGTGACCTTTCATTTTAGCCATTGTTTATCATTTTGCAGTATTTGTATAATGAGGAATAAATAAATCTTTGTATGGTTTCTGTTACAAAATTGTTAGTGCATACATGGTCCGTGCTTTCAAGGTTAACATTTTCCATTTCCTTATCTGTAATCACTGAATAACCCATGAATCAAAATCATTGTAGTATTGTAGTTGAACTACCGTCTGATCCCAGACATTTAGCCCAATGAGCAGCCAAACTGGAATGCAGCTTGGAAAATCATCTCAGCCAAAGTAAAGAAGGCAGTGAATGTGCACTTCTGGTCCAGTAGTGAGACTATGCACTCTTAAGCTTATACAAGATACAATCCCCCAAATTAGTCAAATAAATCAATTGGAAACTAATTCGACAGGTCTTCTCAGTAGACAATGCAATAAGCATGTTTGCTATTTCTAATGAGAGAGAGAGACAGACGTTCAGGGTAAAGAATTTGATAGTTAATCAAATATCTATTACAGTAACTCTCAGTCGCATTTCCGATTGGCTGAAAGTTTTAAAAGAGCTAAGATGTGTCTGAAAAAAAATCTCTAATTCTGTAACCTGCACACTATTGTAACAGCAGAATTTGACCTAGAATACGCCTGAAAAGTCAAAACTTCACCTTGTGTTTGAATATTTTAATCTAAATAATGCTACATATAGGTGACCTGTTGTAACCACTGTTGTAATGTTGAGCTTTGTAACATAACTAATTATGTTCACAGGTGTATTGAAACAGCAGACACGTATGTACATTAATTTTATGTGCCAAGTCCAAAAGTTACTTTGCCTACAACGACCTATACAATTAATGGACTTAATATTAGAATCACTATTGGATGATTTGGTATTTGGTACTAACTAATTCCCCATAATGATGCTTCCTTAATATAAGCATCCCGATAAGGTTATTTAATTATAACACATGCCATCCTATTCAGTGGCATATGGTGTATAGCTAAAAGCAATTTTAATATAACAAATTTATTTTTAATCTAAATTGTATGCTCCTGATATTTAAAATTTTACTGCTGTGGTGTATCATTTTTGTCCATCAGCTCCAAATCCTACCTGGTTAAGGCATACATAAAGGGGAAGCATTTAGAACTGGATAGAGCAGGCTGAGCCTTGGTTTGCCATCTCCTCTAAATACAGGTCGTTCTGTTGTCACAAGTGTGTTTCGTTAACACTAATTCGCTATAACATGATTGATGAATTGGGGACAGTATTTCTGAAGCATGAAGTTTGTGTATTAGTTATAACACGATTCTGGCCCCATTCATTTAAACGGTGCTGATATTACATGATTTTCTTATAACATGGGATTGCATGAGAATGGAACTACTGCATTATAACAGAACTGACTATGACAGTAACTCTTTCAGTACTGAACTAGATGTTAGCCTACTGTTCAAATCTGTGGATTGGGGTTTGTAGCCAAGATCTGCTCACTTAAATGTGAGCATGCAGTCACTGAGGCAAGGCGTACATAAAGAAATAAAATGTAAGGTAAATTTAATACTTTAAGTTTTGTGTTTTTGGGCCTGTAATGTTAAAAACTTATTGTTTATTCTGATAGAACATTCTGTTTATTCAATAATTGTAAGTGAGAGTTTTGGGTCAGTTTTTTTCTTTGAAACGTGCTATAAACTATTAATTTTATTCAGGACATCATATTTTGTATCTCTAACATTGTAGCAATCCTAGAAGAAGTTGTAAGGCAGATTCTTTTAATGTCTGAGACTGTTAGTTTCTTGAGAAAATTCCTATTTTTCTTCCAACAGCATATTTATTCAATACTCGTAACACAATCTGACATTGATCAATGTTCTTTTGAGGCAGGAAAAGTTGTTTATTTTCAAATGTTGCCGACTCTCTTGTCTAATTTGGATTGTGAGAAAGAGCCATAATTTAATAAACAGATTTGGCAACAGAGCACCATAAAAGCCCACAATGTTTGTCACAACCATCTGTACACAGCAGATGGAATGCTGGTATACCTACAGCTTAAGTTATGACAAGCCTATATCCCACTGCATTTACAGTGTAATCAAATGTCTAAGGCCTATATATAGGGCTATTTTTGAACTGTTACATTTTTTTAAGTATTGGTCAGCTATTGTTAACTGTGTTTATATGTACTGTTTATTCAGATACAGATGGGCAAATATCCTTTCCTTTCATTAAGCTGCTTTTTAATATTGAGGAATTTATTGTCATAACAGCGCAATTATAACATTTTAGTGCTTCATCTGATAATTGTTTTGAGCCCAGATGAAAGGCCACTCTCATAAGCATACCTTTCCTCCCAAAGAATAGATTTGTCACTTTATCTCCACAATATTCATATTGTAGCTTTGCTCAAGACCAACCAGAAACCACATTACTGTAATTAGCTTATGGAACTTAAATATTCTCTTAGACTGTGGACTGCAAAAGAATAATTATACTATCAGGCCAAATAGTTCAGATTATAAATCACTAAATACGTTAACTGAAAGTAAAACAATAGTTTAAAAACAAGTCTAACTTGATAGCAAAACATGAATATCTTTCTTGAATAAGAGAATAATGAGTCACAATATCTTGCTAACTCTCTTTACTTCAAAATATTTGAAATTAAAAATGTGAGGAATTATCCACCCCTTGTCTAGTCTCTATCCTAATATGTCTAGATGATGAACTGAAAGTAGGCTGCCACCCTGTTCCTCAGAATTGGAAACTTTTGGTTTCATCTAAACTGGAGAATAGACTTTAAATGTTCAGGGCAACTGTCCCTCTGAAACTTGTCTCCAATCTTTCATTGACTTTTATTAAAAAAAATTGTTTGCAACAAAGGAAATTAAAAATGTGTTTCACACAATTTAACATAGCTGTCACTCATATAGGTTCAAAGATATAAGGCTGCTCTCCCAGAACATATTTCCAGCTAACATTGTGCCAAGCTGACATCCTGCCAGATTCAATGATTGTGAACTACAGAAATATTTATGAAGATAGGCTTTTGCTGAGATTGATGTTAACAGGTTTACAATTGAAAAATAACTAACATTATAAGGTCATCTGGTATTATGTCAATAATCTGTAGCTACTTCACCACTGGGGCTAGCTTTCCTCACAATGCAGTTTCTAGTCATGATTTGGAGATGCCGGTGTTGAACTGCGGTGTACAAAGTTAAAAATCACATAACACCAGGTTATAGTCCAAGACTAGGTTTCTAGCCTAAGTATATAATATTGCTTCTACCTAAGTCAGTGGCAGCAAGACTGAAGAAAAAAAATTACATATGACATTGGTATCATAGATGAGTATTACAAATCTTGTACTTGCCTTGCATAGTTATTATTAATGTAATAAAATGTTCACAAAGATGTAATCAGACAAAAAAGGCAATTGTCAATGAGATATTAGAAAGGGCAACAAAAGGTTTCGATAAAGAAAGATCTAAAGAAGGACAGACAGGTGGAGATGCAGAAGGTTTAGGAAGAAAATTCCAGAGCTTAGGGCCTAACTGTCTGAAAGCCTTGATGGTAGGTCAAAGTGATGGTAGGTCAAAGGGAAAAAGGTATAGTTAAAAAAATAAACAGAGGGGATCTAAGATGGCGGCAATCTGAGAAGATCACACTGCAGAGCTTTACATCACAGCAGGAGCAGGACAGTCCTTTAACCCACCCAACTCAGGTGTTGGAAAGATTGTGGAGCTCCAAGAAACAATTAAAAATTGACTTACCTGTATGTTCAACCGTCCAGAAATGCCTGAAAAGGGAGGAGGAGCATCTGAGGCCAGGCCTGCAGCTCAGCCTGCAGTAGCCTCAGAGCAGATTACTCTCCAGGACCTGGTGAACCAGCTCTCGAACTCTGGCGAGATGTTGGGGAAACAGATTGAATATAAGCTGGTTCCAGTCTCTCTCATGCTGTAGAAGCATGAGCAGCAGCTGGGAGACCTGGAGAAGAGGACGGATGAGGTGGAGCACAGGGTCACAGTGGTGGAAGCTGATGCCAGTTCATTCAAGGAAGTGATCCAAGCCCTGAAGCTGCAGGTTCGTAATTTGCGTTACAAAGTGGATGATCTTGAAAACAAGGGCAGGAGAAAAAACATTCGGATTATTGGTCTGCCTGAGGGTAAGGAAGGTGAGCGGCCTGCGGAATTTGTTGAAGATTGGTTTCCAAAATTCCTTGACTTGGAGACTGGCATGAGAGGATTGAAGATAGAGAGGGCTCACTGGGTCGCAGCACGGAGGTCCGGTCTGAGTCAACGCCCTCGTCCTTTCCTGGTGCGGTTCCATCATTACCGGGATAAGGAGAGAGTCATGGAGGCTTCCAGACTCCAGGTGAAGGATCCAAAGACCCTAATTTACGAGGGGTCTAAGATCATGTTTTTTCAGGACTTTTCAGCGGCGGTGATCCAGAAACGAAAATCTTATGATGGTGTCAAGAGAAGATTGAAGGAGCTTGGGATTCAGTACTCCCTGAAATATCCGGCTGTGCTTCGGATCATCTTAGATGGATCCATGCATCTCTTCGACACATCAGAGAAGGCAAGAGACTTTGTGGACAAACTAACCTAAGTTAAACAATTGTAGTATGTATAAATATTGTTGCTTGGGTATGCGTTTATCATTCTGTAAAAGAAATGGAGGAAATCTGGTTGGAGCTTTGTTTTTCCCATTTTTTACCTCTATTGATAATAATTTGGTTCAAACTATGTCTGGCGATAGTTAAGATGTACATTTTAAATTTCTAAGTTAGAACATACCAAAGGATGGGTGGGGTATTTATTCCCCTTTTTTTAATAAAAGAATGTTTTTTTTTATTCATATTGATATTCTATGGAGTGTTTATTCTTTTTAGCTTGTGCTTGTGATGTGGCTCTAGCTGGGAGAAGTGAAGGTGGTTGAGTAGTTTTTATATTTGGTGGATCATGCGACACTAAGGCTCAGCAATTTGTGGTTTGGGTTCCTCCTCTCTGGAATTTAAATGTAATTGCAGAAGATTATGGCTAATGATTTGATTAAATGGTGTACCTGGAATATCAAGGGAAGTCACTCACCAATTAAGAGGAGGAAGGTACTCTTGAGTCTTAGAAAGGAGAAGGTGGATATTGCTTTGATACAGGTGACACATTTGGATGACAAGGAGCATCTGAAATTACAGCAGAATGGCTTTGACCGAGTTTATGTTTCATCATTTAATATTGGAAGTAGGGGAGTGGGTATATTGGTTAGGAAAAACCTCTCATTTAAATTGTTGGAATGTGTTAAAACTATTACGGGAGGTTTGTAATTCTTAAAGCCTTGATAAATGGGGAAGAATATGGCATTTTAAATGTTTATTGTCCCCCAGGTCATCCTCTTAAATTCTTGGTCGATACTTTTTCTAAACTGATAAGTCTCAAGACTCGGCACATCATTATAGGGGGAGATTTTAACTGCCTCATAGACCCCACAGTAGACAGGTTGCCTAAAGGTCCCTCAATACCCTCTGTACAAACTAAACAGTTATTGGGTTTGTTTGTGGAATTAGGATTGGTGGACGTCTGGAGGTGTCTCCACCCTACAGGTAGGGATTTCACGTTTTTCTCCAATCCGCACAGATGTCACACGAGGATTGATTTTTTTCTGACCCCTGCGGTAACCCTGGATCTGGTGGCATCCTGTACGATTGGGAATATTGCCATCTCTGATCATGCTCCAGTGTACCTCATGGTTAAAATTAAGGACGTTACAGTGGATTCAAGGCTCTGGCGAATGGTCCCCTTTATTCTCATGGACAGCAAGTTTGTGGAGTATTTCTCTAGGGAATTTCGGGCATTCCTAGACATCAACATAGGCTCGGTTGATAGCTCATCTGTTCTCTGGGAAACTACCAAAGCTTATGCCAGAGGGTTCGTTATTTCATATTCCACAAGTAGGAAGCGGCAGAAGGGTGAGCAGCAACGTCTCCTTGAAGCACGGTTGAAGGCCTATTTTGACAGACCCTCGTTGGTCAAACTACAAAGGATTACGGCACTGCGGTCTGCACTAAATTCAGTGCTCACGCAGACGGCAAAGAAGGAGCTGGCTTTTGCAAAGCAAAGGTTATACGAGCATGGTGACAAGCCAGGAAAATACTTAGCATACCTTGCCAGAAAGGGAAGTGCCCCACAAACCATTACAGCAACTAGGGAAGGGCCTGGGAACCTAACATGTGATTCTAAAAAGATTAATGTGGCGTTCCAGAGATTCTACTCTAAATTATATCAGTCTGAGAATTGTGAGGAGGGGCAGGCCAAAATGGAATCCTTTATTAGAGATCTGAAGCTCAAACAACAGTCCTTTCTCAATGCCCCATTATCAGAGCAAGAAGTGCAGGAAGCTGTGAGGCAGCATCAGAGTGGAAAGGCGCCCGGTCCTGATGGACTTCCCAGTGAATTCTATAAGGAATTTATAAATATACTGTCAGGCCCGATGCTGAATATGTTTAATGATTCATACAGTCATGTTTGTCTCCCACCATCTCTGAGAGAGGCCAATATTTACTTATCCTTAAAAAAGGGAAGGATCCGGAAGACTGTGCTTCATACAGGCCCATCTCGCTCTTAAATGTGGACTTAAGATCCTTTCTAAGGCTCTTGCGTTAAGGCCGGAGACTGTGTCACCTTCTATTATTAAAGAGGATCAGACGGGCTTCATAAAGGATCGCAGATCCTCCAATAACGTTAGGAGGCTGTTTAACGTAATTCAAGCATGTCAACAGCAGTCAATACAGGGATTGGTGATTTCTTTAGATGCAGAGAAGGCATTTGAC
>NC_057719.1:48267711-48269160 GCF_004010195.1 Chiloscyllium plagiosum
GCTTTTTCAGGGTATAAGATTAATTTTGCTAAATCAGAGGCTATGCCTATGGGTGGTCTTATGAAAGAGTTGGCTCTTGAGAGTGGCTATAGATTCCCATTTAGGTGGTCACAGGGGGGTTTTGTGTATTTGGGCATATTCATTACTCCAGTTCTGGATTGGCTGTTCAAAGCCAATTTTACTCAACTATTTGAAAAAATTAAACAAGATCTCCAAAGATGGGAGGCAGTTCCAGTCTCATGGTTGGGTCGGATAGCGCTTATTAAGATGAATATTCTCCCTCGTTTGCTATATCCTATACGGATGCTCTCCCTGATTTCAATAAACAAACACTCAGGAGACTGAACAGTTGGTTCAGCTCCTTTATCTGGCACCATAAACGGCCCCTCATTAAATTAGCCAAACTGCAGTTGCCTCACAGATCGGGGGGAGTAGACCTTCCGGACATCAAAAATGACCAATTAAGCTTGCTTTTGACCTATGTAAGTGATTGGGTTTGTAGGGACCCTCTTTCAATATGGCTAGATATCAAAGTCTCCCAGGCAAGGTGCCCCCTTACCAGTTTGCTGTTTTTGGACAAGGTGAGGACAGTTAGGGAATATTGCCATAACCCAATAGTCATCAATACTGTTAAAGGGTAATTCGGCAGAGGGAAGGTAATATTGGCAAAACATCTTTGTTTACACCTTTAGTGGGTATGCCGAGTTTTCAACCAGGTATGATAGATTCAGGATTTAAACGTTGGGCTGCTAGGGGTATATCTTGCATGGGTGATTTATTTGAGGGAGATGTAATGATGTCCTTCAATCAGTTAGTACGGAAGTATGAGTTACCTAAATGAGACCTCTTTCGTTTTTTTCAAGTTAGGGATTTCATTCAAAAAAGGACCACACTTTTGACTACAAATCTGACATAGAAAGAGGGGTACTAAGGGCTAAGAGCTAAGAGTACACTCTCTGTCAGTACTCTATATCACCAATTGGGGGGTGCCACCTCAGATGAGTCTGATTGACTCTGCAAGATGTGGGAAAGAGAGCTGGGTGTTGAAGTTTCTTCAGAGGCATTGTGGCTATTTGGGAGAATGCAAGGAAGATATCAATTTGCAATAGGACCCATGCTTTACAGTTGAAGATTCTCCACAGGGTCCACTTAGCCCCAGACCATTTGTCAAAATTTAAACCAGGGGTATCTTCAGCATGCCCCAAGTGCAAGGTCTGTACGGGTACTCTTACCCATTGTCTTTGGTCTTGTGACAGCCTTCAAACATATTGGAACGCTGTGGTGGGTGCAATGGAGAGGAATTTAGGTGTAGGGGTGGAGAAGGACCCCATTTCGCTCCTTTTGGGCCTACCCATTGTATTTCCTGCAGAAGCGAATAAGAAAAAAAACTTTCAATATTCTTACATTCTGTGTAAGGAAGAATATCTTGCTAGGTTGGATATCAGAAAA
>NC_057719.1:48269811-48340426 GCF_004010195.1 Chiloscyllium plagiosum
GGATATCAGAAAACCCCCCAGGCCTGTCGGGTTGGCGGAAGATTGTTATGGAGCATATTCCCCTGGATTTTCTCACAAATATGGTACACCACAAAACTGAGAATTTTTACAAGATATGGCAACCCTTTTTGAAATACCTGGACACAGATTTATCTGTCAAACTAACAAGGGCCTTTATATAGCCGCAATGATTGTGTTTCATGAGTCCAATATCCAGGGAGGAGGAACTGTGAATGTATGAGTGTTTTGTTTGGCTGGGCTGAGTTATGACAATTTATTTGTTTGTTGTTAGGTATTTATTTAGTTAAATAGCTAGTTCAGGTTATTTTTTAATTTTATACTTCTCTATATATGTTTATACATTCATATAGGAAGGTGGGTTGGGGAATTTATTTTTTATTATTTGGGTTTAGTTTTGTACTATTTTTGTACTGTTTTGAATTGCATTGTTTTGTATTTGTCGTAATATTTAAAAATCTATTTTTTCTTAATAAAAATATATTATAAAAAAACAAACAATCCAGAGAGGTTTTAGGTTGCAGTACATTACAGAAATGGGAACACAACCACAAGGATAAGGATTTTAAATTTGATGTGCTAGGAGACCAAGAGTCAACGTAGGTCAGGAAGTAGTAACGTGAGAGCAGTGTAGGATAGATATAGGCAGCACAGATTTTGTTGAGTAGAAGTTATGGAGAGTAGTGAGTAGGAGATCATCAAAATGAGCATTGAAACGGTCAGGTCTGGAAGTAATAAAGCAGCAGATGAACTAATGTATGGGCAGAGACAGGTGATGGTGGGAGTTGGAGGAAATAATATAGTGTTAAAACTTGTTTTTGGGTGAAATAGGACTCTGAGGTGAGAAGGATCTGATTCAGGCAGGGATGCATTTGATGGCTCTGAGAACATAGAGTTTGTGACAGGGGCTGAAGATGATGGTTTTATTCCTCCCAATGTTTAACTAGAACAAATAATTGTTTATCTTGATTGGATATTGGACAAGTAGGTTGACAATACAAAGCAAACAAGCTGACAATGCAAAGGTGATGCAGGAGCTGAAACAGGTGGTACAGAGATAGAAATGAATTATTATCAACACTCATTTAAAAGCAGAATTTTACACCTAACTCACCAGGGTGAAATGACAGGCCATAATATTGGGTGCCATGTCAGTGATGCTGTTCCTGCCACCTTCATCATTCTACTTACACCTGCTAAATATTTACCAGCAGCAAAAGAGTTGAGCAGACTGTTCACCCATGGGATAACTGAGGGACTGAACTGAAGTCACTTAAGGTCCCCCCCCCTGAGATTTCTATTCTGGCAGAGAAAAACACTGCTGCCACTCTAATTGGTTGGCAGTTATCTGAAGTGAGGGGCAGACATCCCATCTCAAAGTAAATAAAAGATCAATAGTTGTTTAATGTTGTGGGGTGAGCTGGCCAATCCATGACAGACTCACACCAAACTTGTGCATAAGGGGCTGAACCACAGGCCCTGTTAAAGCCTGCAAATGATGTTATCAACCGGCATTTAGATCCTAGGGGCAAGATTCAAAAATACAACAGATCTCCTTTTCTGTTACAATGACTTTAAAAAGAAAGTGATCTAATATTTTACAAGAAAGTCTGATTAAAAAAACGTTCAGTCACAAAGCCAGTACATATCCTTTGAATGAGGTAGATTAAAATATATTCAAAAACTCCCACCGAAAATTAGATAGCAGATCATAACACTGTGTCCCAACATCCTGGAATTTACTGTGGTAATGACAGTGAAACTGTCAGCATGCATTATCACCACTCCCCTGAAACTGACAGCAAAATTGGGAACTCACATATGTGCAAAATAATGCAGAAATCCAGAAGTTGCTGGTGATTCTATGCTCCTACTATGCTGTGGTTCCTTCAAATAAAAGCAAAATGCTAGTGAATGCTAGTAAACACAGTAAATGCTGGAGAAACTCAGTAGGTCTAGCAGCATTTGCGGAGATAAAAACAGAGCTAATGTTTCAAGTTCGGTGTGACTACTTCAGTTCCTGAAGAACAGTCATAATGTACTCAAATTGTTAACTTTGTTTCTTTCTCCAAAGATGCTGCCAGACCTGTTGAGTATCTCCAGCATTCTCTGTGCTTGTTTCTGATGTCTTCTCAGCCTGCAGTTTTAACGGAATACTAATTTAATGATTACTACTAAACATATTACTCATCCCGAGTTGCTGATTTTATATTTGTAGAATGTCAGTTTTCTCAATTCAAAAAAAATGTGCATTTTAATTTTTTAATGGTTATGTTGATATCTTAACTTCTGACGGAATTGAAGAATGAATCTTTATTTCAATATATGAAAGCTTAATTTAAAAGTGAATGATAAAGTTATTTTAACTTGCTGCTTTGCCATCTAAGAGAATACTTTAATGTGATTAGCTGCTTACTCTGCTTGCTGATAGCATTACTGTTGGATGCTTGGAGATCATCTTGAATTGGTGCCACATTTAAAATGGCAACAGGAAAATGGAAATCCATGCCACAGAGATTGCAACTTACTTTAAGGCCAGGAACAAGTGTCATTCATTTTGCCACTTTTCAAAATCTAAGTCATTTTACTCAGTGGGTTAATGGTATGGCTGTTATCATCTTTTAATGAATGGATAAATAATATACTGTTCTTCTAGTTAGCAATTTTGAAAATTGCTTGGTGGATCATAAAATGTTTGAAAACTGATGGTATATTTTAAAAGTTTTAACAGCAACAGACTAACTTTTGCATCAGAGAAGGAATGATCTTAATTGTTTTGCAGAGTTGCAGTCTCGAATGTTCAGACACTAATATCTTTGTATGAGCCTTGGACATCATCCATGCAGATCACAATGCATGACATGAGTAGAATGGAAAAAAACACAGTAAAATGGGGAGAGATCTTGTAGTGAAGGACATACGTCAGCGATTTTAGTAAAGCCAGACTTTCTTCAAGGGCATCAAATTAATTTGGCAACACAGTAGATTAGGAAGTAGGAATTCCTCCTTATGGCATTTCCAAGTAACACAACATGTTTGTGTGCCTGTTTTCTTTTGTGAAGAATTTAGAAACTGAACAAAGAAAAAACATATATTTATGAAGGTTAAAGGTTTTCTAAAATAATATTTTGAGGTTTGCTATGCAATCGTGTTTCACAATGAATTTGCTTTGAGAAATTAATGTTGCCAATATATTTCTGCATTTTTGATTTATAGCTTGTTTAAATGCTTATGTAGCTCTTCATTCTTTTTAAATTGTAGATTGGAGGAAGGGATGGATATGAGAATACTGACACATTTTCTCATCTATACTGAGTCAATTATTTCCCTGAAGGCTCAGCAGTAACTAAATAACTGATGTTAAAATGATTTGTCTTGTTCTGGATCCACATGGAAAACAGCCCCAGCTAAAATGTTCTCACATATAAAATATATTTTATACTTTGGTTCTTGTCCAGTGATGTAGTAGCCACATTTATGTAAAGTGCTTTTTAAAATTTTATACAGCTTTATTCCTCATTTAGCTTTATGTTGTTATTCTTTATTGATCTTAAGAACATGATGATCAGGAATAACTTGTATCAGAGCACAACTTTTTTTTTAACCATTTTCCTCTTATTTTCATTGCCTTTTCTTCACACTGATATTGTTCATTTTGATTTCTTAAATATATCATTCTTTGAGATGTGGCATCACTGACATGTTTAGCATTTTCTATCTCTCGTGATCTTGACTATATGAGTGATGATATGCCACACTCTTGAACTGCTAAAGTTCATGTAATAAGTATAGTTCTACAATGCTGCTAGGTTGAATTTTTGACACAAGAACTGTGGAAAAAATGACTATTTTACTAGGTAAGATGTGCAATCCTAGTACACTGGATGAATAAGGAACACACATTAAGCACCTTTTCATCCTTTGACCTGACTCTTCTGATACTAATTTTACTTATCTCTCTGACCTGAATTAGTTTGGAAAATTTGGACTTCCAGTCAGGAAATATGCCAGTGTACTGTGTACTCCAATAGCATGACCATTTTATTTATCATAAAAGCAAAATTTAAGTCCCAGTATGAAAGTTGTACACGTCATATTACTTTTTAAAATATAGAATAAAAAGCATTTATAAGATATGTTTTTGTAACACTGTAACCAAAAATCTGAGGCATAGCAAGTTTAGCTATTTGTTATTATTTTCAAATAGATGAATAGGCTGATTGTCTTACTCTCACATGACAGGTTACAGTATGATGATTCCTGATAAAGGGCTCCTGCCCAAAACGTCAATTTTCCTGCTCCTCGGTTGCTGCCTGACCTGCTGTGCTTTTCCACCATCACTAATCTTGACTCTAATCTCTGGCATTTGCTGTCCTCACTTTCACCTAGGTTACAGTATGATACAACTCTCAATCTTTACTCAGTGTACTTGCTGTCTCAGTTATAACTACTCTCTCCAAGGTTAACACTGTACTCTTTTTTTTCTGTTCTAAATCCTTTAAATTACTTTTGGTCATATTGTCAAATATTAACTGAGGAGTTGTCATGACTTCAAAAGTTTTTTTTTCTCAGTTTTGATTTATTGTGTTGCCTCCTGGATCACATCTTCTCCAGTCTGTGGTTGGAATAGGCAAGCTAAGCTTTTTATCACTTCAAATAAACTAATACTTCTCTGGTCTTTGCTATTCATTTTATCAGCTTCTTGTTGATATTTTTAATTGAAAACATTTGGGAATGGACATTTAAATTGCACAATTGTTTTAACATTCAAGAATGTGTGTCTGTACTTCCTTATATATAGGCAATACACCTCTTTTAATTTTTTTTTAAAAGAAAATGTAAAATAATTGAATGCTAAAAAACAAAGTATCACCAGCCAAACTATTCTTTTAGCTTACTTGATAATCATGTCAGCAAGCACCAAAGTCTGAATCTTCTCAAAGATGAAAGGATTCTGTACCTTAGCTAAAATGGTGACAGAACCCTGCATATGGAATGTCTGCCCCAATATTCATCACCCATTGTTTTTATCACAGAAGGGGAATGCATTTCATGGAGGCGCTGGCACCTTTCAAAATGCATCTGCCTTAAATCAGAAACCATTTCTGTTACTAGGATTTCTAAAGCAGGGCGCGTATTTACAAATTGGAAGAAAAAGATCGAAAGCTACCAGAATTCCTTGGAGAGATCAAATGGCCTTTTGGACAAGTTACATTTCTCTTTGGGATTGTTAAGAGTCAACATTAATGCACATAAAAAGTAATTAAGGTCTATAGAGCTACCAAATTGTTGAGTTATTTTTATCACCTGCTGTCTAAATTTCAAAACAAACACCAGCAATTGAAAAAAACAGTTGTGCAATCTCACTCTTTCAGTAAAACATTTATTCCAAATTCCTTGTCTAATTTTTTTGAGACTACTCTATATTGATGTTCATTACTTAAATTCTTCTCCACAAGGGGAAGATTCCCCCTCTATTCAATCTTTCAAATCCTTCCTTAATTTTAAAGATTTCCAGTAAGTCACCTCTCAACTATCATTTTTCATGAGCGATCAGAGAGCCAATCCTTTTCTGATACGTATATTCATGCATTTCTAGTATCACTGTTTGAATTGTTATGTTTTCTCCAGTTCATTGATATCCTTGTTCTGTTCATAATATTATACAGTCTCCAGTATGGTCTTGCCCAGGGTGGGGAAGCTTTTTACATTGGAAGGCCACGTTTCATTTAACTGAGATCCTATTCGGCAGCATGCTGAGAATTCAATATATACAACAAAATGTCCCATTTTTGTTAACATATTTACTAATTTTAACCAAAGCCTGCTATTATATGAGGACTTTAAACAAAATAAAAATTCAGCCGACACATTTCTTTGTTTGTCAGAGTTGAACTAATAATAAGTGAAAAACTTAGACAACAAACCATTTAATGACTTGTTTGTGAGATAGGAATCAGGTATGTGGTTCCAACATCATTGACCGTAGCTTTAATTGTTCCTCTAGGTGAATAGTTGAAACTTTATTGCTGGAACAGCACAGCAGGTCAGATGCTGCCTGACCTGCTGTGCTTTTCCAGCAATAAAGTTTCAACTTTGATCTCCAGCATCTGCAGACCTCACTTTCTCCTCTAGGTGAATATCCATCATCTGAGATCTCAAGTGGGTTTTAATTTGTGACACATATGAAAATGTTGATTCACAACAGTAGGTTGTGCCAAAACAAGACAGCATTAAGCAAGCATGTTTACGTAGACATGGGTATTCAATGGCATGTTTCCATATTTCAGTGGGATCCTTCTTAGCGTCAATTGGAGACTTCAGAATATTATCTTCTGAGAGCTCAATCAATTCCATCTGGAAGTCATCAGGTGCTTTGCAAACATCAACCAGGTGTGGTTGAAAGCTAGTTTCAGTCTGAGATCATGTTTCTCAAAATCTGCAAACCTTTCATTGTATTCTTCAGCCAGGGAGTCTAGAACAGCTGTGCATTGTTTCACGTTGCATTTCCTTAATGATTTGCGTATATCCTGTTCATTAATTACCTTTGCCGGTTCAGGAAAGTGTTCAGCTGAAAGTTCCGATCTGGTAAGGAGAGTTTTGGATTTGCCTGGATTTTCAGCCACATATCATATATAGATTTAGTTTTGCCTTGCAAAAACATATTCAGATCATTTTGCTTGGACATCATATCACAAAAAAATGCAGCATTTCTGCAGAAATCCTCTTTTGACAATTCACATGGTTCATTCACTTCCTCAAAAAAATCTTGTGATTTGCTTTCACAAAAAGTTTTACAAGTATTTGTCCTTGTGCCAACCAGTGCACTTTAGAATGATATAGCAGATCCACACTGAATATTTCATTATCAAATTGAATCATGTTGCGAAATTGGTGATGCCATGAGGCATTTATTTGAATGCAGTTTGCAATACCTATAAGTTTCTTTAATGTGTAACTTAAAACAGTAGATTTGGCACAGATTATTTTGATACAAAAAACATTGAAAGGAAATCAAAATACCTGGATCTGGCAATTCTCTTTGGAGCAATGCAATAAATCCTTCACATTTTCCTCTCATGGGAGATGTGCTGTCTGTGCATTTCCTAAATTACATAAATTCAGCTTTGCTTCACACCATTTTTCTTTGAAGGCAGTGAAGATGTCAATTCCACTTGACCTCGCCATTAAATTATCCAAAGCGAGTAACTCCTCATGGCAATGAAACTTCACAGTTGGAACACAAATAAAAAATAACACCTGTGCTGAGTCAGTAATGACATTGGATTCATCCAACACAATTGAATAATAAGTACCTTTGCTTTGGCATATTGTATGAAGTTGTTCTGTTACATTGTGGGCTAATTCATGTTGCTGATCAGTTATGGTCCTTCTTGAAAGAAGTAGTTGTTTGTATTTATTAAACTTATTTGAATCTAAACATCTTATAACTTCAACAATGCATTCTTTTATGATTTCCATAATGGCTTATCTCTTTTTCCAAGTATATATGCAACTTTATAATTTGCTTCAGTGATGTCAGTCCCTTGTCCTGACATTTTAAAGGAGAAAGTGAGGTCTGCAGATGCTGGAGATCAGAGCTGGAAATGTGTTGCTGGAAAAGCGCAGCAGGTCAGGCAGCATCCAGGGAACAGGAGAATCGACGTTTCGGGCTTATGCCCGAAACGTCGATTCTCCTGTTCCCTGGATGCTGCCTGACCTGCTGCGCTTTTCCAGCAACACCTTTCCAGCTCTGACATTTTAAATACTTGCTGCTGTTGCTGTTTTTGATCTTTAATTTTCTGAAGACTTTTGGAGCTCTTCCAGTTTAGCATATTTGTGGTCCTTATGAGTTGTATAATGTTAATATGCATTGTATTTCTTCACTGTTGTAATTATGGTGTCGCAGAGCAAACGTAATTTTATTTTCACAGCAACTACGTAATACTGCAATTCCCATTCTTCATTGATTACTCTCTTCTCTTCCTTTAATGTTTTTTTTTAGTTTTTGACATGACTGGTGCCCAGATTTAAAAATGTGGATTTAGTATATGCAGACAAATAGGCAGAAGGTTGCAATTGGTAACCCCAAAAGGCTGCATGCGGCCTTAAGGCCACAGGATCCCCCTGCCTGGTCTAGCCAAAGTTCAGTACAGTTTTAGAGCAATTTTCTTATTTTCAAATGCATTCTTGCCAAACTAAAACACGCAGTTTCACAGGTTAAGCTGCTTTTTTTTGTTTTTCTGCTGGAATTAGAATTCAGTTAATAAATCTGGCATCTAAAATAAGTCTCAGTAAAGGTGACTAAGACAATTATCATTGATTATTGTAAAAATACTATTTTATTTCACAAGTACCCATTAAGCAAGGAGATCTGCCATCCTTATCTGGTTTGGTTTGGTCTACATTTGACTCCAGCTCCACAACAATGTGGTTGACTCTTAACTACCCTCTGAAATACCTAAACACCTGGTTGAAGGCAATTAGGGCAACAAATGCTATCTTTACCAGAGACACCACATTTCATTAAAATATAAAAATATAAACCTCCTCCGAGCACTGCATCATAATCATCAGGACTAGATTTCTGCCATTTTTTTTATTTCATAGAATCCCTACCGTGTGGAAGCAGGCCATTCGGCTCACTGAGTCTACATCAGTCCTTCGAACAGCATCCCACTCAGACCCACACCTCCCCAACCGTATCGCTGTAATCCTGCCATGGTTAACCCACCTAGCCTGCACACTATGTGAAATTTGCATGGCCTAACTTGCACATCTTTGGACTGTGGGAGGAAACTGGAGCACCTATAGGAAACCCATTCAAATACAGGGATAATGTGCAAAGTCCACACAGACAGTTGTCCGAGGGTGGAATCGAACCCAGGTCCCTGCTGCTGTGAGGCAGCAGGGCTAACCGCTGAGCATGCATGCTGCCTGATTCTATGATTCTATTCTATATAATTTTATTTTATATGAACATCTGAAACAAGGAACAAAGGTGGGTCACTTGGCTCTTTAACCTGCTTTCCATTCAATAATATCATGGCTGATTTGATTTTAATCTCACTGTAAATTCCTGCATATTCCTGATAATCTTTTGTCTCCTTGATAATCAACAATCTATCGATCTTTGCCTTAAAAATATTTAAAGATTATGCACCCACTGCCTTTTGAAGAAGGGAATTCAACCCTCTGAGAGAAAAAAATAATGTTTCCTTATTCCAGTTTTTAATGGGAGACCCCTTACTTTAAACTATGACAACTGGTTTTAGATTCTCCCACAAGGGAAAATGTTCTTTCAACATCCACCTGGTCAATTCTTGTCAGGATCTTACCTGTTTCAATTAAATCATCTTTGACTACAGAAAGCTACCCTGTCTGGACTCTCCTCATAATGCAATCTGCTCTTCCAGTCCCGCAAAACTGTTCTGAACTACTTCCAATGCATTATCATCCTTCCACAACAACAGTGTCCATTACTGTACACCATACCCCAGATATGGTATCAGCCATGCCCTGTATAACTGAAGCATAACTTCATTATTCTTACATTCAATTCCTATTGCAATGAAATGACATTCTCTTATCTTTCCTGATTACTTGTTGTACCTGCAAGATTACCTGTACTCATTCTTTGCAATTCATGCACTTGAACACCCAGGTCTCTCTGCATTTCAGAACTCTGTAACCTCTCACCACGTAGTTTTTTTTTAGTTCTTTCTGCCAAAATGAACAATTTCATACTTTTCAACATTGTACTTTATTTTCCAGAAATTTGCCAATTTGCTTGACCTATCTATATCCCTTTGTAGGCTTTTTAATTCCGCTTCACCACTCGCTTTCTTATCTTTGTGTCACCAGCAAATTTAACTGACATAACTTTATCAAATTATTTATATAACTTGTAGACTTGAGGCTCCAGCATTAACTCCTGTGGCACACCACAGTGACATCCAATCAGTTTGAAAAAGACCCATCAATTCCTAATCTTTACTTTGTATTAGCCAGTCAATCTTCTATCCAAAATAATTAGTTACTCTATATACCATGAGCTTTTAATTTCTGCAATAACCTTTATTGTAGTTCTTTATCAAATTCCTTCTGGAAATCTAAATACATTATATTCACTGGTTCTCCTTTGTCTATAACATAAGTTACTTTCTCAAAAAACTCTAATAAATTGGTTAAACATGATTTCCCTTTGACAAAACTGTATTGATTCTTTCTGATTACCTTGAACTTATCCAAATGTCCTGTTATAACATCTTTACTAACAGCTTCTAACATATTCTAACATATTAAGATAACCTTTCCATAGACATGCAGTCACTTGCAATGCAAGTATTACTGACTGTATGTACGTACAAATAAGCAGGCAGCCCCAAGCTTAGAAAATGCTGACATTAGAAACAACAGTTACTACATAACTGGACCTTGTAATCCAAAGGTGATTTTTGGGCCCTGTCAGATTTTGAATTTTCAGTTTTCATAGACTACAGGTAGTTCTGGGATAACGTGTGTTTCAGCAGTGAGACTTGGCTATAATGTTGCTGAGGAATTAGGAATGGTATTTTCGATAACGCTTACCTCTGTTCCCAATAGCGTCATTCCAGCTATTGTTTCATATGCTTCGTTCTTCGCATGCACCAATGTCCACACTGAAGTCTCCGTGCCATTCTGCGCATGTGTCGGCCTCCGTGCCATTTTGCACATGTGCCAGTGTCAGCTGCTGAAAGCTACCTCTGTGAGAGGTACATTGAGCAGCTTCCTGTGATATGCATACTACTTCTAAATTATCTCATCTTTTGAAAGAAATGAGGGGCAGAGTGACAAGAATGTTAGTAAACATCCTGGTGATAAAAGTGTAGGTGGTGAACACAAGAAAGGCTATAACACGGGAAGAGAAGTAGATATTATAAACCGTTTTGAGCCTAAGGAGAGAATATATGACATAGTTTCGCTTAACAGGATTGAGGGAAGCTACCTTTCACACCTTGAGAGGCAACACTAAAAAGATTAAAGCAAGCTGTATTGCTGGAACAAGTTTGAGTGCTAGCAAATCAGTGAGGTCATGGCCAAACGAACTTGAGGAGATGGAGAGGCTTCTAAGTGTTGGGATAAAAGATCAAACAAAAATGTGATCTGGGACGACCTTTCTCAGTGTAAAAGAGAAAGCCTTACTCATTTATGAAGCTCTAAAGAAAAATGCTCAAATTCTTGCAAGTGTGCCTGCCTTCAGTGCTAGCAATGGGTGGTTTGCTGGTTTTAAGAACCACTATGCATTCCATAACATAAAGTTAATTGGTGAATCTGCCTGTGTAGATGAGGACCGTTCGCTGGCATTTCCTCCCAAAAATTGATGAAGAAGGCTACACCTTAGATCAACTCTTCAATTTGAATGAAACAGATTTATACTGCAAGTGAATGCCAGCAAGTGTCTAAGGATGAAGCACATTGCTCTGGGCTTTAAGGTGGCAAAGGATCGTATAACTGTGTTGCTCAGTGCCAATGTGGTGTACCACTCTGCCAGTGCACGAACCTTAAGTCTACTCTAAGCATCTACTTCAGGTCAAGCAAAAACGGTTGGATGACAGGGCAAATTTCTTCTGACCACATTGTTGGTGTTTTGGAAGATGTTTTTCGGCAGGCTAAATATTTGGATTTCAAGGTTCCCCTTATCCTGGATAATGTGTCAAGCCATCCTGCCACCATTGGTGAGCTTTCTGAAAACATCAAAGTGCTATTTCTATCTCCACACACAACCTCTCTCATTCAACCCATGGACCAGGGTGAAATATCAGCCTTTAAAGCTTATTATTTAAGATACACATTCAAGAGGTTGATTGCAGCTACTGATGGGGATAACAAGGATAATGTTCTTCAATTTTGGAAGAGCTTTAACATCAAGAATGCTATTGAAATTATTGTGGAGGCCTGGGGTGATATCAATAAGGACTACCAGCATGCAGTTAGGTGGCAGCTTCTCCTGGATTTGTTTCAAGATTTTAAAGGATGTGAACCATCAGTGGAGTTCCCAAAAATCAAAGAGCAACGTGTTGCCATTACAAAGCAGGTTGGCTTTGGACAAGTGTAAAGAGAGGATATTGAAGAGCTGCTTGAGCCCCACTGTGAAGTCCTCTCTGCAGCTGATCTACAATAGCTTGTTGCTGAAGGGTAAGTGGAAGCTGGAGATGAAAAGGATAAAGTCCAGTAAGCAGCACCACAGGCTTTCCATGGCTCTTTTGTCTTCTATTCTCAGGGAAATTAAGAAGCAGTTACACCTCTTAGAGGACAACAATTACAATGCAGAATGCAGCAGAATAGCAGTTCGTTCAATAAGATATCATCTGGCACCCTGTGAACAGCTTCTTCAAGACAGAAGAAAAAGGGCAAAGCAGCAAAAACTAAATGTCTTTTTTAACCCAATCCCCAAGAAACCGAAGATAATCGACTACAGCCATCCATTTCTGCCAACACAACTACATCTGAAGCTGGTGATGATGATGACACTGTGTCCCTGCATTAACAATATTTTTTCAATGCAATGTGTTCAATTTACTTTTGGTTCATTAATAAATGTGATTTAAAACTTCATTCGGACTGTTCTATACTCTGTTAGGCTTTTGGGTGATTTTTGAGCAATCTTTTTTTTGGTGGCTTGCCCCTAACCCCACTTTTCCCATAGGCCCCATTATTTACATTATGTGATTTTCTATTAAGACAAGTTTCGCTGGAATGCAACTACGCCATTATAGGAGAACCTGTATTGAGCTATAATTGTTCCATCTATACTCATGAAAGTGATCTCCTGTTAACGCTAACACAATTAATTTTAGAATGAAAGGCCCAATCCCATAATGCCGTTCTTACATAAGGTAGCACATTGAAAATATTCATGATATATGTTCTCGTAAGGAAAGTAACGGTGACCCATTAGTCCATTAATAAAGCCATAACATTCCATGTTGTCTACAAATTAGAAAATTTAACCTACTCTATCATTCACTGATTCTTAATAAAGATGAAGAGCCATCTGCCTTCGATGCTTTCGCCTTCTTGCACTAGCTCAGACATGAGATGGTTAGCTTCTTTCATCTGCTAAATTGCGATTCTTTACATAAAATAAAGAATGGTCCCATAATGAATCATAGATGAAAGATCTTTAAGTGGGTTTGAGATATTCAGCTTGGGTAGAAAATTGTTGCTATTAAAAACGATTTGACCATATTTGATCGACATTGGTGGAGCTCATTCTGCTAAAAGGCTATTTCACATTAAGTTTTATCAACTTCAAACCACTTTTTGGAAAACAAAAGAGAAGTATTAAGAATAAGAACATAAGTAACCACTGACAATAGTCCTTTGGTTATGTGTGTGTGATTGAGAGGACATGAAACATATAAGCCCATTTCGCCTGTTCAAACCTCTCTCTTTTGATCTTATAATACACTTCGCATCGACCCCGTAATTACAGATTGAACACACATTACATTTCAGAAAAAAACCAAAACCGGTTATAAAAATACCACAATTACCAGTAACAATTTCTAGTTGTAGATAACCCATTTTAATACCCGACATAAGCAAGCTGTTTCTTAAGTGAGCAACCCTACACAAAAGACTTCAATTGTCAAAGAGCAAATGAAGTTGTTCCTGAATTTTACTCTCGTTACCAGACCCGACCTATTCAAACATAGGCTGGCCAATCAGTGCTGAGCGTGCAGTTTGACGCGCCTGTGTTGACTTGAGAGGCTCTTTCTCCGGCAGGATTTCCTGCATTGTCGCTGACAATGTTAGTTTCTAGGTGACTAGACTGAGCTGCTCCAGTTTTCTGATCGTCTGTGGCCTGAAGCGGTAAACTTTCACCACGCCGACACCAGCACCAACGCGTTCCAGCCGAAAAGTTAACCAGCGGCTTTGCAGCTGCACTCAGAATAGTAGAGCTTCCCCTTGTTGGAAAGGCCTTCGGTAAGTACAGTTTCTGTAAACAACATTCAGGGCAGAGAGCTCGCTCAGATGTTAGAGAGCAAAAAACTTTGTATATCAACCCTCTCGATCTGTTTTACTTCCGTTGTTTGTTCTGTGACAGATCACTGCCTGCGTAGCACAGCTTTGTTTAAATGAACAGCTATAATTTCGCGATGTTTCCTTGCTTGTTACAAGCAAGATTATTTGGAGAATGCAGACATATTTTGAGCATTTAAGCTGTATATTTACTACGATAATAATAGTGGAAACAATATCGATTTTTATTTCTTATGAATTTGCAAACCATTCCAGCTGTAGCGATTAAATGATCCAGTCAATGTCGACATTTATCAATTTAATGTTTATAAAATACGCAGTTTCAGTTTGCGAGATAAATCGTGCTAAATTTCAAACAAACGAATTCAATATCTTTGAACAAAATATAACACACAGTTAACGTAGATTCTTGACAAAACGATCGATTTCAGTATTTCACAAATTATACAAATAGATATAACATTACGAGTAGTGTACAGGCAGCTAAATATGGAAAATCGCAGTTCCTGGAATGGGATAGGATGCTGTGACGCTTCCTGATAAGTTGCTCAATTTTCTCCAGTTTCGAAAGGAAGCTGTGCATTTCCGTGTCTATTATTCGTGTTTTCTTTGAGCATGCATTTCTTTCTGCTTTTCCTGAAACCTCTGCCTGGGTTCCTCAGCGGTTTTATGTGAATCTGAATGGACTATGTTCTCAAGCTACTCTACGGTGGATTGCATCATAAAAGAATTTGATCCAATTCCAGTTCAGTATGCACATACACACAGTACAGCAGGGCCAATGGATAACAATTTGTACACAGAATGCTGCCTGATTTTTCTGTCTCCTTGAGAAGGGGTACTGACGCCAGTTGTAGTACTACATTTGATCAGCAAAAGCGGAAATTGTAATTGAGGGATACTGTCAGGTCATTACTTGACAGGGTAAAGGGTAAAATTAACTTTTTTTTGTGACATTCTACAACTGACTTTTGAGAGTTGAGAGATGCATGTACACTTTTACATTAAAGCAGATGCACATGCAGTAATGTGAGGGGAGTTTACAATGACTTCATTTACAAGTTTGGTTCATCCTCATGGTATTGTTTGTAGCAGGCTGAATGTATTCTGCAGTTATTTAGCATCTAGTTTTGCAAATGATCAACTGACTGGCCACCATCCATCACTTTTACTGACCATAGTCATTCTGCAATATAAATGTTTATTATCAAATGTTTTGGCAATCCCTCAGGGTACTGGATGAGTTTCTTCGACTCTGAGAGGCAGGTTGGTCCCACGGACTTTGCCACAGGTGGAGCAGGTGGTGTTTGAGGAGATGGCTGGGATTTTCTTGGCTTCTGTGTGCTTATTCCACTGCTTATGCTTGGCCTCCACATGCTCCACTTGGTGATGTGAGGTAGTTGGCACTTTCACAGAAGCTTCTTCTCCAGTTTGTGCATTCTCGGACAAGTGATTCCCACATGTCAGTGGGAAAGATGTGTTTGTTCAGGGAGGTTTTCAGGGCATCCTTGTAGCATTTCATGGTTGACAGAGTCAAAGGTGAGAGATCAAAGATGGCCAGATTTAGAGGTTGATGTTGTTTCCTGCAGTTTTCTTTGATTTGTCACTCACTGAAAATCATGTCCATTTTACTTCTTGATGGGCAGAAGCTACATTGAGATATGGGGAAAAGCTGTTCAGCCATCAGGAGGAGGACTCTCACGATGATCTTTCCTATGTCAGACAGTGGTGAAATCCGTCTGTAATTTCCACAGTTGTACCTGTGACTTTAGGTCAAAAGTTACAATGTTCTTAGATCTCCTGGCATGCTGTCTTCTTTCCAGACAAAGGTGAGGTCAAGAGTGTGTCTCCACTGTAATTTAGTATTTGGGGCAGCATGGTGACTCAATGATTTAGTTCTGCTGCCACATGGCTCCAGGAACCCCAGGTTCAATTCCTCCTTAGGTACCTGTCTGTGTGGAGTTTGCATGTTTGCCTGATGTCTGCATGTCAGTGGGAAAGATGTGTTTGTTCAGGGAGGTTTTCAGGGCATTCAGGGTTTCTACTGGAAGCTCTGGTTTCCTCCAAAGATGTGCAGGTTAGTTGGATTAGCCATACTGAATAGTCCATAGTCTCTAGGGATTTGCAGGTTAGGTGGGTTGGCCAATGTAAATACAGGGTTATGGGGATAGGGTAGGGTGCTGTGCTTTTTGGAGGGTCGGTGCCGATTGAATGGCCTCTTTTTGCACTGCAGCAATTCTACAATTATATGATTCAATGGGAAATCTACTTGTGTTGGAGGCCTTTCTGTCTTTCAGCTGTCGGGTGGCTTTTTTGATCTCGTGTTGGAGGTCTGCTGAGATGGGGCTGGGGACTGTGTTGCAGGATTGTGTCGAGAGCACTTGCAACAGAGGCTCTGTCTTGGTTGAAGATTGATTTATTTATTGTTATCACGTACTGAGACACAGTGAAAAGTGTTGTTTTGCAAACTGTACAGGCAGTTCACACCATACAAAGTGCATCAGGCTAGCAGAACAGGGTGCAGAATACAGTGTTACAGCTGCAGAGAGGGTACAGAGAGAGAGTTCAGAATTAACATTTGAGAGGTCTGTTCAAAAGTCTGAAAACAGGGTAAGAAGCCTTTCTTGAATCGATCCGTACATATATTCAAACTTTTACATCTCTGCCTGACCAAAGAGGATGGAAGAGAATATAACTGGGTAGGAGGGGTCTTTGATTATGTTGGTTGCTTTTCCGAGGCAGCTGGAAGCATAGATAGAGTCAATGGATAGAGGGCTGGTTTGCTTGATAGACTGGGCTATGTTCACAACTCTCTATAGTTTCTTGCAGTCTTGGAAAGAGCAGTTGCCATATCAGCTGTGATGTATCCAGATGGATGCTTTCTAAGCTGTATCTATAAAAATTGCAAGAGGTCTTGTGGACATTCCAAATTTCCTTAGTTTTCTGAGGAAATAGAGATATTGTTGTGCTTTGTTGACCTTTCTGTTGATGTGGATGGACAAGGACCAATGCCTTGATCAGCTCCACCTCAGCATCATTGATGCAGACAGGGGTGTGCCCTCCACTTCCTGAAGTCACTGATCACCTCCTTCATTTTGTTGACGTTAATGCAGAGATTGTTGGCTTTACACCATGTCTCTCAGGACTCAATATCTTTCCTGTGTTCTGATTTGTCGTTGTTTGAGATACAATCTGGTAGTCTGTCAGCAAACTTGTAAATGGAGTTTTGGCAACATAGTTGTGAGTGTGTAAGGAGCACAGAAGGGGGCTGAGTACACAACCGTATGGGGCACCGGGTGTTGAGGATTATCATGGAGGAGGTGTTGTCACCTGTTCTTATTGATTGCAGTGTAGGGTTCAGGAAGTTGAGGATTCAGTTACAGAGAGGGAAAGCCAAGAACTAAATTTCAGATGAGTCTGCTTGGAATTATGGTGTTGAAGGTGGAATTGTAGTCAATATGTAGGAGCCTGACATAGGTATCCTTGTTATCTAGATTTTCCAGTGATGATTGTAGGGCCAGGGAGAAACTTGAAACCAGACCAGAAAGTGAGGGTGCAGATGCTGGAGATCACAGTCGAGAGTGTGGTGCTAGAAAAGCACAGCAGGTCAGGCAGCATCCGAGGAGCAGGAGAATCGACGTATCAGGCATAAGCCCTTTATCTGGAAGATTCCTGATGAAAGGCTTATACCTGAAGCATCAATTCTCCTGCTCCTCGGATGCTGCCTGACCTGCTGTGCTTTTCCAGCATCTCACTCTTGACTGTGATGTCCAGCATCTGCACCCTCACTTTCTCTTCCTTGAGACCAGACCAACCACATGGACATCCAGCTTTGTGGCAAGGTTTACATGTCATAACAGGCTACAAAGCAACAGTGGGCAACAGAATCGTGGGCAACAGTACATCCCTACCCAATGAGCTCAATGCATTTTACACTCGCTTTGAACAGAGAGTCAGTGAAGCTATATTACCTATCACAACAGCCTTGAAAGTGGATCTTTTGCGCCTGTAGGTGAATTGCAGAGGATCAAGGCTATTTGGTAGGCTGGAGTTGATGTGAGCCATGACTATCTTTTTGAAGCACTTCATAGTTATGGATGTCACAGCCATTGGGTGGTAGTTATTGAGGCATGCCACATGATGTTTCTTTGGTACTGGAATGATGGTAGTCTTCTTGAAGCAGGTGGGAACTTCAAGGCGTAGTAAAGAGAGGTTAAAGATGTCTCCGGGATACTCCCATCAACCGGTCCACACAGGATCTGAGTGCATGGCCAGGGATTCAGTCTGGGCCAGTTGATTTCCATAGGTTCACACTCAAAAAGGCTGGTCTAATATCTACAGCAGTGACCGTGGGTACAGGTACATCCACGGCTGTTGTGATTGGTGACATAGCTTCACTGACTTTCTGTTCAAAGCGAGTGTAAAATGCATTGAACTCATTGGGTAGAGATGTACTGCATGGAGTTGAACAGTAGTTTTAAAGTTTGCAGGTGCACAGACAGCACCCAAACTGAAACATTTATATCGAGAGGTAGTGCAGTTAGCAGGCCAAGCAGCAGTTTTATCAAGACGACAGGTTTTTAATTTAGCCAAGCAATTTAAACCAGGCGCTTAGATGCTAAAGATCTATTAATTTAAATCTGATGGTTTTGACAACATAGAACAATCCTAATGTAAGAAATTGATGTGTCATCAAGGGTACAAAAGAAGTGGGCAGATGGGCAAAGACCCCAGAGCTAACTGCGATCAACCAGACAACAGCTCTCAATTCTCGAGAGAGAATTGCTGGCTCTCCCAGTCATCTATATCTTAGAGAAAGCACCATCTAAATCACTTCAGTACCAATGGCAAAGAAGACAGTCTTGACAGAAAATACCAATGGAGAAGATGTTCCTAACAGATGAAATGATAAAGAAGACACAGAACATTCTGGAAGACATGTAAGCTGACTGTAATTTTGAGAGACTAAATTCTGTATTTTTGTTATATGAGGGGGGCATTGTATTTATTGGAACTGCATACCATTAGGATCTTGTTCACTTTGGGAATAGTTAGTAGTCAGAAGGAATTTATTCAGTTTGTTAATAGTTTAGTTAATTTTCCCACTGTTAGAGTTTGATAAGTAAATTGTTACTTGTTAATTTTAAAGTGAGTGTCAGGGAATTATTTTTATTTAACCACTAGAAATTGTTGAGAAGCAGGTTACACCACTTTTCAAACTCTTTTTATAGATTATAGGGTGAGGCGCTCCTCTTTAGATTTTTTGGTTTTAATTCTTAGATTGGGGTCAACTTCCACTTTATAATACTACCTTATATAGTTGATGCATGACTTCTACACTATTCCTCTCAATACAAATGCTGAATTCGATTAATCTTTCTGATTGTTTCCTGTACATGTTCATGCGCTGCTTCATCAATGATGTCCCTTCAACATAAAGTCAGAAGTGGTGATGTTCATTGCTAATTCCACTGTTAAGCACCATTCACAACTCATCAGATATGGAAGTAGTCTATTCCAAATGAATCCTGACATGGTCATTATCCAAGTTATGGCTGACAAATGGAAAGTAACATTCATGCCACACAGGTGCCAGGTATGACCATCTCTAACAAGAGAGAAATTAACCAGTGCTTCTCGATATTCAATGGCAATACCATTACTGAATCCTGTAGAAACAATATACAAGGGTTACCATTGACCTGGACTAACCATTTAATCACGGTGGTGACAACAGCAGGTCAGAAGGTGCAGTGAGTAACTCACTTTCTGATTTACTCACTGCCTTATCATTATTTACAAGGCACATGTCAGGAATGTGATCCAGTTGTCTGGATGAGTACAGCTTCAATAACACACAAACTTGACATCATCCAAAGGCGCCGACTTGACTGGCACCACTTCTGCAGTCACTTCCTTAACCACTAAGTAGCCACATTGTGTACCATCTACAAGATGCACTGCAGAAATTCACCAAGGCTGCTTAGACAACACCTTCCAAACCCATGACTACTACCATCGAGAAGGACAAGGGCAGCAGATTCATGGCAAGTTCTCCTTCAAACTGCTCGCCATCCTTACTTGGAAATATGTCACTGTTCCTCAGTATCACTGAGTCAAAATGCCAGAAATTCCTCCCAATAACATTGTAGGCGTGCCAACATCACATGGGCTGCAGCAGTTCAAAAAGGCAGCTTACCACCTTTTCAATGACAATTATGAATGGGCAATAAATGCTGGCCCAGCTACTGTTCTTCACATCCTATGAATGAATTCAAAATAAAATTCACTTTAAAAATCTGTTAAGTCCCCTGAATGTCCTATGGCCTCACTGATTCTAGTTTTATATTATTCAGTAAGTACAATGTACTATCATTTTTGGGTCCAATGTGGGTAACCTAAATTTTTAAGTCAATTCATCACAGATTTGTCTCGTCATTTAATGTACTAATATCTCTTTGTAACTTTTTACTTCTCTTTATTCTACTTAGAACACCACCTCTCATTGTTTCAAAGAGACATTTAGATTTGTGTTTTTCTATTCCTCCATCTGGTACATCAGTCAATTATTATGCAGAGGTCCTGCTTTGAGAATTCCATTCTAATGCTGTTCACTGAAAGAAGATGATTTGTGTTTCATTTTTACCCTTTGCAGTTTTTTTTGGGGTAACTGTTATTTAACCAAAGGATTCACTCAATGTTGCAAGTTGCCGTATTGAGAAATTATTCTGGATAGACAATTTACCAGAGGACAAAGTAATCTTTTAAGATTGCTAGCAGACACCGTCTCTCTTGAGATCCTTTCCCCGAGTTTGCAGATACTGGTTAAATATGAATACTTCATCTCATTGTCTAAAACTGCTGCAGTGATACATGGATATTAAATTAATTAAGTGAAAGCTATTATTGGAATAGCATCTGATTTGTTTAAACTGCTGATTCATATATTTTTTACGGTAGCTTTTCAGTATATGTTTTTCTCTGATTTTCTTTGACTACAGAGATTCTGCATGATTGTTGTTTCAAACTGATGTGGATTTTCTCCACACTTGTAATGTTCCCAAAAGAATTACTTTGTGATTATTAGGACATTAAGCAATGAATCATTGTTGATGTAACATGAACTCCAGCTGTGAGAAACATTATCATTGTCAACAGCTGCATTTTCCACCATGTGTCATCGTTCTGTCTACTAATTTCATATGTACCCTTCTGGAAGTTTATTACCCACTTTTTAACTTTCATTCCTTCTTCTCTGTGGCATCTTTGACGAAGTGATAGCCTTCCTATACCAAGGCCACATTCATTGCTAGATTTTAACACGTTATGAAGAATTGTATCAAAATGAATGTGGTCTGATTCTTTCACATTTTTTCATTTTGGAACATTCTTAATTTCTTGAGCCCTGATATAACAGATTGTATTGGAAGTCACCTTCATGGAGCTTTGTGAGAACAAATCCATGTGGTACTACTGAAAAGTTTCTGACTGATGCCGTTTTATATGGAGGAATTTTTGGTTTTGAGCTTCAGGAGTTATTTCAGTGTTTTGCAAAGCTGATGAGTACTGAGTGTGATAAATCTCACTTCATGAAAGGAAAGCCTCATAGCAATATTTTCTGTTGAAAGTACTCTATCTCTGCAAAATAAAATATTAATAGAATATAGATATTTTGTACTATATATCTTGCTATTACATGACATTCCTAACATGCTTGAAAGCAACCTTTTGTGTATCCATTTCTCTAGAGTTGCATTGTGATTTTGGTCTAGTGACTGTTAATCAGTGCTTCAAAGTGGCTCCATTAACCTGAATGGTAGATGGCATTTAATTAGACTCCACAGCTGATCTGAGCTACCCAGCTCCTATAATCCCTCCAGTGGCTGTATGTGGCACAATATTAACTGTTTGTGCATTTTGCCTGGCTTAATATTTACTCTTTAATGCTGAGTTTTCCGAAAGGCTGAATACTGCAGGGTGTGTAGGAACAGCTCCCATAAATATTTTACTGAAGACACTCTGGGGGCACATGTGGGAGGAGCAGAGTCCTAATGTTGCTTTGTATGAGCTAACTTTAATAGGGTGAAAACAATTCTGCTGGGCTTTTTGTAATGCAGGAATCTTGAGAAATCTTGATCAGAAAGTACTCCTGCCCACTCTGCTAGCATAAGGATTTCCTTCATCTTTAATTATAATTTGTTTAGTTGATTATAGTTTGGTTATAGAAATACATGGACAAATAGAATTATCAATATTTTGCTTTAGCTTTACAAAGCTGTTAACAATGATGAACTTATCTGGTTTTGTGATAAACCGTTTAGATCATTATAAGCCAGGGAAAATATGGTATTTTTATGTAGCTACCTGCTTACTATCTCAATCTATTAAAATAGAGCAAGTGGAAAAGACCTCTGACACCATGATGATGTTGGTCATTCAGTTAGAGTAGTTACTGACAGTAAGGAAAATAAATTGACTGGAATGTCTTTTAAACCATAAGGCCATAAGATAGGATCAGGAATAGGCTATTCACTGAGTTTGCTCTGTCATTCAGTAAGATTCTGGCTGGTCTATTAATTCTCAACTCCACTTCCCTGCCTTTTAGCTATAACCCTCAATTCCCTGAATGATTAAAAATCTGTCTATCTCAGTCTTGAGTATATTTAATCATCCAGCCTCAACACTGTCTGTGGTTAAAAAAATCCAGATCCATTGCCCTTTGAGATACAAAATTTCCCCTCATCTCTCTCTTGAGTGTGCAACCCCCTATTCTGAGATCATACCCTCTGGTGCTAGACTCTCCCACAAGGGGAAACAATCTCTTTGCATCTACCCTGTCAAGTCCTCTAAGGGTCTTGTATGTTTCAATAAGATTGCCTCTCATTCTTCTATATTTCAGTGGGTGCAGATCCAATTTACTCAATCCCTCCTCATAAGACAGTCATTCCATATCTGGTATCAACTTAGTGAATCTTCTCTGGACTGTCTTCAGTGACATGTGTTTCCTTTGACAAGGGGCCCAAAACTGTAATTCCAGCCATGGTCTGAGTTTTAGCAAAATCCCTCTACTTTTATACTCCATTCCTTCTAAAATAAAGGCCAACATTCTGTTTTCCTTCCCTTTACCTGCTGCTCGTTTCTTTGCGGTTCATGGATGAATACACCCAAGTTGCTCTGTTCCACAAATTTCTATGTCTTTCTCCATTTAAAAACTGTTCAGCCCTTCTATTCTTCCTGTCAAAGTGCATAATCCTTTTTGAATGATCTGGCACAGGGAATGTGGCATCTTACTTGGCTGTCTCCAGATAATTCTTCCTGTCAGCACACTTTTCAAATGAGCAACCTCAAGAACTGGAATTGGAAGATTATGGTGAAGCAGATACAGATTGACTGGGTGAATAAGCAAGAGGTGGAAAACTGAGTCAAATATGGAAAGGTCAAATGGAGTAAAATGTTAGGAAATACGAGGTTATTCATTTGGCAACAAGAATAGAAAAATAGATGTGGTTTTTAAACAGTAAGCATCTATGAAATGCAATTTTACAGGACTTTGAGATCATATCTGGAATATTTAGTGAAGTATGTCTGTACATGAGGACATACGTACTTACCTTAGAGGTTTAATTAATTGATTTCTGGGTGGGAGAATTTCCAATGAGGACAGATTGAGTAGAATAAAACCATGTTCTCTTAAATTCAGAAAATGAAAGTTAGTCTCATTAAAATATGCAGATCCTTAGAGGTCTTCACAGCAAAGCTCTCGGGTTGCTTCCCGTGGCTGCTTGCATTTACCTGTTGTGGTTGCTTTACTGATGAACCCAACATTTTCACTTCCTCAGTCATGCTATTTGAGGATTGCTGATTACTTAGTATGATCTATGCCACTCGTACTGATGAATTGAAGAATTGAAATGTTCCCCTTGAAGTTTTGAAGATTTGGAGCTCAAGTTGAGGTTCTGGATGTAGGTTTGCTCGTTGAGCTGGAAGGTTCATTCCCAGATGTTTTGTCACCCTACTAGGTAACATCTTCAGTTAGCAATCATCCCAACGTCCACAAACGAAGCTGCATCAGAACATTATTTCAATAAGCCAATACACACTGCAGCACAGAGGAACTACGCAGAGCAGAGGAAAATCATCTATACCGTGTATTCAAAAAGAATGGGCACCCAATGAACACAGTCTGCCGATTTCTCAACAACAAACCCAAACAAGCAGACAAAACACATCCATAAACCCTAGCCACTCTCCCCTACATCAAAGACATCTCGGAAATGACTGCCAGACTGCTCAGACCCTTTGACATTATGGTAGCCCACAAGCCCACCAAAACACTAAAACAGCAGCTAATGAACTTGAAAGACCCTATACAGACAACAAACAAAACTAATGTCATTTATAAAATACCGTGCAAGAACTGTAACAAACTCTACATTGGACAAACAGGCAGGAAGCTAGCCACCAGGATACATGAACATCAACTAGCCACAAAATGACATGACCCTCTCTTACTAGTATCCTTACATACAGATAAAGAAGGACACCACTTCGACTGGGACAACACATCCTAGGACAAGCCAAACAGAGACATGCACGAGAATTCCTAGAAGCATGGCATTCCAACCACAACTGTAACAACAAACAAATCAAGTTAGTCCCCATGTACCACCCCCTGAGAAAAAGAACCGGAAATGGCATCACCACAGGAAATGACATCACCAACCCAACTATATAAATAGAAAGCAGGAATTATCAGCAATGCTTCACCCAGAGGCCAACCGAAGATGTTACCTAATAGGGTGACGAAACATCTGGAAATGAACCTTTCAGCTCAGCAAGCAAACCTACATCCAGTTCCTCTTGAACTTGCGTTGTATCATCAATGTTGAATCCACTCTTACAATTTGTTTGCCAGGTTGTGTTCCTTTATGAAAAACTTCAGTTAAAATAAAAATCAATGAGATCAAGCTTTCCTTTGTTGATATTCGCTGTCTGTGGTGCTTATAATAATGACTTAATTATCTTATAATTTTAATAAACATTCCTGTTTATTTTCATGGTTTTTCCAAACAAATCTGGTTTTTGCAATCTAATAAATTCTTAATGCCTTAAGCATAGTTCCGCATTCTTTATCTCATCATTTCTGTCTTCTTACAAACTTTGCTGATTTTGTTGACTGTGTTTTCTTAAATGATCATGGGAATAGAAAGTATTTCTGCTAACTCCATGTGGATTCAGATCTCTATCTTGTTGACTGTGTGAAAGAATGTTCTTATGTCAACATTGTTAATTTCAATAGATTTTATCTTCTTTTTGGATTCTGCCATGATCTAGGAAGCCCAGTGAAATCTTTTACCAGTTCTTCCTTGCCCAGTTTTTCAACAGCTGTTTCTTAAAAATTAATATTTTCTTGACCTGTGGTTCCATATCTAGCCACTCCTTGATCAGTAGTTGCCTAATTGGTGTATTTTTGAGCAGGCTTGGGATACCTCGTTGTCTTCTGACCATAATTGTTGATTGTTACTAGTTTAGTTCCTTTTGCTACTTAAGTAAGGTTGAGGTCAAGACACACATTCATGCTGAAGTATAGAATTTTTGACTATGAATGTATAAATATTTATGCTTCTCAATACCCCCCCTTACACTCACACACCAATTAAAGAAAAAGCTTTCTCTGCAAAAATTAATTTTGAGAAACAAACATTTTGACCTTTCTTCATGCAAGGTAAAAAGGATAAAGTATGAAAAGTTCAATGTTGCTTTTATTCAGTGTTCTGCATAACTAAACACAGGACATTGTCAGTGGGATCTTCAAGCATAGTAGGCTCCAAGATGCCAACAAATGTTCTAAAGAAATTCTCAGAAGTGGCAAGAGTTCGGCTCAGAGTTTTATCTCTTTATCAGCTACACTCCTTTTGAATTTACAACAATATGTCAATAGTCACAGCTTTTGATTGCCATAAATCTAAGCCTGTGATTTCCACGAAATACAACAGCAACAAACTTTGGCTGTTTCCATAGCTTAAATCATGGGATTTCCATTAAGTGATTTGAAGAAGGTGTCCCACTGACCTTTTCAAATGAATCACTATGTTCAGTCATTCAATCTGAATGCTCAGAAAAATGCAGTGTCTTCGTAACTGCTGCTCTGTAACTGTCATATTTCTGATTATCTTCTATAATTTACCTATTGTTTTGCAAATGCAGCCTATTTAAAGAGCTGGACAATGCTTGTGGCTATGAAACTTTCTTGTTCCATAGTGCTGACAATGCATTTTAATATCTGCTGGCTGTCCTACTCTTTGTGTTGACTTGTCACATGTGTCTTTCGTTTCTTTGTACTTTATCATAGGAGATCTGCAGTGTACAATTTATAATGTAGATCTTCTCAGTTTAGGATCATTTTGTTGTTACTTTCAGACTTCTACTTTGGCAATTTCATGAATTTGATTGGAAGTTCCATAGTTACACCCACTAATCTGTGGAGATCATTCAAATCTGTGCCAAATTGTCTGGATTTCCTTGGATTTTGAACTTTTCTGTTACATCTTGTTTCAAGGATTGTATTTGTTTTGAGATTGAAGAAATTGTTAAAAGCCTGTAGATCAAAAATATCTGTGTCTTTCTTATGTCTTGATGAGCTGTAATATCAGCTCAATTATCTCATAGTCTGAATTGAATACATAACTGTGTTTAATTCTTCAGTTTTCAACTGCTTCTATGGTTTGAATGCATTCTGTATCTTAAGCACAATTTTCGCCAAAATGTCTGAATGTGTGTTCTATTTGGCACACCTCAGAAATTAAATCTTTCTGGCAGTATTATTTCTCCTGCTGTTTCTGTCTAATGTGATTACTTATTCTTCTTACTTCAAAAGTTTTCTATTCAGAATGTTGCAATGCTGCTTTACTCTTCTTGTTAATAGTTAATGGTTAATAGTCCTTTAGTGTGTGAATATTGCTGTATCCTGTTTGCCTGAAAAATCTAAATCTGTTGTAAGCTAATGGTGTTTATTTTCCTTGTGTTGAAGGCTTTAAATTGTGCAATACAGTAATGCTGCTTCCCTATACTTTGTACAGGGTGATTTTATAGATTCATAGAGACCATTCATCCCATTGTGTCAATCTGGCTCTAAAAAGAGCTACCCAGCTAGTCCCATTCTCCAAGCCCTTCTCCAAAACCCTGTAAATTCATCATTTTTAAATATATGCCCAGCTCTCTTTTGAAACTTCCACTTCAACCACTCTAATGCATTTGAAATCTTAATAACTGTCTGAGTAGCGACGTTTCTCCTCATTTCACTTGTAGTTCTCTTTTCCTTAACTTTTGCAGCCATAATAGAAATTTCTCACCTCTGAGGCCAAAATGAGTTTCCTGCCTTTTAATGAGTATACTGGATGAATTAATACCTTTCACAGTGTAATAAATAGTTCTCATCCTTTTCTCCAATTTTACCAAATGATTCTTGCAGGATTAAAAAATAATCCTGTTTGCTTAATAGCTTTCCTTTATTGATATCTGCTGTCTGTGGTGCTTCGAATAATGTCTCAATTACCTTATAATTTTAATAAACTTCCTGTTTCTTTTCATGGCTTCTCCAAACAAATCTGGATTTTGCAATCTAATAAATTTTTAATGTCTTAAGCACAGTTCCAATTACGGATTTTCCACTTTTATTGTATCTTCAATAGTTTCTTTACTTTGTTCTATTAGACTCTGTCAGCCTGGAGTTCTAAATTGCACCTTTATCCCATTAATTCTGGCTTTGTGATGTTCTTGGTGCTGTAACCTTGATTTAAGTTACTTCTATGGCTCTTGATTTCCGTACCATAGTTGTGCCTCATGGTTTCTGCCTGCGATGGTGGCAGTGCATGCTCTGAGCTCTAGGTGCTTCTTCTTTTTTACATCTAGCCTTTTCAGCTGTAAAGGTTTACCCTTGCAGACCAGAAATTTTAACTTTACTTACAGAGCCACCAATGTGCTTGACCTCTGTGTCTGATCTTCTAATCAGGGCTGCTCCTAAAGTGCACTTGAGTACCATTGAAATCTGTAACTTACGGGTGTAACTAACGTGCCAGCTCCATTTAGTTTCTCGATAATTTTTGCTTCTGTGGTTCCCTAACCAGATCTGAAGTGCATTTTATTTTGATTGTAGATTCTGCCTCCTGCTGCTGACTGTCAACCTGAGTCACCTTTAAATCTGTAACTGGAAATTTCTTCGGATTCATTGGAATTCACTCTGTATAATTAAATTACCATGTTATATCAGCATATGATGCCAACCATTGGCAATATGGTTGGATAAGTAGTTGACTCAATCCCTTTTTCTGACTAGGGTCTGCATGGTTGAGAAGAGGCTTTTGTCTTAAACAAGGTTTAGTTTATTGCTTGGTAGCAATCAGGTACAAGTTACATTATTGTATTAGACATTGTTATTTAGATTATTAGGAGACCTAGGATGAAAGATCACCCTACAGTGTGGAGGTAGACCATTCAGCCCATTGAGTCCACATCCCCCCCAACCAAAGAGCATTCCTCTCAGATCCACCCACATACCCTATCCCTGTAACTCTGCATTTCCCATGGCTAATCCACCTAGCTGCCTACTCCACCTAGCCTGCATATCCCTGGACACTATGGGCAACTTAGCATGGCCAATCTACCTAATCTGCACATTTTTGGATTGTGGGAGGAAACTGGAGCACCCAGACATAACCAACGCAAACACAGGGAGAATGTGCAAACTCTTCTCAGACAGGTGTCTGAGAGTGGAATCAAATCTGGGTTCCTGGGGCTGTGAAGCAGCAGTGCTAACCTCATGCTGACATGCTGCCCTCTTCCAGATCCTAAGGTGTTCTGTCTTTCCCTGCCCAAGTCCTTCTGCCATCCTTTCAGAACCAATACCTTATAAACAATACATTATTGAGGTGTGAAAAGATTTCTTAAAATTTGTGAACCTTTGGAATTCTGTAGCCCAATGGACTACAAATCTGTCGCTGTGTTATATATAAGGCTGAGATTGTTATGTTTTTGAACACTAAGGGGATTGGGCAGGAAAGTGGAGTTGAGTTTAAAGATTTGCCATGACTTTTAGCAGAGCAGGAATTGCCAGTGATTATTGTTCAAACTGTTATCGGTGTTGTGACTGTTTATGGTTGAATATTTGCATAAACTGGAAGATGTGGTGAGTTGTTTGCGTCATTGTTGTATGTAAGAGTGAAGTGTGATATATGAATGTTAGATATCTGCCTTGTTTGATAGAGATTTTGCTGATAGGTGGGTGTTGGAGGGTAGAGAGTTGAAAATTGTCTGAGGCTACTGAAGTAATTGATTGGATATTGTACTTGAAAACATATCCACTGAACTTGTCCATTCATTTGGGATTGTTGAAAGTCTCATAGCATTGCATTCAGATCTTTGGCTGGATTTCCGGTATCAAGCTCCATGATTTGTCTGTTCCCACTGCATTTTTTACACGTCAGGAGGGACTCTGACCATTTGTTGATGCAAGTTATTTTCTGCCTCTTCTATTAATGTGGCTGGAGAATTGGTTGACTAAGAGTAAACAGAGGGTTGGGATATAGGGGCGCATTTTCAGGATGAATAAGGTGTGGCGCTGGAAAAGCACAGCAGATCAGGCAGCATCCGAGGAGCAGGAGAGTCGACAGTTCAGGCATAAGCCCTTCATCAGGAATGTGGGGGAAAGGGGGTTGAGAGATAAATAGGAGGGTGGGGGTCAGGCTTGGAGGAAAGATAGCTGGGAAGGCAATAGGTGGATGCAGGTGGTGGGTGATTGTGATAGGTAGGTGGGGAAGGTGGAACAGATAGGTGGGAAGGAAGATGAACAGGTGGGACAAGTAAAGAAGGTGATAACGAGTTGGAGGGTTGGACCTGGGATGAGGTGAAGGGAGGGGAGGTCTGCATTCCTCACTTTCTCTCAGGCATTTTCAGGATGGCAACGAATAACTATGGAGTTCCACAGGGATCAGTGCTAGAGCCACAGTTATTTACAAAATACTTTAAAGCCTCGATGAGGAAAGTGAATGCACTATAGTCAAGTTTGTGGATTACGCAAAAGTAGGTGGAAAGGCAGGTGAGGGTGACACAAAGAATCTGCAGAGTGGTATTAGCAGGTTCAGCACATGAGCATAACTTGACAGAAAAATATGCAATGTGGAAAAATGGGAGGCAATGCAAAAGAAAATGCAGGAGCTAAACATTATTTAAGTGGAGAAAGAATGAAGAAATCTACAGCACCCAGGGATTTAGGCATTCTCAGGCATAAATCACAAAATATTAGCATCCAGTAAAATCTATAAGTTCAGCAGGTAATAAGAAAGAAAAGTAGAATGTTAGTCTTTACTTCAAAGAGAATGGAGAATAGGGAAACCTTGTTAAAATAATACAAGGCATTAGATCTGGAATACTGTGAAAAGTTTTGGTTCACTTAGCTCAGAAAAGAGATTCTGACATGGGAGGCAGTTCAGAGAAGGTTCACTAGGTTGATCCCTGGTATGGAGGCATTGTCTTATGAGGAGAGGTTAAATCAATAGGATCTATACTCATTGGAGTTTAAAAGAATGGGAGGTGATTTGTTGAAACATGCAGGATTCTTAGGGGACTTGGTCGGGTAGATGCAGAGAAGTTGATTTGCCTTGTGAGAGAATTGAGGAACAGAGAGAATATCTTGAGGTAAGGGGTACCCCAGTGAAAACAGAGACAAGGAGGATTTTCTTCTCTCAGAGGGTAATGAATCTATGGAATTTGTCTACAGAAGGCTAAAGTAACTGGGATGTTAAGTACATTCATGGTGAGATAGACATTTTTAATAAGTAAGGTGTTCAAAGATTATCAGGAAAAGGTATCTAAGTGGATTTGGAGTATCAGGTTGGCCATGATCTCAATAAATGGCAAGACAGACTCAATGGGCTGAATGGCTTACTGCTGTCTTATGGTCTCTTAGTGGTAAATGGTTATGTCACTAGATTTGTAATCCAGAGTCTCAGATGAAAGTTCTGGGAAAATGTATTCAAATTCCACCATCTGCTCTGGTGAAATTTGAATATTCAATAAAAAAAAACTGGAATTAAAAGCTCGTCTAATTGTGACCATATAACCATTGCTGATTGTTGTAAAACAGAAATCATCTAGTTCACTCACATCTCTGGAGTGAAATTAGTTGGGACATTTGGCTGTTAACCAAAAGGTCGAAGGTTCAAGACCATCCAGAAACAAAGCCTTGGCTATTATGGAGGTCAGTAACCTCAGTTAGCTCGATGACTGGCTTACAGTCATACAACATAGAAACAGGCTCCACAACCCAACGCTGACGAGGTTTTCTAAACTGAACTGGTTCCATTTGCCTGTGTTTGGACTATATCAATCTACACCTTTCCTATTCATGTACCTGTCCAAATGTGTTTTAAATGTTGCAATTGTACCCGCTTCCATCTGGCAGCCCATTCCAAATACACACCACCCTCTGTATGAAAATGTTGTCCCTCAGGTCCCTTTCAAATCTTTCCCTTCTCAACTTAAATTGATGCCCTCTAGATTAGATTATATTGTATTAGATTCCCTACACTGTGGAAACAGGCCCTTCAGCCCAACAAGTCCACACTGACCACAAGTCCACCTCCTTCATCACCCTGTCTACCTGTGATGCCACTTTGACGGAACTATGTACCTGCAACCCTGAGTCTTTCTGTTTGACAGTACTCCCCATGGCCTTTTCATTAACTGTGTAAGCCTTGCCCTGGTTTCTCTTACCAAAATGAAAACATAGCATTTATCTAAATTAAACTTCACCTGCCTTTCCTCGGCTACTGGCCAAATTGATCAAGATCTCATTATACTCTTAGATAATCTTCTTCATTGTCCACTATACCACCAATTTTGGTGTCATCCGCATACCTACTAATCATGCCTCCTATATTCAAATTGTTTATATGAATGACAAACATCAGTGGACCCAGCACCGATCCTTGTGGTACACCCTGGTCACTGGCCTCTAGTCTAAAAAACTAACCTTCACCACCCCTGTCTTTTACTGTCAAGCCAGTTTTGTATCTAGTTGGCTAGCTCTCCTTGGATACTAAGTGATCTAACCTTACTTGACCAGTCTTCGTTGAGGAACCTTGTTGAACGCCTTGCTAAAGTCCATGTAGACTACGTCTATTGCCTTGTTTTCATCTATTTTCTTAGTCAAAAATCTCAATCACATTTGTGAGACACAACTTCCCTTTCTTAAAGCCATTCTGACTATCTCTAATTAGTCCTTGCCTTTCCAAATGCATGTAGATCCTGTCTCAGAGTCCCCTCCAACAACTTACCCACCACTGATATTAGGCACACCAGTTCACTGGCCTTTCCTTGCAACATTTCTTAAATAATGGCACAATATTAGCCACCCTCCAGTCTTCCAATAGATCATCCTATGCTCACTGTTAGAATTTCAAATATTGTTTCAGCTGTCATGCCTGGGGCCATTTTTGTTGAAGGGTCTCAATTCCTTAAACCTCCTGATGATGAGATGCAGGTAGGTTTTCAGTAAGAAGTTCAGAATAATTATGTGAAAATGCAGTAATGTAATTACTCATAGACTACTGCAATTTTGTCTCCTTAGAATCTCTTTTTAGTCTTTGAAATATCCACAGTAACTCAAGGAAGAATACTGAAGCTTTAAGAGTGGTACAGTATACGAACAATCAACTAGATATTGATACAGACTTGAAAAATTGAAACTTTTCCATTAGACCAAGAAGTGTGCAAAATAATATGTTTAAGATTATGGATGTATTGGACAATGTGGTTAAAAGCAATCTTTTTAGCAGTTGATGGTGTATGAGAAGACATAGATACAAGGTTAAGATTTAGCTGAAGCACAATAAAAAGTTATGATTTGGAGATGCCGGTGTTGGACTGGGGTGTACAAAGTTAAAAATCACACAACACCAGGTTATAGTCCAACAGGTTTAATTGGAAGCGCTAGCTTTCGGAGCTATCACCTGATGAAGGAGCGTCGCTCCGAAAGCTAGTATGCTTCCAATTAAACCTGTTGGACTATAGCCTGGTGTTGTGTGATATTTAACTAAATAAAAAGTTATTTACACAAAGAGGTGTGGTGCTGAGGAATTTATTCACAGGATTAGTGGCTGAGGCAGAAACTGTATCAACATTCATGACTAAATTGGATAAGTAGTTGAAGGAAAAGGGAGATAAAAGAACAGGATTGGTAAATACAATCACAACTGTTTTCTATGTGCAGGGTAGATGCTGACATCGACTGGTTTGGCAAAGAAGCATGCTTCTATGCTATAATTTCGGTATTTTTCCATGACCGATGAATTATGCAGAAATCTGTTTTTATTACTGGTCATTTCCATGACTTGTGGAATAATAATGTATAGCAGAAAACATGTTTGTAAACCTAGCATTGATTAATATTTTGCCAAACCATATGACGGTTTTAGAAAAAGTACACGAATCAGAGTTAGAAGGAAGTAGTTGCTAGATCTAAGAATTTACATTGTTTCAGAATTTTTAATACCAACCTTTGGTTATTTCAGATTTCTCAATTGTTTAAACTTTATAGTTTAGAAAATTAATAAACTAAAAGATCCTTATTTAAATGTGGGTTATAGGTGAACCACTGATTTTCTGATCCTCAAGTTTGACCCTTGCCCCTGCATCATGTAATGAAAAAATAAATACAGGTATATTATTTGGCTTTTATAAACTGATGTTTGGAGACACTAGAATTGTGTAACAAAGCACGTTTTTTAAAATGGAAAGTACATACGTATATGTAAATTTGAAGTGTGTATACTGTGTAGTGTAGTTAAATATAAATTCAAAATTGTGCAATAAATAAATGGCATTGACTGAAAATGTATACTATACATGTATAGTATACATAGTAAGACAGCTCTGTCGATTTCAGTAAGCTAGTATTTAGGAAATTTTGTATGGTAATAATTTTGAGCAGATTACCAATGCACGATTACATACTCTTTTAGTCCTTTAACAGCTCAAAGCGTGCACAATTTAAATATGAAACACTAGCATTATGATTCATTTGGGAAAATGTAAACCAAAATAACCCAGTTTACCAAATAAGCTCCAAACAAGAAATTACCAAGGAGATTTCACTTTTTATATCTTTTTACTTTAGTATTTTCCAAAGCAATATAAATAAAATGTAATTGAACTAGCAAATGATGCTGTGAATAAAATGGTAAATTTCAGTTTAAATAGTAGATAGAACGAAGGTACATCTTACACAACTACAGGCACTTAAAACGCTTCTGGCATAAATGTTGCACAATGTAGCTACATATTTCCACAATGTCGCTACATATTTCCACAATGTCCTGTTCTTGAACTGTACAGAGTGGCTCTGCATCCTATCCAACAATAGCTTTCACCTTTGAGTTTTGTGGATACGACCGTCATCAGTAAGACTCACTTCTATGAAAATTCTGTCCCTCAGAACATGTAGCTTACCTGTGTTCCTTTTGAATTGACCAACTAACAATACTCTTCCTCCAAGTTTGGGCATTTCTAGGAAAATAAGAAGCTCCTTAGCATCTCTGAACTATTCACATAGATTTCCACACCTCAGATCCTTTTGGCCTACTTTTAAGTACCTCTGTAGCTCCTGCATCTATTTTTCTCAAAGAGAGAAATAAGAGAGTGATTTGTTCTTCACACAAGAAAGAAATGAACATTGGCTTTTTATGGCTAAGTTGAATGGGTGGTAGCAATAACCACAAAACCCTTATTCCTCATTCACCAGCAATTTCACACCTTAATGGAGGCGATGGTCTCGTGGTATTATTTCTGGACTGTTAGTCTAGAGACTCCAGGTAATGTCCTGGGAACCTGGGTGCAAATCCTGCCATGGCAGATGGTGAAATGTGAATTCAACAAAAAAAACGTCTGGAGTTAAGAGTCTAATGATGACCACGAATCCATTGTTGATTGTCAAAAAAATCCCATCTCGTTCACTAATGTCCTTTAGGGAAAGAAATTGCCATCCTTACGTGGTCTGGTCCACATATGACTCCAGCCTGAAGCAATGTGGTTGACTCTTAACTGCCCTCTCGGATGGGCAATAAATGCTGACCCAGCTAGTGACACCCTCATCCTGTGAATAAACAAATAAAAAAGTCCTGTTTCACTGAGCATCATAGCATAGTGACATACTGTATTATGATTCTTTTTACTAACTCACAAGCACTCTATGTTTACTATGCTGTGTTTCCATTTATTCATTCATAAAACTGCATTTCTGTGGTACATTTTACCCTTACAAGATAAACTAAATTAAACATACCTTCCTAGGCTGCCAACCCATTACTGTTTCTTTACACCTTTCAATTCTTATTGGCCCCATGCTGCAAGCAGTGTTTATACTTGTTTCTGTATCAAATACTACCCTGAATAAGTAATAATACAGTATACCACACAGAACACTTCCAGCCCCGCCATCATGTCTCCATAACGCACTCAAAACTATGGAAATATAATATTAATTAGCTCTTAGCAACCATTTCTCAGGACCTGAATAGGCTGCAGGACATCAAAATGTTTCCTCCACCAGCATGTCCGTATGGTCTACTGCTTTATTATCTCTTTGAAATTTCCTTGTACACCACCTATTTCTATCACACTGTACTACCTATTTCTAACTTTCATTTAGGACTACCATCTTGTGGTAATGTTTGGATTTATACTTTATAAATACATATTAAATAGGGCTGCTACCACCTTTAAGAAACTCTCTATCAAAGCAGTCCTTCTGTGAAACGTCACGAATGAATGTGTAGGAACTACTAAAAACTGGCAATAGTAAATGAAATCTCACGACTCAGCTGCAGAAGATCTGTTTAATATCCTCTATGCGTTTATTTAGTACAGGTCATTTTGCTATGAAGTGCATTTCATCAGCGCAAATTGGTTATAACTTGATTGACGAATTGTGGACATTGTTTGGATAATGCAAACTTTCTATTGAATGGGTATAGTGATTTTCTATTAGCGATCTTCAACAGCACGATTTTCTACAGCAGTTTTCCAGAGCACAATTTTCTACAGTGTGAGGTACAGAGGAACACAACTGTTGCATAATAGCAGAACGAGCTGTACATGCATAATTTCTCACTTGTTTTGATCATATAGGTCTAGTATTTTTACAGACATTAACTTTAAGACAAAAGGACTAATACCTTGTAATTATGCAAACTCAGACCAGACAAACATTCTAATCCCATCAGGAGCAACATCCAGCATTTAGCAAGTGCCTAAACTATCTTCTGCTTCCCGAGGACAGTTGTCAACGCAAACTTGTGTACAACAGATACAACTATATGACACCATAGTGCTAAAATTTTAATGTATGTAAAAACTGTGTATTAGAAAAGGCTACTGTAAAACTGTACTTTGGATTCCATTGCTGCCATGAATTATGCCCAATGAAGAGGCTGTTTTAGCCACTCACTGATCTTGGTCGCTATTTAACATGATCCCACAGCATTAAATTGGCTTCATAGATAAAAACCAAAACCAAATTTATACATAAAATCTTGCCATATTTCAATTAGATAACTATTAATCATCCTTTTTATTCCATTAGTGCCTGTCCCTTTCCCTGTTCCAATGCATGGATGGTGAAAGACTACTGAATTTTAGTGAAAAATACCCTGGGGGCCTTGCTGAATTCCTTTTTGTACCTTTAGGCCAGATTTGAAAGCACCATCTCAGCTTAGGTCTGAGCAATTCATGCTCAAATGGAAGAAGACACAGAGAATATCGAGGCTGTGCTGACAAGTGTCGGGTAACATTCATGCCACACGAGTGCCAGACAATGACCATTTCCATCAAAAAAGAATCTAACCATTGCTCCATGACATTTAATGGTGTCATCATCACTGAATCTCTACTATCAATATTCTGGGGATTACTAGAATCTATTGACTAGAATCTGTACTAAACTAGCCATACTGTGGTTACAAGGGGCAGGTCAGAGATGAGGAATTATGCAGTGAGTAACTCACCTCCTGACTCCCCGTATTCTGGTCATCATCTACAAGACACAAGTCAGGAGTAGGGTGAAATATTGCGTACTTGCCTAGATAGGTGCAGCTCTCACAACACTCATGAAACATGTTACCATTCAGGCCAAAGCTGCTTGTTTGATTGGCACCACATTCACAATTCTCTCCCTCCATCATTGACACTCAGTAGTAGCAGTGTATATCATCTACAAGATATATCGAGAAATTCATCATGGCTCCGTGAACTGCATCTTCCAAACACATGACTCCCACCACCTAGAAGGACAAGGGCAGCAGACAAATGAGAACATCACTCCCTGTGAGCTCCTGGTCCAACTACTCACCATCCTGACTTGGAAGTATATCATCCTTCATTCAATGTCACTTGGTCAAAATCCTGGAACTTCATCCCTCATAGCATTATGGTCTGTCTACATTAAATGAACTGCAGCCGTTCAAGACAGGAACTCAGCACTTCCATCTCAAAGGCAACCAGGGATGAATAATAAATGCTGGCCCACCTAAATGTGTACATCCCATGAGTGAATTAAAAAAATTCGAAACATTTAAGAATCCATCATATTGCTATAGACCTGTAAGTCAGGTAAGGATAGTACAATTCCTCCTCTAAAGGATGTTAGTAAACTAGTGAACTATAGTGAATGTAGTAGAGAAAGGAAATAGACCCCTCTGGAGCAGACCATCTTGCCAGCCATGTACTAAGAGATGATTCCTGACACTTCACTAGACCAAATCTCTTCCATTCTCAGTGGCCATATACTGCACAGAAGTTTAATTCAAATGTTTTTACACAGGCACGTTTCCAGCAATGCGCTGACTAGCATTGAGCAGGGTGTTTCTCTTCTTTCATCTTCTTTATCTCATGTGCTTCAGTCTCTCTGAGTGAACAGCAAGCTTTTGTAAAACATACAGCATTATCTAGTCTTTAATCTGCTGAATGGAACATTCTGATTATGTAAAGTGAGTGGAGAAAGATTTGGTAAATATTCTTGCTCACCAACTCAAATCCCAGCTGTCAGATATCTTGTAATCAAAAAATCTACTTTGGCTTATGGCTGACTACTGTATATGTAGAAGTAATGAAATGTAATTTATTTTACTTTCAAGGCCGTTGTATGTCAATGCAAATAACTTTTGGTTTGTTGATTATTGATATTATTTGATATTGAGTTGAAGGATATTGGAGAATATGTATTGTGAATATATCTAAACTGTCAAACACCCAATGTTAGATACAGAGAAAGGCTTCCATCAGTCCAGAATGGCAAAATGCCTCAATGCAATCTTCCTATTTCAATGAGAGTTTCCTATTCCTGGTCCAATTAGTCTCATGACTAAATTAAATGAAAAACATTCAATACTGATTACTGACAGTTTGGAGATAGAACATACATAGAACATAGAACATTACAGCGCAGTACAGGCCGTTCGCCCCTCGATGTTGCGCTGACCTGTCATACCAATCTGAAGCCCATCTAACCTACACTATTCCATGTACATCCATATGCTTGTCCAATGACGACTTAAATGTACTTAAAGTTGGCGAATCTACTACCATTGCAGGCAAAGCATTCCATACCCTTACTACTCTCTGAGTAAAGAAACTATCTCTGACATCTGTCCTATATCTATCACCCCTCAATTTAAAGCTATGCCCCCTCGTGCTCGCCGTCACCATACTTGGAAAAAGGCTCTCCCTGTCCACCCTATCTAACCCTCTGATTATCTTATATGTCTCTATTAAGTCACCTCTCAATCTTCTTCTCTCTAACGAAAGCAGCCCCGAGTCCCTCAGCCTTTCCTCATAAGACCTTCCCTCCATACCAGGCAACATCCTCGTAAATCTCGTCTGCACCCTTTCCAAAGCTTCCACATCCTTCTTATAATGCGGTGACCAGAACTGTACACAATACTCCAAGTGCGGCCACAGCAGAGTTTTGTACAGCTGTAGCATAACCTCATGGTTCCGGAACTCGATCCCTCTGTTAATAAAAGCTAAAACACTGTATGCCTTCTTAACAACCCTGTCAACCTGGGTGGCAACTTTCAAGGATCTGTGTACCTGGACACCGAGATCTTGCTGCTCATCTACACTACCAAAAATCTTACCATTAGTCCAAAGTGAATCACCTCACACTTGTCCTCATTAAACTCCATTTGCCACCTCTCAGCACAGCTCTGCAGCTTATCTATGTCTCTCTGTAACCTACAACATCCTTCGTCACTATCCACAACTCCACCGACCTTAGTGTCGTCTGCAAATTTACTAACCCACCCTTCTGCGCCCTCATCCAGGTCGTTTATAAAAATGACGAACAGCAGTGGACCCAACACTGGCCCTTGCGGTACACCACTGGTAACTGGACTCCAGGATGACCATTTCCCATCAACCACCACCTTCTGTCTTCTTTCAGCAAGCCAATTACTGATCCACATTGCTATATCTCCCACAATCCCATTCCTCTGAATTTTGTACAATAGCCTGCTGTGGGGAACCTTATCGAACGCCTTGCTGAAATCCATATACACCTCATCAACCGGTTTACTCTCATCTACCTGTTTGGTCACCGTCTCAAAGAACTCAACAAGATTTGTGAGGCACGACCTATCTTTCACAAAACCGTGCTGACTATCCATAATCAAATTATTCTTTACTAGATGATTATAAATCCTATCTCTTATAACCTTTTCCAACACTTTACCAACAACTGAAGTAAGGCTCACTGGTCTATAATTACCAGGATTGTCTCTACTCCCCTTCTTGAACAGGGGAACCACATTTGCTATCCTCCAGTCTTTTGCCACTATTCCTGTAGACAATGATGATTTAAAGATCAATGCCAAATGCTTGGCAATCTCCACCCTGGCTTCCCAGAGGATCCTAGGATAAATCCCATCCGGCCCAGGGGACCTATCTATTTTCACACTCTGCAGGATTCCTAATACCTCCTCCTTGTGAACCTCAATCACACCTAGTCTAGTAGCCTGTATCTCTGTAATCTCCTCGTCAACATTGTCATCTTCTAGAGTGAATACTGTTGAAAAATATTCATTTAGTGCTTCCCCTATCTCCTCTGACTCCACACACAATTTCCCACTACTATCCTTGATTGGCCTTAATCTTACCCTCATCATTCTTTTATTCCTTAAATACCTATAGAAAGCCTTAGGGTTTACCCTGATCCTATCCGCCAACAACTTCTCATGTCTCCTCCTGGCTCTTCTGAGCTCTCTCTTTAGGTCTTACCTGGCTACTTTGTAACCCTCAAGCGCCCCCCTAACTGAGCCTTCACATCTCATCCTTCTCCACATAAGCCTTCTTCTTCCTCTTGACCAGAGATTCCACTTCCTTCTTAAACCACGGCTCCCGCACTCTACAGCTTCCCCCCTGCCTGACAGTTACATACTTATCTAGGACACACAGTAGCTTTTCATTGAATAAGCTCCACATTTCTAATGTGCCTATCCCCTGCAGTTTCCTTATCCATCCTATGCTTCCTAAATCTTGCCAAATCACATTGTAATTGCCTTTCCCCCAGCTGTAAATTTTGCCCAATGGTATACACCTATCCCTTTCTATCACTAAAGTAAACATAACAGAATTGTGATCGCTATCACCAAAGTGCTCACCTACTTCCAAGTCTAACACCTGGCCGGGCTCATTACCCAGTATCAAATCTAATGTGGCTTCGCCTCTTGTTGGCCTGTCTACAAACTGTGTCAGGAAGTTTTGACTTGAAGACATATGCTCCTGAATAGTTCATACAGGGTCTTTACAGCTTACAAGGAAACAGGACTCTGTGAGCACATCAGTCTTAGTTAAGTTCAAAACACATCTAATAGGTGAAAAAGACTGAACTGCCAAACCATTCTATTCTGAGGGAATAATGATTAAAAGCAAAAAGAAGTTCACTGTAAAATCAATATAGAGGAATTTAAGGGGTTATTAATATATAATTTAATGAATCAGAGATGTTTGGAATATAAATTTCAAAGGGAAATTAAATTTGTAGCTGTAAATTGATTGAAACTTTGGACTTCAGAAGTTGCCAGAATACACAATTAATTTACACGTCCAAAGTCTTTCCATGTATTCATACAAAGACAGATTTAGGAAAGTGAGAACTATAAAATGACATATGGGCCCGTTTAGTTGGGGAATAGAAGGCAGCAAATGTGAGGAGAATTGCTCTGTCTTCATTAGAGATATGAATTATTCATTGTATTTCCCCAGATCAAAGAAAAGTTTAAAAAGGCTGATAAACAAGGGAAGTACTTAAAGTATCTAATATACTGTACTTAGCACATCAAAGAAGAAGCTTTACAAATGTGGATGATTGGTTTTACTCTGTATCCGGGACATCCCAGGCGTGCCAGTGCCATGAGGCTAAATTTTAGAGGATTTTGAATTGGGTTTATCTGTGTATTTTCTCGCAGAGAGAGAGAGAGAGAGAAAGCTGGCAACATTTGGGTGCATGCAAACAGATAAGATCAGTAGAAAAGCACTATCAGAAACAAGGGTTCTTTAAATGCTGGAATCATTAAAAAGAACACAATTAATCTTTTTGCTTGAGGTGCTTAAAAAGTCTTGAAAAATCACTGGCTAAATCTTGCCTAGTGAAAGGACCTTAAGACATCTCATATCTTGGAAAAAGCAGCAATACTGAGTAGAATTAAAAGTAAATTCCTATGAGGTGAGGCACAACTTAATTTGGTTGGAAGAAGTCAAGGAATTCCTGAGTTCCAGTAACGTAATGGATGGAAATATAAACAGAGCAGAAAGTGATTTTTTGAGATTGTTGACTTTAACATCTAAGTGTTTACAAAATGTGTAAGTGTTAATAGTATTTGCTTTGCTTAACTCCTATGCAATAAACGTTTTTGCTTGAAATATGAAATTTTGTGTTATAATTTTATGAATGAATATTTGAAATTATTTGAATGAATATTAGGCAAGCTGAGCAGGAGTGGACATGGGACTGCTGGGTAAGTGAGGCTGTATATTTGGGTGGTTGCTTTACCCGAAACACTATTCGGATAGTGTCTCCCACCCGTCCTCTTCCTCTAACCAAAAAAAGGTTCTGTGTGCTGGATTGAAAAGGTGACTAGTCTTTTATTTCCTCTCTTTTAGTTTTTGGTAGGCTTACTGGGAATTTAGAATAGTTGGAATGGAGGTTAGGGTGGTTTGAAGTTCCTCCTGCAGAATGTGGAAGGTAAGGGTCACTACAAGGTCCCTGTTGACTGTATCTGCGGGAAGTGCACCCACCTTCAGCTCCTCGAAAACTGCATTAGGGAACTGGAGCTGGAGCTAGATGAACTTTGGATCATTCAGGAGGTGGAGGGGGTGATTGAAAGGAGGTAGTCACACCTCAGGTAAAAGAAGAAGGTAGATGGGTTACCGTCAGGGAACAGAAAGGGAACCGCGGGCATTGCAGAGATCCCCTGTGGCGTTCCCCTCAATACTGTTTGGATACTGTTGGGGGGGGGGGGAATGACTTACCAGGGGTGAGCAATGTTGCGCAGGTCTCTGGCACAGAGTCTGTCCCTGTTGCTCAGAGGGAAGGGGGAAGAGGAGCAGACAATTAGTCATTGGGGACTCCATAGTTAAGGGTACAGACAGGAGGTTCTGTGGGAATGAGAGAGATTCACGGTTGGAGTGTTGCCTCCCAGGTGCCACGATTCATGATGTCTCTGATCGTGTTTTTGGGATCCTTGTGGGGGTGGAGGGAGCAGCCCCAAGTCATTGTTCACATAGACACCAATGACACAGGTAGGAAGAGAGATGGGGATTTAAAGCTGAGTTATTATCTCTGGTTTGTTACCCATGCCACATGCTAGCGAGGTGTGTGTGTGTGTGTGTGTGTGTGTGTGTGTGTGTGTGTGCGCGCAGGACGGGGTTGGGGGAAATGGGTGGGAGGGTGGCCTCGGACGGGGTTTGGGAGGTGGGCTGTGGGATGATTTTGGGGGCGGGCGAGGGCTTGCGCGCACTGTGCTGCTGCTAGTCTCCTGAACGGGGAGCAGACTTAATAGATAACTCCAAGCCCTAGAGGAATTGATTAACCGAATAATCGATGATCCGAATGAAATTGTGCCTGCCCATTTTGTTTAGATGATCGAGGTTCCCCTGTACCTGTCAGACAGGAGGAATTTGTCGAGCACAGGAGCCGTAGTTTACTAAGGAAGTTGAATCTTTTGTCAAGAGGAAGAAGAAGGCTTATGTTAGGAGGAGATGTGAAGGCTTAGGGTGTTTGAAAGCTACAAGGTAACCAGGAACAAACAAAAAAAGAGCTAAGACGAGTAAGGTGGGGGGGGGGGGGGGGCACATGAGGAGTTGTTGGCGGATGTGATCAGGGAAAACCCGAAAGCTTTCTACAGGTATATAAGGAATAAAAGAATGACTACAGTAAGATTAGAGCCAATCAAGGACAGTAGTGGGAAGTTGTGCATAGAGTCAGAGGAGATGGGGAAGCGTTAAATGAATATTTTTTGTCAGTATTCACACTGGAAAAAGACAATGTTGTCGAGGGGAATACTGAGCAACAGGCTACTAGACTAGATGGGACTGAAGTTCACGAGGAGGTGTTAGAAATTCTTGAAAGTGTGAAAAGAGATAAATCCCTTGGGCCAGATGGGATTTATCCTAGGATTCTCAGTGAAGCCAGGAAGGAGATTGCCGAGCCTTTGTTGTTGATCTTTATGTTGTCATTGTCTACAGGAATAGTACCAGAAGACTGGGGGATAACAAATGTTGTTCCCTTATTCAAGAAGGGGAGTAGAGACAACCCTGATAATTATAGACCAGTGAGTCTTACTTTGGTTTTCTGTAAAGTGTTAGAAAAGGTATAAGAGATAGGATATTTAATCATCTCGATAGGAATAAGTTGATTAGGGATAACATAGTTTTGTGAAGAGTAGGTCGTACCTCACAAACCTTATTGAGTTGTTTGAGAAGGTGACCAAAGAGGTGGATGAGGGTAAAGCTGTTGATGTGGTGTATATGGATTTCAGTAAGGCGTTTGATAAGGTTCCCCATGGTAGGCTACTGCACAAAACATGGAGGCATGGGACTGAGGGCGATTTTGTGGTTTGGATCAGAAACTGGCTAGCTGAAAGAAGACAGAGAGTGGTGGTTGATGGGAAATGTTCATCCTGGAGTTCAGTTAATAGTGGTGTACCGCAAGGATCTGTTTTGGGTCTACTGCTGTTTGTCATTTTTATAAATGATCTGGATGAGGGCGCAGAAGGATGGGTTAGTAAATTTGCAGACAATACTAAGGCCAGTACAGTTGTGGATAGTGCCGAAGGATGTTGTAGGTTAGAGCGCAACATAGATAAGCTGCAGAGCTGGGTGGAGAGGTGGCAAATGGAGGTTTATAGAAAAGTGTGAGGTGATTCACTTTGGAAGGAGTAACAGGAATGCAAAATACTGGGCAAATGGTAAACTTCTGGTAGCGTAGATGAGCAGAGAGATCTCAGTGTCCATGTACATAGATCCCTCAAAGTTGCCACCCAGGTTGATAGAGCTGTTCAGGTGTGTTAGCTTTTATTAGTAGAGGGATTCAGTTTTGGAACCATGAGGTCATGCTGCAACTGTACAAAACTTTGCATTTGGAGTATTGCATGAGTTCTAGTCAACGCATTATAGGAAGGATATAGAAGCTTTTGCAAGAGTTCAGAGGAGATTTAATCGGATGTTGCCTGGTATGGAGGGAAGGTCTTACGAGGAAAGGTTGAGGGACTTGAGGCTGTTTTTGTTGGAGAGAAGAAGATTGAGAGGTGACTTAATTGAGACATATAAGGTAATCAGAGGATTAGATCTCATGGACAGTGACAGCCTTTTTCCGAGGATGATGATGGCTAGCACAAGGGGGCATAGCTTTAAATTGAGGGGTTATAGATATAGGATAGATGTCAGAGGTAGTTTCTTTACTCAGAGTAGTAGTAGGGGCATGGGACGCACTGCCTGCAACAGTCGTAGACTTGCTAACTTACGGGCATTTAAATGGTCATTGGATAGGCATATGGACAAGAGTGGAATAATGTAGGTTAGATCGGCTTCAGATTGGTTTCACGGGGTGGCACAACATTGAGGGCCGAATGGCCTGTACTGCACTGCAATGTTCTATGTTCTATGTTCTATGAAAGTTAATGGTCTCCCTTGAGATCATAATGTTGCTTTCTTATGCAGAGTCTTGAACCTGCTAATTGATTTTGAGAGAAGGAAGCTGGGATTACCATGGGTGATTCCAATAAAGTTAGAAAAGAAAATAAATTAAAATGCACTAAATATCATCATTTGTGACAATGGGAAGAATCTTGTGCTGCTTGCAAAGGCAAGAAGCAAGGTGGGCAGGGGAAATTAACTACGCAGTTGGTCAAAAATCAGCTAACTGATGAAGGGATGAAACTTAACTATTTAGTTCAAATGTGCTTGAAGGAAGGTAAAGTTTCCAAGTGACAAATAACTGGAAGCACTTTCGAGTTAAGTTATTTCATTCAGGAAAACTGATGCTCAATTTGAATTCGACCAGGCCCACTCAGCTTCAACCTCATTACAGCCTTGGTCCAAATATAGTCAAAACCTGAATTCCAGAAGTGTGGTGACAGTAACTGCCTTTGACATAAAGGCAGCATTTGATGGGATATAATATAATATCAACGAGCCCAAGCAAAATTGGAATAATTGGGAATCAGGGAAAGCTTTCCACTGGCTAAAGAAATACCTGGTGCATCTCAACTGCAGGACATCACTGCAGTGATTTCTCAGGGTAGTGTCCTAGGCCCAACCATCTTAACTGCTTCATCAATGATTCTTTTATCTTTCATAAGTTTACAGGTGGGGATATTCAGAGATGATAGGACTATGTTCAACATCAATTGTGATTCCTCAGATACTCAAGCAGTCCATGTTCACGTGTAGCAGGTCACAGACAATACCCAGACGTGACCTAAGTGGCAAATAACATTTACTGCACACAATTGCCGGTAATGACTATCTCCAAGAGAGAATCTAACTGTCACCTCTTGATGTTCAGTGGCATTATCACTGATTAATCCTCACAATGAACATCCTGGGATATATCCCATTGACGATAAACTGAATGGGACCAGTCATGTGGCTGTGGCTACAAGACCAGATCAGAGGCAATTCTGTGCAAAGTAGCTTGCTTTCTGTATCTGAAATGTCTGTCCACCATCGACAAAGTAAAGTTAGGAGTTTGATGCAATATTCTTCATTTGCCTGGATGACTAGCTCCAACAGTATTCAAGAAGCTCAATACATCCATGACAAAATAGCTTGCTAGGTTCATTTTTCATCTGTTCCACCACCAATGCTCAGTGGCAGTTATGTGTACCATCTACAAGATGCACTTCAATTCACCAGTGGTATTTTGACTGCAACTTCCAATCTGATAACCTTAACCACTTAGGAGGATAAGATAGTTGATTCAGGGGAACACCACCACCAAATTCTTCTCCAAGCCACATGCTATCCACACTTTACTGTTGCTGGTTTAAAATCCTCAAACATTGTTCCTAACAGCAGTATGAATGTTCCTAAGACATGAATGGTTAAAGAGAGCAGCTCACCATTGCCTTCTCAAGATCATTAAGGATACAAACTAAATTCTGCCCTAGTCAGGGACCTGCACTTATCCCAGATAACCCCAAACAGACGTGGTGATTGAAAAAGTCCACCCAGCACTGCTGGTAGCAGCGTTGCATTTGTGGAGTAATTGGTGCTTGGTGGTCCAGGGCCAAGTAGAGCAGCTGCCAGAATGTTAACAGGGAAAGACACAAGCAATACAGGATGCTGGCCACCAGGGTCCTGTACAGTGATGAGAACTGGCACACAATCAATTCTGTATCCTACAGATGCTGAAGCTACCTGCAGATTTTTTTTTATTTCATGGGATGTAGGTATCATTTTCAAAGCCAGCATTTATTGCCCAGAAGCAATATGGGATCTGCTGCAATCATAGGATGCCCACAAGTATAAGGGGCAATTGATAGCTCCATGGTATCAGACAGTTGCATTCATTAATAGAACGAGATTTCACTTTCTGTGCTGCCAGTATGTATTGCAAAAAATATATCTTCAGTTGTGTGTTCTCATGAGAGTTCTCATGATGCCTACATCTAAACAACTTATAGCTGTAATAAGTGTTTGCTCATTGACTGTAGAGCTGGGTCATTGCTGACAGGAAATTACCACAGAGAACAGATTGATAACACCAGTACAGAACCCATAATATTCCAACAAGCAAGGGTACAATTCCATCATGCAATAACAAGAGAGAGGATGGCACTGCTGTTAAAATAAAGTTTCACTCCTTGCGACCACTCAACAGACAGCACTTTGGGACTCAGCATCAGAAAGACTGTATGTCATTGTGTTCTGTTATGTTGTCCACAACCTTGCTTAGCAAAGAGGAGATTATTTTGCAGAGAGAGAGAGAGAGATATGTCAAGGAGTCAGTTGTGTCCTATGACAGAAAAATGGGAAAATGATGCTCCAATTAGGGAGGGGATGTGTGGCAGAAACCAAGGCGATGTTACAATACAGTAAATGGATCTGTGACAATCCTTTTGCTATTGGATTCAAGGCTGAATGAGATGCCAATACAACGGTATGACGTTGTGGATTATAATCTGCAATAGGGCTTTTGCCCGAAACGTCGATTTTGCCTGTCCTCGGATGCTGCCTGAATTGCTGTGCTCTTCCAGCACCACTGATCCATAATCTGCAATTGTCTGGGAGGCTGGGTTTCCCTTGAGGGCACAAATGTTTTATTTTGTTTTATTTCATTGCTCTTATGTTTTGTTAGCTGCAATATTTTTTACATTTTCATATTAAACTGCTGGTATCGTGATCCTTGCGTGGGTCATTCTGAAACACCCCTTGCTTGTTCAACATGTACTGCTCAGACAATGTTGCAGATTCAATGCCAAGAGGAACACATCACGACCTGCATATTCCTGTGACCTCTGGCAGCAGGATGGAAAAATTATGCAGGCCCTTGGAACTAGCAAGTCCATATGCATACAACATTGGGAGCCACGTGAACCTTAAATTTGGCAGGGCTACACTCATTATTCATTGGCACATTTGCCAAATGGGGACAATGCCTTGCAAAGAATTAATCCAGACACCAGTAAGACATATAATGACCCCAGTTGCAGATGTTGCTGTGATAACAGTTTCAGTTGTTTAACAATCAGGTGAACACTACAAGTTGGGTTGCCAGCTGTCCTCCAAGACCTCAACTTTATACATAATGCCCAAGGTTCTATCCTACATATATCAGAATACTCAAGGATGCCACTGTTGATAATGTAACATGATAAATGGTATAACCATGACCATTTATCCAAGACTGACTGGGAATGAAGTGCAACACCCTTACGTGCATATGACAACTGCAGCAGTATCATGAAAATTAACATACATGAATAAAGTGAAATGAAACATAGCAATAATTTGAATATGTGAAACTCAAATAATGCTACACATTATTCGTTGCCACCTTCATTCCTTTATAAGTTTTAAATTTATTTTTTCTATTTCCATTGCTATGTTTAGTTGCTGGCTCAACATCGACAATTGCAGTGGTAACAGCTGCTAAGTGATATACCCGTTGTTGATGAATTTGGTGGTTGTTGTCAGGTGGTCTGAGATCTAGAGGGCTGCAGCCTGAGGATGGTCTGATGCAGAGATGTAGATAATGCTCCTCAGCTGGAATTGCTTGTAGGGCTGTGGTCACTGTCAGAGGGCAGATGGAGTGTCTGAGAATTCCTGGCACTTCTCCTCTATGACAGTGCACCTGGCACTTCTGTGACTGCTTGAGGAGAAGGTGCTCTTGGACTGAACTACAGGGGCTTCATCCCGATCTCACTTAGCCTTTGATACTCTGTGCCAAACTTAGTGTGATGGAATGCAGGTCTGAATACATATGACAGCCACTGAGCATTCTGCTCTACCATGTCTTGCATGGTGGTTCCAATTTCCCCGTGGGAATTCCGTGTACCAAAGTCATGACTCTATGGATAAAGTGAACAGACTTCTGGATGTAAGTTTGCTCCCTGAGTTGGAAGATTCGTTTTCAAACGTTTCGTCACCATACTAGGTAACATCATCAGTGAGCCTTTCGTGAAGCATTGGTGTTAGTGACCCCCTTTCTATTTATGTGTTTAGGTTTCCTTGGGTTGGTGATGTCATTTGCTGTTCTTTTGCTCAGAGGGTGGTAAACGGGGTCCATGTCGATGTGTTTGTTGATAGAGTTCTGGTTGGAATGTTGGTGCGACTAAATACAACCGGGAAATTTCGCACCAAATAAGTTTACTCACTAAATTAACAGAATATGAATGGACAGACACAGTACAACGAACCATAGACATTAGACAGTGACAAACACAGAAAGTGAAAAAATTAGACCTGCAGAGAAAACTAGACAAACTCACACAAAATAACAACACAGACAATGCAGAAGTATGGATAAAAAAACTTATCTGACCGAACCTTAACAAACGGAAAAATCCATCTTAGTAAGAGGATTAAATTACAACTTCCAGGATGCGGACAAGAAAGATTTCTTTGCAGCATTAGAAACAGCGCTGAAAGACAATGAACTCAGAAGGAACCCAGCAAACCATTAGATAGTCGGTCGACCAACATTAAGCAGGAAAAAGGAAGGAAACACACTCAATACACCAAAAAGGAAAGCACTAGAAGGACTCAAAAAACATAAAAACATTGTTATCCTACCTGCAGATAAAGGACGCTTGACAGTCATTTTAAACCAAACAGACCACATTGAGAAAGTAAACACACTGCTTGCATGATTCGGAGATGCCGGTGTTGGACTGGGATGTGTAAATCACAAAACCCTTTTTTTTAAAGTTGCATTCTCAGGTTAGCTGTTAATAATGGTGATAGCTAGACAATATGTTGAAGGTGTTAGCCCCCTGTGTTCTCTGTCTATGACCTGATGTTTAGATTGATTCCAATCTAAAAAGTGAAATAACAGAGTTTTACATAGTTTCACTTCTTTCATGAATTTATCACTGTATTCTAACAGATGAAAGGCTTAACAGACAATCAATTCTTCAATGTATAATTTTAGTTACATCACACTGCAAATTTTTGCTATAAATTCTGTGTTACGATCGAGCCCTCCACAATCACCTGATGAAGGAGCGTCACTCCGAAAGCTAGTGTGCTTCCAATTAAACCTGTTGGACTATAACCTGGTGTTGTGTGATTTTTAACTTTGTACACTGCTTGCAGATACTGACACTTACCAACTGGTGGCGATAGACCAACCCACAACTAGAGAACTAAATTACAGCCCTACTCAAAAAAAATTTCAGAAATCTTGAGAATTAAATAAGACAGACTTCCAAAAAATGAAACCAGATGGATCCAACACACCGCACTTCTACGGATTACCCAAAATTCATAAACCAGGAGCCCTCCCTCAGACCATTAGTCTTGGTACCTAGAACAGCAATGTATAGATTAGCTAAGGAGCTACACCAAAGACTAAAACTTTGTAGAAGACTCACATCACTCCATCCACTCCACCCAAGAATTCCTGAACAACATCAAAGACACCAAGATAGAAGAGGATGAAATGATGGTCTACTTTGACGTAACAGCCCTGTTCACATCCGTCAACATCAACCTGGCCAAAGAAATACTGACTACACTATTAGAACCAAAGACACATACACCAAACACCACCAACTTCATCAGCAAGGACAATATCATCAAGCTAGTGGACCTATGCCTTACTACCCACTTCACTTTCAATAACAAAACCTACAGACAAACCAATGGGACGCCCATGGGATATCTGCACTTAGCAGAGGCAGTAGTGTAGCAATTCAAACAAACAGCTCTGCCAACCATCCAACCCATACTTTGAGTCCGCTACGTGAATGGCACTTTTGTCATCACTAAAGAAAACGAATTAGAGGATACCTTCAACACCATTAATAATTTCCTTACTGGCATAAAATTCACTAATGAGGAGGAAAACAACAACAAACTGCCATTCCTAGATGTCACAGTAGATCGAACAGCCAATGGGGAACTTAAAACCAGTGTCTACAGGAAAACAATACATCCGGACCAAATACTGAACTACAGAAGCAATCATCCAAACACCCACAAACAAAGCTGCATTAGAACATTATTTCAATGAGCCATCACACACTGCAGCATAGAGGAACTATGAAGAGCAGAGGAAAATCACGTATACAGTGTATTCAAAAAGAATGGGTACCCAATGAAAACGGTCCGCCGATTTCTCAGCACCAAACCCAAACAAGCAGACAAAATACATCCAGAAACCTTAGCCACTCTCTCCTACATCAAAGACATCTCGGAAATGACTGCCAGACTACTCAGACCTCTTGGCATCATGGTAGCCCACAAACCCACCAACACACTAAAACAGCAGCTAATGAACTTGAAAGACCCCATACAGACAAAAAGCTAAACTAATGTCATTTACAAAATATCTTGCAAGAACTGTAACAAACACTACATTGGACAAACTGGCAGAAAACTAACCACCAAGATACATGAACATCAACTAGCCACAAAAAGACATGGCGCACTATCACTAGTATCCTTACATATGGATGAGGAAGGACACCACTTCGACTGGGACAACACATTCAACTTAGGATAAGCCAGAGACACACACAAGAAATACTAGAAGCATGGCATTCCAACTGGAACTCTATCAACAAATACATCATCGTGGGCTCTGTTTATCAACCTCTGAGAAAAAGAACAGAAAATGACATCACCACCACAAATGACATCACCAATCCAAGGAAACCTAAACACATAAATAGATAGCGGATCACTAACACCAGTGCTTCACCAGAGTCTCACTAATGAAGTTACCTAGTATAGTGACGAAACATCTGAAAATGAATCTTCCAGCTGAGTGAGCAAATTTACATCCAGAACCACAACCTAAACTACAAACTTCTCAAAACTGCTGAACAGACTTCTCCAGCCTTCAATCAAGTCTGTGCGCTACCTCTGGTATTTCTATCTTATGTCTCCCTGACTGTTTATTCACTTCTATCAGGTTTCTAATGGACAAGCTTAAAGGCTTGTCATCTGCGTGGACTCAGTAGGTGTTGGTCACTAGCAATCATTTGAATATCAAAGGCCTCGGTTATCATACATTTCATCAACTGTGGACACGTGTCTGCATTGAGCTTATCAGGCTGTGACTCTTCAGCTAACCTACAGTGACTACCCATCGAGCTGAATATCATTACGGTTGACAGTACAGGCATCCTCAGCTGTGCTGGTGGTGGCAAAAAATGGAATAAATTCGTTTAGCCTTTTTTTCATGGTCTCCATTCCCAAACCAGCAGTAAAGAACAAAACCAATTAGCTCATGGTTAAAAAAAATGCCTTTGCCCACCAACTTTTCTTGTATTATGTCACAGCACAAGACTGGAGGTATCCTCTTGGGACATTATGGATACGTGAGCCTCTCCATTCTATGCACTCTTGGCCACGGTCTTCCCTCATCACTTCCTCAGTTGGAGTGAGGAGTCTGAGATTAGAGAACTGTCCTCCAGTTTTCTCTCTCTCATTGATTGAGTTCCTTTGTCTTGCACAAAAACAGAAGGGTTTAGTGTTAGACAGAAGAGTCTATCATTGATAAATGAGCATGCATTTTATGACATGCGACCTCCTATTCCTACCCTAGTAAGTGATCCACACATACATACTGTTCTGCAGCTGGTTACATTGCAGAGCATTAAATGGCCTTCAGATTCAATCCACTTTTCCCATCTGATGCACATGTCCACAACCTTAGATCCTGTCTTCCACATCTCTGCACTTGCATGTCCACATTGATTGTTACCCTATGGCTGCCAACTTGTTGTCCAGATAATTTACCTTATTCTTTACCTTATCCTCACCCAGGTTCTTCAGTGGGCCTTCTTTTAATCCTGCGACCAAACACAATGCAAGATTCTGCTTCTGCAATATAATGATGGTACAATAGATGTTTTATCGCACAGAAGTAATTTTTGCTCAGGTACTTTATGCTGACAGGTCAATTAATTGATATCATGTAACATTTACTGACCTTCCTTAGTGGCAGCAAGAGACCCTGAGTTAATTAAATAAACCATTTAAGTGGTGGTGATCTGTATATGGAGAAAGCAACGATTACCGTCTGTTCTCACTTAGGTTTATGATTAGATTATGTTAGATTACTTACAGTGTGGAAATAATTATGCATTTCCTGGGATGGCAGGGTTGGATTGGCTAGGACTGGAGTTCACTGGAGTTCAGAAGAATGAAGGGGATTGCATATAAACCTATGAAATTCTAAAAGCGCTAGACAGAGTAAACATTGGAAGGATGTTCCTGATGACTGGAGTCCAGAATCAGGGGCCACCATTTGAAGAAATAGGATAGGCCATTTAGAAGTGAGGTGACGTCTTCTCGGCACTGCAAGTGTTTAAGGCCAAAACATTAAACATTTTCAAGAAGGAATTAGGTATAGTTCTTAGGAATACAGGGATCAATGGATATTGGGAGAAAACAACAACAGCCATGATCAGTTGCATGGTGGAACAGACTTGAAGGGCCAAATGCTCTACTCCTGCTTCTGTCTATGTTTTTATACTATCAGACAAAACAGGATATCTCTAAACACAGACTATCCCCATAAATAGGTACAGCCAATAGACAACTAGATAATCCTTTCATGGCTAATTTTGTCTCTCTTTCATGTACAAAAAAGCCCTCCATTCTAGCCTACAGGCATATTGAAGAGGAACTATCTGTGTGTAGAAAGAGAAAAATAGCACCCATATGTCACCATGATGGTGTCTGATACAGATGATTTAGTGAGAAGACAGTATGACTATAAGACGTGTAGCTTGTTAAGTCTACTCCACATTCATTGAGATCATGGCTGATCTGATAACTCTCAACTCCATTCTCCTGCCGTTTCCCCATAACTCTTGATTCCTTTATGGATTTAAAATCTCAATTTCAGCCTTGAATATACATAATGATCTATAGCTCTGTATAGGAAAGAATTCCACAGATTATGCCCTCTGGTCCAAGACTCTTCTGCAAGGGGAAACAACCTTTCTGCATCTACCCTGACAAGTCCCCAAAGAATCTTGTATGTTTCAGGAGGGTTGCTTCTCATTCTTCTAAATTTCAATGAGTATAGGGCCAACCTACTCAAGCTTTCTTCATAAGATAGCCCATACATATCTGGTATTAGCTTGGTGAACCTACTCTGGACCACTACCTCTCTCGGAATGGCAGGCAGTGACCAGTGGGGTACCGCAGGGATCAGTACTGGGAACGCAGCTTTTTACAATATATGTTAATTATATAGAAGACGGTATGAGCAATAACATTAGCAAATTTGCTGATGATACTAAGCTGGGTGGCAAGGTGAAATGTGATGAGGATGTTAGGAGATTACAGGGTGACCTGGACAAGTTAGGTGAGTGGTCAGATGCATGGCAGATGCAGTTTAATGTGGATAAATGTATGGTTATCCACTTTGGTGGCAAGAACAGGAAGGCAGATTACTACCTAAATGGAATCAATTTAGGTAAAAGAGCAGTACAGAGAACTCTGGGTATTCTTGTACACCAGTCAATGAAGGTAAGCATGCAGGTACAGCAGGTAGTGAAGAAGGCTAATAGCATGCTGGCCTTCATAACAAGAGGGATTGAGTACAGAAGCAAAGAGGTTCTTCTGCAGCTGTACAGGGCCCTGGTGAGACCACACCTGGAGTACTGCATGCAGTTCTGGTCTCCAAATTTGAGGAAAGACATTCTGGCTATTGAGGGAGTGCAGCGTAGGTTCACGAGGTCAATTCCTGGAATGGCGGGATTACTTTACGCTGAAAGGCTGGAGCGACTGGGCTTCCTGATGAAGGGCTTTTGCCCGAAACGTCGATTTCGAAGCTCCTTGGATGCTGCCTGAACTGCTCTGCTCTTCCAGCACCACTAATCCAGAATCTGGTTGCCAGCATCTGCCGTCATTGTTTTTACTCTTGAGTTTAGAAGACTGAGAGGGGATTTGATTGAGACATATAAGATTATTAAAGGATTGGACACTCTGGCGGCAGGAAACATGTTTTCGCTGATGGGTGAGTGCCGAACCAGAAGACACAGCTTAAAAATACGGGGTAGACCATTTAGGACAGAAATGAGGAGAAACTTCTTCACTCAGAGAGTGGTGGCTGTGTGGAATGCTCTGCCCAGTCTCTGGATTCATTTAAGAAAGAGTTGGATAGACCTCTCAAGTATAGTGGAATCAAGGGTTATGGAGATAAGGCAGGAACAGGATACTCATTAAGGATGATCAGCCATGATCATATTGAATGGTGGTGCAGGCTGAAAGGGCAGAATGGCCTACTCATGCACTTATTGTCTATTGTCCTTTGATAAGGGACCCAAACTATTTATAGTACTCCAGCTTGGTTTGACTAGTGCCTAGTATAGTTTCAGCAAAATCTCCCTACTTTAATGCTCTGTTCCCTTTTCAGTAAAGTCAACATTCCATTTACTTTAGGCAAAAGTGGATACTGCAGATACTGGAGATTAGAGTCAAGATTAAATGGCGCTGGAAAAGCACACCAGGTCAGACAGCATCCAAGGAACAGGAAAATCGACATTTCAGGCAAAAACTCTTCATCAGGAATACTTTCCCTATTACCTGCCTAATTGGATGCTAGCTTTTTGTGATTCATGGGCAAGAACTTCCAAATCTGTTATGTAGCTTTCTGCAGTCTTTCACTATTTAAATAATATTCAGTTCCTTTATTCTTCCTGCCAAAGTGTAAAACCTCAATTTTCCCTGCATTATATTCTATCTGCCAAGATTTTGCCTAGTGCATAACCTGTCTATATCCCTCCACAGACTCTTTGTGTCATTCACGCCACTTATGTTCCCATCTTTTTTTTTGTTATCTGTAAATTTGGCTATAATACATTCACTTTCCTCATCCAAGTTGTAATATATATTGTAAATAATTGTGGCCCAAGCACTGATCCCTGTGGCACTCCACTAGTTTCAGGTGAAAATGATCCCCTTATCCCAACTCTCTATCTTCTCTTAGTTAGCCAATTCTTTATCCATGCTAACATACTGCCTCAAGCATCACAAGCTCTTATTAAGTAGCCTATTGTGTGTTAACTTATCAAACACTTTCTGAAAATCCAAACAAATTACATCCACTGCTTCATCTTTATCTATCTTATTTGTTACCTCCTGAAAGAATTCTAGTAAATTTGTAAGACAGAATTTTCCCTTCATGAAGTCATGCTGACTCTGCTCGATCATATTATGCATTTTTAAATATTCAGCTATTATATCCTTTATAATAGACATTAAGCTAACTGGCCTATAGTTACCTGTTTTTGTTGTCTCCTTCACTTTTTAACATAAAGTTGATAAATTGGCAGTTTTCCAATCCTCTGGGACTTTTCCAGAATCTAAGGATTTCTGGAAGATTATTACCATTGCATTTACTCTCTATCACTACTTCCTTTAATGTCTTAGTTTGCCTGAATCCCGTTTGCTTGGATTGGTACAGCTCCAACAACACTAAAGAAGCTTGATGCTATTCAGGCCAAAGCACTGGTGTGATTGGCACCAAATCCACAAGCAAATACTCCTTTTACCACCAAGGCTCAGTTGTAACATTGTGTATTATCTACAAGATATCTGCAGAAATTTACCAAAGATCCTCAGATTGCACCTTCCAAACCCACAACTCCTTCCATCTGGAAGGACAAGGGTAACAGATACGTCGGAACACCATCACCTACACATTCTCCTCCAAGCCACTCAGCCACTGAGTTCCTTCACTGTCGCTGGGTGAAAATCTTGAAATTCCCTTTCTAAGGGCATTGTGGGTCAACCTACAGCATATGGACTGCAGCAGTTCAAGAAGGCAGCTCACTACCACCTTCTCATGTGCAACTAGGGACTGGCTATAAATGTTGGACAACCAGCAATACTCATGTCCCACAAGTAAATAAAAAATCTGCATCCATCAGGTCTAGTGGACTTCTTTAGCCCAATTAGTTTTGTGAGCTCTTTTTCTCTAGTGATAGTTGTGGCACTTATTTCCTCTCCTTTTGCCCCTTGATACTTTAATAATTTTGGAATGCTAATAACGTCTTCTAATGTGAATGCTGATGGAACTCCTCTGCCATGTACTAATTTCCCAGCCTCAGTCTCTTAGGGGTCTATGTTCACTTTGGCTTCTCTCTTCCTTTCTACATATTTAAAGCTCTTGCAGTCGGTCTTGATATTACTTACAAGTTTCCCTTTAATGTTTATCTTCTCCCCTTTTATTAGCTTTTGGTCATCCTTTGTTGGATTCTAACACTTTTCCAATCCTCTGGCTTACCACTAATCTTTGCCAATTTGCCATTGTATGTTTTTCTTTCAATTTGATACTATCCATGTTTTTCTGAGTTTGGTGTGAATTGTGTCATTACTTCTTAGTTTTCTAAACACCAAGAAAATGGATTTTACAAAAGCCATTTGCGTTAACATTGTACCTATATTTCTAAGACTTCTGAAATGTTTTTTTCAGATCACTATCTTTCTTCATAGTTACTGTATTTTTTTCTGTGTAGGAGGAATGTGTGCAATTTACCAATTTTGGTGCTTGAAAATTGCTATCAGTGACACTTATGGTGGTTGGGGATAAATCTAAGAGAATGAAGGTGTGAAAGATCTATGATAATTATGTTATGGGAGGGATGAGAGACGTGGGGGAGAGAGCATTTGGGAAGGGGTGAAAGATCTTGGATTGTAGGGTTGGTGTAGGGTTGTAGGGTTGGTGTAGGTGACAAGTTGATAGACCGCTAAGAGTAGAGGAGATGCGAAAATGAGTTATTCTATAGTTTTTTTTTTGAGTAAAAAACACTTACCTTTCCACTGGATTTTGCAAAACAGAAATCAAGACTCAAAGGTGAAGCAATTAGGTAATGCCCATTATTAAAAAAAGCTGTGGTGGAGCAGTTGTTAGCGTTATGTTACAGCTCCAAGGGAGATATTGTAGCAGGACTCCAAAATCTCAGTTGGAGGCCTCACAGTTTGGGAAGTCTTGCTTTAGGATGAATGTGATTCATTGAACTTATTAGGAAGCATGAAGCTCATTATTCAGTCTGGTTCAGTGCGAGAACAAATCATTTCTTGATGACCTGGACCTTTTGCATCATATTTCTAAAACATTGATTAAAGCAGTTAATAAGCCATTACTAAAATCAAGCCTCTGCTTGAACAATTTGTGTCTTCTGTTTTTGACTGTATGGTATATAGAATTACATCATATACTTATGATTTGGAGTTGCCGGTGTTGGACTGGGGTGTACAAAGTTAAAAATCACACACCACCAGGTTATAGTCCAACAGGTTTAATTGGAAGCACTAGCTTTTGGAGTGCTGCCTGATGAAGGAGTAGCGCTTTGAAAGCTAGTGCTTCCAATTAAACCTGTTGGACTATAACCTGGTGTTGTGTGATTTTTAACATTATATATTTAAGTCACATGAATAGAGCTATTATGTGTCACATGATGTTTATGCGATACAAGGGCTCCCCACTATCTTACTTCATTTCACCTTATGAACATCTATGTTAATCACTTCAGCCACTCTATTTCTAAATTATACATTCTGATCACTCAGTGAAGAAGTTCCTCTTTAATTCCTTATTTGACTTATTAATGACAATCTTACACTTAGGGTACCTATTTTCAGATGCCCACAAGTGAAAACATATCTGTCTAACATATTGATCCCTTTCAAACTTCAAAGACCTATTATATAACCACTCAGTTTTCTCTTTTTTATAGAACAAAGAACTCCAGCATGTTTAATCTTTACTGATGGTTGTGTCTACTTAATTGTAGATTCATTGTTAAACCTTTTCTCCAGTGCTTCTATATCCTTTCTTTAATAGGTAAACCAGTGTCGAAGATTTTTTTGCTCTGACAAAACAGTAAATCAGTTTAACCCTTAACATGTTAAAGTGTTGCGCTTTAAAAATTAACTGAACATTTTAAAAGCAAGAAGATAGTCATGATTGAATAATTTATCACATTCTTTTCTGTGTTTTATTTGTACCACATTATCCACTTCATTGTCAGGGTCATTTTAACACAGAAGAAATATTGACGAATCTGCTTTTTTCCCTGTAATGGTTTTGTTGTGAAATCAAACTGTTGGCCTGCTCTCAGGTTTTTGTTAGAGAATGAAAGGGACTTCATATTGCTTTTAATATTGCTTTTCATATTGTTGATGGGGTATCAACATGAGAGACAGATTGTTGACTTATTTAAATTGATCTCTTTGTATCAAGGCATGATATTCATTTGGTAGCATGAAGATCAAATCTACATCTTGTTATTTTGTGGTTTAATGTTTTGAAGTTCCAAATGCCACAAATGACAGAGTAGTCATTTTATTTGTGACATATTGACATTGAGTTGCAAAGACACATTGGATTCAAAATGTTTTCTTTCTTGCTCCCTTCAAAGATGCTGCCAGACCTGTTGTGCTCTTCACTTTCTGCTAGTATTACACATTGACTAGGATGTTCACACTGACAAACGGATACTAGACCTTGCGAGGAATTTCACATCCGGAATCATAGAATCCCTACAGTGTGGAAACAGGCCATTTGGCCCAACAAGTCCACACCGACCCTCTGAAGAGTATCCCAACCAGACCCATTCCCCTACCCCATTGCTCTACATTTCCCCTGACTAATGCACCTAATCTATACATCCCTGAACACTATGGGCAATTTAGCATGGGCAATCTACCTAACCTGAACATCTTTGGACAGTGGGAGGAAACCCATCCAGACACAGGGAGAATGTGCAAAATGAACCCGGGTCCCTGGTGCTGTGAGGCAGCAGTGCTAACCACTGAGCCACTAACCTATAAAGATTTCCTTCAGTCCTAAAGCCATTTGATAGCTATCTTAATGTAATTGGCATGAAATAATTAGATCAGGATCATTCTAAGCAAAAGCCACATCCATACTTTCATGTTATCTTAATTTAGTTCAGCTGCATAAGTGCATCTGTATCTGGACATATTGCAGTACATATTCAAACCAATATAATTAAATCATTCCTTTTATTGGTAAGATTTACAAGACTAAATAAAACATAAGCTCACTTGCTGACTTAATGATCTTAAGCACATGTTCATTCAGTTCGTAATGTACAGCTCTGTTTAATTAATCTTATTAATGCTTTTGTGTGTTACATTTGCAAACTGTGATTGGTGATTAAAAAAGCTTTCCAGCTTTAAACTTCCAGGACAGAGATCTCAAGTTGCAACAATTTCACTGTAGGAGTTGAGTGGTGGGTTTGAGAATGCAGAGAATTTGACAGGATTCCGAACAAAAGAGACTCTTTGATTAGATCAGAATGGCTTTTGTTTCTTCTCTCTGTTTGAGCTTTGGATCTGTCAAATAAAATGTCTGGCATAAGGAATGTTGCACATTTGGCAGTTTTCCATTTTATTGAACTGTATCCTGCTTTCATGCAGACAATTGGCAAACACTATATGGCTTTCAAATGCAGATTAACACATTGTGGGTGTATTGCGCTGTGTATCCCATTGTTGATGTTCCAAACTCAACACACATATGTTATCAAAATTAGTTTTTGTGATCGCTGCATGGAGATGTCGAGACAAAGTGGTCAAAAGAATAGCACCATGCCTTAAAACACAGGCAGTTGACTAAAAGAAAGCATTACTGGCACGGGCTTCATACATATATTGCAATTATATTTTTAAAAATTAAATTACAGCCAAACCTATCAGAGTGAATATTATGACAAATGCTTTTATGACTGATCTGGGAACTGAGATCAGCTGCAGAATTGCTCAGCTCATTGATAAGAGCTTTGGACAAAAAAATTTCAGAGAATTTGTACAAGTTATGATAACTGATACATTCTCAGGCTAATATTTTGTCAATTGGAGAACACCTCAGCCATGATGGAAATGCTGGAAAAAGTTGGGAACCTCAAGTCCGAACCTGACATCTCTCATTGTTGTGGTGACAGACTTGATGTTGGGTTATAGTTCACACATGCATAGTTCCTGGATGCAGCTGGTCTTCCTGGAAGCAGCTGGCCAATTAAATAACCAGATGGCTCCACAGAAATCAGATTTTGGAGTTCCAGGTGTCTGGGATCTGGAGTGGAGAGATTAGTCCTGGAGAGAGCAGGTCTGTTTTCAGTGCATTTCTTTGGGGTAGCCCTGCATATGGCCTCTGTTCACTTGACGGGAGTGCAGGGTGCTGGGTTAAAGATTCTTTTGGGAGTGGGCGGAGGGAATATCCTTTAGTCGGAATATATCATGTGCCCTTTGAGACTATTAACATTGGAAAGGAGTGTGTGTAAGGTGCAAAAGCCCTTTGGAACTGTTCATCTTGTCAAGAACTCTGGTCTTATGAATGGAATGCTTTTCTCAGTACAGTGTAGCCTGTAATATAAAATTTTAGGTAAGACAACTATGTTTTTCTTCTGTGTGCATGGGCACTTGTGGATACTCAATGAATTGGCAAGGCAGATGACAATGGAAAGGATGGTGGGAAAGTAGGTACTAAGTTGGTATAGAAATGTGAAGGTCTATGGGGATGGGGAGGGGCATTAGCTTGTATGTAATGATATGGGTAGGGATCTGGTCCTCAGACCCTTTGCTGCTAATAAGGTGCTCTTTAGTGGAGATAAAGCACCACATAGGATTGTGAAAAAACAAGTTACTTAACTGCCATGCTTTCTGAGAGTGCTGGGCAGTTTTAGAATGCCACTGTTTGTCTGGGTGTACAACAGCATTTTATTGATGGAGCTGATGCCAGAGTTGCCTGTCTACTCTGGGTGGTCCTGGTAGTGGAACATACTCATGGTTACGGCAAATGGCAGAACCAAGCTAGCTTCATATAGGATTGATGCCATAGGGGTTGGGGTTGGTAATTAATGTGGCAAGTGTGGGATAATTGCATGAGAAAATGCAATGATACCCTTCATGAATATGACACAGCCAAAATATAAGATTTAGCCCCATGTGTTTGAACACGTTTTTGGTCATCTGACCTAATAGTTCCTTACATGGTTTGGCTTATTCTGTTTCATATTGCTCCTTGAAGTGTTTTGGGATATTTCAATGCAATCAAGGATACCTGCCTGATTTGGAATGTGGGCATCAAGGATTGGCACCAGACCCATACAGAGATCCATGTAAAGACCCAGATTCATTTTAATTTTATTATGTCTTGGTGCCAACTTCAGATTTATATCTTTTTTTATCAGGTTTCTGTCTTCATTCACTGCTTTATGGCAGTCTTATTTGCAAGGTAACTGAGTGTGTGTTGCTTGTTTATTAAGTTACGTGTTTGCAGATTGTTCTGAAGATATAATCAAGTTTCGCTTCGGCGGGTCGGTGTGGACTTGTTGGGCCGAAGGGCCTGTTTCCACACTGTAATGTAATCTAATCTAAGTTCACGTTGAAGATTTGTTTAATAAATATAACTGTGTTTCCGTGCTGTATGACTCCATGGGACTATGGATTGCTTTCATCAAAGTGTTCTTACCAGTAAATATAGAAAGTTCCAAATTTTGTTATCATTAGAAAATTTTCTCCGGTGACATTTTCAAGTTTTGAAAAGTCAATGAAAAGTTATTGATAAGTTATTTGACAAGTTATTTCACCATGTTAACCCCAATAATTCCAGACTGGCTAAAATGTATCTACAACAATGTAATGAAGACAACTTGAGCTGTAAAATATCTCAACTGTGCTTCTTGTTCATCTTTTGTGGCAAAGATAAATATGTTCATTAACTCTAATGTTTGGTATGGATCCACTTGGTAAAAAGATGAGTGCTAAAGTTGATCTGCAAATAAGATGTTGCAAATAAGACAGGATTTCATGGACAGTTGAGTTTTCACAGGTAGCTTATTCAGCATTTATTCTGTTTGCGCTTACTTTCTGGCTCTAATATGTGCTTGCTTTGAAAGGATGCCAAATGATTTTTATTTGGTTATGCCAGATGTAATAATCCTGGGTGAGCTTTTCCTAGGATTCAAAATCAATTTTAATAAAAGTCTGAAGTGAATATTCAGTGTCCTTGTAGCACTTCCTCTGATTTCATTGAGACCACACTCCAGAGTCAAGTTCTCCATAAGCAAGTATCAGGTGTTTCCATACAGCACACAAGAAGAACTATTTCCCTACCCTGCTTGTACCAGTTTGGGACTGTGTGTCTATGTTATTGTATTATAAGAACTAGGAGTAAGCAATTCAGCTTCTTGAGCTTGCTCCCCCATTTGAAACGATCATGGCTGATCCCATCTCGGATTTAATTCCACTTTCCTGAAGTTCTCCCTAAGCCTTCAACCCATCATTAATTAAAAATCTGTCTATCTCTTCCTTAAAGTTACACAATGTCCCAGCACTCACACCATTACCCTTTGGGTAGTGAATTCAACAGATTCATGGCCCTTTGAGAGAATTACTTTCTCCTCAGCTCTATTTTAAATCTGTTAAACTTTACATTTATCCTAAAACTATGACTTCATCTGGAGGTTGGATGCTTATTTGGACAAGTCAAAAATCTACTCTATGTATCTTTATAGTGCCTATAGAATGCACATAGGAACATGAGTAAGCCATTCAGCCCCTGAGTCTGCTCTGTGATTCACTAAGATGATGGATAATGATGGCCAATGTGTGGCCTAACTCCACATTCCTGCCTTCGGCCTATGTCCCTTGATACCTTACTTAATGAAAAATTATCTGTCTGATTTAAGTTTAACAATTGAATTAGCGTTGACCGCATTTTGAGGACGAGAGTTCCAAACCTCCTCTACTCTGTGTGGGTAGAAGTGCTTTTTAACACATCTCCTGAATGGTCTGGCCCTAATGCTTAGAAAATGCCCCTGATTCTGGAAACTTCAACGAGGAGAAATAGTTTATCTACCCAGTCTTTCTCTGTTAATATCATCAGAAGGACGAAAGTCACTGGACTCAAAATGTTAACTCTGTTTTCTCTCCACGGATTCTGCCAGACTTGAGTTTTTCCAGCAAATTTTGTTTTGGTTTCTGATTTCTAGCATCCGCCATTCTTTCTTTTTGATTATGGTCAGGGTGTTGCAATGTGTTGTCCTACTTCCTTTAACACCTGGGGATTTGTCATTATTCAATTCCGTTAATTTTCCCATTGTTGATGATTTACTTAAGCTAATTTTATTTAGAAGCTGCCCCGAATCCCTCTTAATTTGTTTGGGATTTCCAGCAAGTCATCCTCTCTTTCTGCTGTGAATACTTAAGAAAAATAATACCTCCCATTTCCCCATGGACAGTGACAATATTCTCACTCTCAATCTTCAGTGGGCCAAATGGAATTGAAAGGAGAGAATAAAATCAGTACCTTGTATTGCATCATATTTCTCAAAGTGTATTTTCAGCATCTTGCGCAGTGTTGATGAATCAGTTGTGTGATTGGTAAAATTATCAATGCTCATACCCAGTTTGAAAAAAGAAGTTTATTTCTGCTCAATTTGTTTATTTGTATTCAGTAAGTTCTTGTTACTCTGAATAGTGTTCATTGAAGCAGACAAATTTGAGTAGTTTAAGCCAGGGGAATAACCTTAGAATGTACTTGCTTTTTAACACATGGTTATCATTATGATCAGTCTTCCTCATGCAGTCTCTGATGATTATTTGCTACATTGTCAGTGCTTAATGGTGACTGAAGAAACAATGGGCTGTGATTAGTCTGAAATAGATCAAGCACACTGATTCCTGTAGTACTTTCCCTGGAGTTACTTTCCCTTTTAAAGAACTTACTGAGTCATACGAACTTTTATTCACTTTTGAGTTTTCATATGGTAACGGGATTAGGTTTTGATTTAGATAAATGAAAATTTCCTTTTTGAGATCTCATAGTTTTTCAAGAGTTGAATTTTTATTCAATGCCCCCCTCATGATAACTCGGCATTTTACAGAAAGCAACAAATGCTGGAGATCACAGCAGGTCAGACAGCATCCATGGAGAGACAGCAAGCTAATGTTTGAATTCTAGATGACTCCATCAGAGCTGAAGTGATGTATGGAGAGGACAGCATTTATACTATGTTTGGAGGGAGGGGGGTAGTACACGTAGGCTGCTGGAGGAGAAAAGATGCTGATAGTTCAGATTAAGCGATTGGAGTGTGAGAATGGCATTTTACAGACTAACATGAACATGTCATAAACCGATAGACTTTATGGGGAATCTTTTTCACTGTGCTCATTGTAATTAAGTCCGAAGTAAGAATGGGTTTCTGATTTGAAAATGTTAGGAATCTCAAAGATTTTTTCTAACTAAAATAGAATAGCACAGAGGAAATCTCCCTTTCTCCTACAATGCTTTTAGAACTAAAGTTCCAATGTCACTTAGGTATCAAATTGAATTTTGGGTGCTTCAATGCAAATGCTGGCATGTAATTCAAGAGAATGGAATGCCTTAAAACTGAAATCATCAAATTGTCTTAAGCCAAAATGCCTAGTAGAGATCCTAACTCATGGCTAACAGGAGCATGTTAGTTCTAAGGTTTTTTATTCATTCACGGGATGAGGGTGTCATTGGCTAGGCCAGCATTTATTGCCCACCCTTAATTGCCCAGAGGGCAGTTAAGAGTCAAACACATTGCTGTCGGTTTGGAATCACAAGTGGACCAAACCAGATAAGGATAACAGAGATGAGGGTTTTTTTTCTTATGGATTGTGTGACTTTACAACTGAGTGCCTCAGGCAGCAGTGCCGAGGCAAGGCCATTACATATTTTTAAGACAGTGATAGATTCTTGTTAGGCAAGGAAATCAAATGTTATTGGTATAGATGGGTATGTGGAATTTCAAGCACAAGTAATTCAGCCATGATCGTATTGAATAGTGGACCAGGTCTGAGGGGTTGAATGATGTTCTTCTTCTCCTATCTGGTCTGCTTGTATATTTATAAGATGCTGAAAAAAGCAGGAAATCAGGCAGTGTCTGAGGAGAATGAATAAGTGTTAATGTTTCATATCTGACCTTCTGTTGAAATGTAATCATACCACCTAATATAAATGAGACAGTAGCAGCACAATAATCCTGCTCAGTCTTCTGCAATCTTAATAGCAGCAGAAATTTAAGGTTGGACACTATTTTAATATGTAAACTGGCATCCTATGAGGTACATGAGATCCTGTTTGTATTTTTGTGATAAAAATGACCAGTGTAAACTGACAATAGAGGCGGCAGAAAACCTTTTATTGCATTTCATTTTTGTGGACCTGGGAAATCCAATAGATTACTTCTACCCTTATAAAAATACAGTGGCCCTCTGTTGTCTCTTATTTTGCCCAATACTTGGATTGTTCACCATCACTGCACTGAAATTAACTAAACAAAACAAAAATAAGCCCACCATTCAAATTATATTATTTCATTCGTTTTGACTATTTTGACATGTATTAAGGGATATGGAAACAAGGTATATAATTGAAGTTAGGACAAATGTCTCCTTGAATGGCAAAAGGAACTTGAGGGGCTGAATGGAGTACTTCTGTTTGTATTTTGTATGTTTCCAATGAAGTATTAAACTTGCAATACATTCAGATTGATTGAGAAAAGAAAATTGAATTCTCTGGATTAAGTATGGAGTAAGATTCCATTCATTGCTCCAGAACACAAACTTAACCCAGAATATTTAAATGAAAGATTTGTTAATACTGTATACTAAAATCATTGAGCTGTGTTGTTGCTAGAGATCACTTTTAATATCAACAGTACAATGATAATGAAACAGGGAGAAAGTGAGTGCAGCAGATGCTGGAGATCTGAGTCAAGAATGTGGTTCTGTTAAAGTACAGCCGGTCAGGGAGCATCTGGTGACCAAGAGAATCAAAGTTTCATTGCATAAGCCCTTAATCATTCCTGATGAAGGGCCTATACCCAATATGCTGATTCTCCTGCTCCTTGGATGATGCCTGACTGGCTATGCTTTTCCAGCACCACACTCTGGACAAAGATAACAAAACAGCCTACCATGTGCTTTGACTTTAGTCTTAATGAAATTATTTCCATGGGACTAATCTGAAACTATATTAATAATTAACCTTTGTTCTGAGAATAAGCTGTTTTGAATACAGGAGTATGTTATATTTTAATGCTGAAAATGTGTTGCTGGAAAAGCGCAGCAGGTCAGGCAGCATTTAAGGAGCAGGAGAATCGACACATTTTCAGCTCTGATCTCCAGCATCTGCAGTCCTCACTTTCTCCTGTTATATTTTAATGTCAATAATAAAATTAGCATTTCTTATTTGTGGTATATTATTTTTAATGTGCTTGAGTTGGAAATAAATTGCCAGTAGGAGCACTGAATCAAAACTTCTAGCTGAATTTGCAGAAGGACTTCTGCTCAGTGGGTGATTAGTTGAAGATATGTGAGGGGTGATGGTTGTAGAGGGGAAAGTAAGTGCACATCACTTTGGGATACATAAACATTTCCAAAAGTGAAATTTTCTGCGGGTTGAAGAGCGAAGCCCATAGGAGAGGTGAAAAATAAAAAATAAGAAATCTGATTACTGTTTTTATGCCAAGTGTAGGACTTTGGAAACTTTTTGGAGTTCCCTGTTCTTCAGTAGAATGTAGCTGCAGATTAGATGAAGACTAGGGAAATTCTTGTTTTTGTTTCTGTAAACAGTTTCTGTTACGTCAACAAAATAAATGACTCCTTCTCGAATGGAGATCCCTGCTGTTTTTCCCAGTACAAATTTGTTAACACTTACAAGATGTGGATATTTTTCTCTTGTGAAGTTTGAAGTGTGAAGTTATCTGATTTCAACAGTTTTTACATGGTTCCGTTTGACAGGCATCAATGTTTACTTGATGTGTAGGAACCTTGACAGAAATTCCAAAGAAAATTCTCTTGAAAAAAGTGACTGGACAAATCTTGTTGACTCCATCATTTTCAGACTTAAATTCCTTCCTTAAACCTTTCTGTTTCTCCACTTGTTTTTGTTGGTCTTCATAAAGATATTGGTCTTTGTGTTCATTAGAGCGTGTACAGCATTTTAACTGCAGGGCAACTAAAGACCACACAGTATCCATTTCAGCAGCAAAAGCAGGACTTTGACAACAAGCTGCTCAGGTAAGTACTTTTTTTTTAATTTTTAAGGCATTCTGCGGGCCAGAGATAACAGGACTGATTTTTGTTCTGGTTAATATACTTTGGACCTCCATATTCCCCATTTCTGACTTATTGGGACTGTTTCTTTCAGGGTTTCAGATGGTAGCCAAACCACTACAAATGTTGCTTAGCATCAAGTGTGAATTAGCATGTAAATGAGACCCTGGGATCATTATTTGCCCAACATCACAATCTGCTGGGGGTGATGGGGCATCTGAGGCATCCAGCTTGCCTCTTGTAACTATCCACATTCTCAATTCCTGTTCCAAGGCGAAATCAGGGCTTGAGTGTCAGAATCTAACAAAACATGACTTGCTGTCTATTATCATCTATACTACTGTATTTGAGTTGATTGGATTAGACATTGCCAGATTATACACATGAAATACTTCTCATTCACAGATGATTTTCCTTAAATATTTAATGCTGAATACTTCTAGGTCAGACTAAGAAACTCGATCTTACAAAAGTGAAAGTAAAATCTTGTTAGTATTTGGTTATTCTGATACTTTTTCTTTTTGATTGGTTAAAAGGTCACTGCCACCAACAAGCTGCTCAATCTTGTGAACTGACTGTGTAGAGAAGGAACTTAACACTTATGTAACAGCTTTCAAAACCCCAAGGCATGTACTATGCACAATCACTATTATTATGTGTATTAAAGGTGGCTGCCAATTTGCACAAACCATGTCCTACAAATTATTATGAAGTTTGGAAATGTGATGGTGGCAGGTTCTATTTAGGCATTCAAGATGGCATTGGATGATTATTTGGATAAAAATGGTGTGGAGGGATCTTGGAGAAAGCAGAAGTAGCAGTAGGTAATAGAGCCAGTCCAGACACAGTGGGCTGCAACAATTCTGTGATTCAGTGAAGTGATCAGATGATTTGCACTGGTGCTATTGGTTGAAGCGTAACTGTTAGCCAAGGCGCTGGGAGAATATCTCTTCTCTTCTCTTCTTTGAAAAGTGCCATCATGAGATATTTCACTATACCTGAGGCAGATGTCTCACTTACAAGGTGGTACCTGTAATGCTGCAGTTTAATTTTATTCTTGTGCTTGGGGAATATACCTTCATGTTGAATTCAACAAACCATTCTGTGGCTTCAGCTGACTTGAGTGTAATTTTCTGATCTTGCTGGCTGAGAGGCAGAAAGGACATTTAGGTAGAATGGTTGCAGGTTCTCTTTCCTGATGCAAAAATAAAATTCTGTTCTTATGGTGAACAGTTGAGATGCTATCCAGCATCACTCTTTTAGGGCAGAAGTTCAATATGCTGGTGATAATCTGACTTTGATGACCAAACCTTGCCAATCAGATTCCTAGTTCAATTTAGATTTAGAGGATTTCCTGTGACAGACAAAGCAAGTGCTTATAGAGTCATAGAGATGCACAGCATGGAAACAGACCCTTTGGTCCAACTCATCCATGCCAACCAGATATCCCAACCCAATCTAGTCCCACTTGCCAGCACCCGGCCCATATCCCTCCAAACCCTTCCTATTCATATACCCATCAAATGCCTCTTAAATGTTGCAATTGTACCAGCCTCCACCACATCCTCTGACAGCTCATTCCATACACGTACCACCCTCTGCATGAAAACATTGCCCTTAGGTCTGTTTTATAACTTTCCCTTCTCACCCTCAGCCTATGCCCTCTAGTTCTGGACTCCCCGACCCCAGGAAAAAGACTTTGTCTATTTATCCTATCCATGCCCCTCATAATTTTGTAAACCTCTTTATGGTCACCCCTCAGCCTCCGACGATCCAGGGAAAACAGCCCCAGCCTGTTCAGCGTCTCCCTGTAGCTCAGATCCTTCAACCCTGGCAACATCCTTGTAAATCTTTTCTGAACCCTTTCATGTTTCACAACATCTTCCCGATACGAAGGAGACGAGAACTGCACGCAATATTCCAACAGTGGCCTAACCAATGTCCTGTACAGCCGCAACATGACCTCCCAACTCCTGTACTCAATACTCTGACCAACAAAGTAAAGCACACCAAACATCTTCTTCACTATCCTATCGACCTGCGACTCCACTTTCAAGGAGTTATGAACCTACACTCCAAGGTCTCTTTGTTCAGCAACACTCCCTAGGACCTTACCATTAAATGTATAAGTCCTGCTAAGATTTGCTTTCCCAAAATGCAGCACCTCGCATTTATCTGAATTAAACGCCATCTGCCACTTCTCAGCCCAATGGCC